>NC_138296.1:62742500-63200000 GCF_965601325.2 Salmo salar | reverse complement strand
AGTAACTCCTTATTTTCAAGCATGGAGTGGCTGTACCATGGTATGGGTATGCTTGTCATCTGCAAATACTGGGGAGTTTTCCAGGATAAAAAAAGAAAATGGGATAGGGAGAAGCACAGGCAAAATCCTGACACCTTTTTTTAGTCTGCTTTCCACCAGACACCGCGAGGGGAATTCACCTTTCAGCAGGATAATAACCTACAACACAAGGTCAAACATATACTGGAGTTGCTTACCAAGAAGACAGTGAATGTTCCTAATTGGCCAGTTTTACAATTTTAACTTAAATCTGCTTGAAATACAAAACTTGAAAATTGCTGTCTAGCCATGATCCCCAGCATCTTGACAGAGCTTGTATAATATATATATTTTTAAATATCCAGGTGTGCAAAGCTGTTACAGACTTATTCAAGAACACTCACAGCTGTAATTGCTGCCAAAGGGGTTTCTAACATGTATGGACTCAGGGAGCTGAATACTTAGGCAACAACTATATTTTTAATAAATGTTTACATTATTTTATATTTAATCTATAACAAAAACAAATATTATATATCAGTGGAATATATATATATATTCCACTGACATTACAGAGTATTTTGTGTACATTGTTGACAAAGAAATGACAATTAAATCAATTTTAATCCCACTTTGTAACACAATAAAATGTGAAGAAATCCAAGGTGTCTGAATACTTTTGCAGGGCACTGTATCAGTGCCTTTCAAAGGGAATGGGAGTCAGTGCATTAGCCTTGTGTATCTGGGATTATCTTGTTTCATGGCTTTTTTTTTCTCCAACATGTGCCCACCAGGAGGTCTGCTGGAGGATGCTCCAAGCCCTGTAATTAAAAAGGCAAGCGGGGACCACTCTATCCCCCCACAATAAGCTCCTCAGTGTCTAACATTGTTTCCTGGGTTGAAGATAAGAAGAGCAGAATAGCCTGTAGCTATAAGCCTGCTTCTGTAGCTCGCCTCTCTCTGCCACAGCCGTAAAATACCGGGACTAAGTGAGACAGTCAAGTTGTGTGACGTTCATGCGTTTCTTCCTGGAATGGAGTGTGGAACGCAGCCCCCCCCCACTGTTTATGGTTAATTTCAGCAAGTTGCTTTTGGGCATGGGAGGCTGCCTCTCTGGGTGGGATTATGAACTGTGAGCTGTCAAACTGTGGATAACCCTTCTCCCCAAATTCTCTGAGAAGCCTCTCACTCGTTACTTCCTCTTTCCACTGGCTGAGCCAGGATCACAACACTGAGCCATCTTCCTCCCCCTCCTCCTCCACCTCCACCAACTCCTGAGGAAGGCCACTATCCTCTGCCCTGCCTGCGCCTGTCAGTCAAAGACCAGGCCAGCCATGGTTAGGCTGTGCTGGGCTGGGTGAGTGGGAGGGGCCTGGGTTGGCACCATTGTGTCAGGGTGACTTAGTGTCAGTGCATTCTGAGTGCTGCTGGAGGAGGGACTGAGGGGACCCTAGTAGCTCAGTTGGTAGAGCATGGCGCTTGCAATGTCTGGGCTGTGGGTTCGATTCCCACGGGGAACCAGTATGAAAATGTATGCACTCACTACTGTGAGTCGCTCTGGATAAGAGAGTCTGCTAAATGACTGAGCACTTACCCATAGGGGGAGAGGAGCTGCCTGGGTGAGAGGAGGACTGCTGCTCTCTCACCACTGAGCCTCAGCCTTCAGCCGTCCTGAGCCCTTAGCTGTTAGCCTGCCTGAGCCCAGTCTAATGCTCTCAGGGCGGGGATTAGCAAGGTGGCTTCCCTGCGTTCTCTCCCTGGGACTGCAGTTAGTGGAAACTGTTAGTTGGTTTTTAATCAGGCTAAGAATCAAGTACCAGCATTGTGTTATCATGCATTTACAACACAATCCACAGATACTGTTACTCAGACCCGGCGCCAGGTTAAAGTGACTAAAGGGCTGTTGAAATCCGTGAGGGGACACAATTTCGGGGAGTTCTTGCATTGGAATTATATAAAATTCTTCTTATAGCATCCAATACCACGATAAACAAAGTTCGAATGCCGAGACTCCGAGTCCATTGGGTACTTTTGAAGTGACGGGGTTGGCGCAAAATCTGTAACCCATCTCCGCTGTGCTATATCAGCACAATGGACAGCGACAATACAAAGAAAAGAAAGGCCTAGGTGTTAATGAATATAGGCTACAAGATAGATAGGCTGTTTGTAATAGGTGAATTACCTTATGTGAATGCAGCCAAATACAACTTGTATTTCTTTCCACAGTGCAGTGCATTTCTAAATTCTCCTTGCTTGATGCGTGCCTAGCGAATCCTGTGGAGCCATTATTCTGGCGATGCTTGTTGAAGGAGGGGTGGGCTATTCACGCGGACCTGTCTACAGCTCGGCAGCATCATCGCTGCTGGGCTTGGCGGCGGCGTCGGTGGTTTCATTTCTGATATCCATCGTGACAGATTAGCTGTTTAGAGCTAAATAGGCTAATAGCACTAACACATTTTAGAGCTAGCTAAGAAGCTAACTAAACTCTATAGTGGTGGACCGTGAGGCAGAGTTGAGTGATGCAGCTTCAACTGTAAACTTGACCCCGTCCTTCTAAATCAAAATCAAGTATTTCAGACGGAGGAGTATCTTGTTATTTATGTAGCCTACCACAGATGAGCAGCAGTTTTTCCCGAAAAGAGTCATACCTAACCGCCCAGTGGCTTTCCATAGCCCTCCTACACACACACACACACACACACACAGCGGCTCGCTCTGTCCATGGTGCTGATACAGCGCAGCGGAGATAGAGATTTCGTGCCAACCTGTCACTCAATCACTTGAATTTTTTTGCTATTTTTATATATAGGGACATAAAACTAAAAGTGAGGAGGCACAAGTTTTAACTGAGGGGGCTAAGCCCCCTTTTGCCCCCCCCCCGTGGAGCCGGCACCGCTGTTACTGTACTCATTCCACTGTTATTTCTCATAGAACGATAACATAGTAAGCTATTGTAAGTTTATCAACCTGAATAACAAAGCTGTGTAAATCCCTATATAATCTGAAGTTAATATGTGTGTGTTCTGCGTTACATATCACAGAGATGTTTCAAAAGATAGCGCTAAGTAAATGATTGGCCGAGTGACAAGCATAAAAGCAGAGGATGAGTATTAAAAAAAAGGGGACGTAAATACAACTGTCCCCTAAATGGAGCTTGTCAGCCAGGCGAGCTTAAACAAAAACCTCATTTTGAAAGCATGTCATCAAATAAAGTGGAATGGCAGATCCCTGTAATTTGAGCCCGCCAGAAGTATGCTGCCAGCTTACCTTGTGTTAACAATGCAGCTGTGTCCATGACTTGACTGTGACCTCTGCCCTACGGCTCCCCCAGGGAGGGCCCGTTCTAAATCAACAGCATTATACCACCCATCCAAGATGTTGCCCTGCCAAGGACCTAGCCAGCTACCCACTGAATGGAATATTCATTAAGTCTCCAGTCCAGCGAGAAAAATGTCTCTGATTGTTTGTCCTCTGATTATCTTTATATTCATTAGCTACCACATAGAACTGGCTTTGTGGTGGCAGAATGACACCATTACACATGAGCCATTATGCTAAGTCTAGTACAGAACCACCTAATTCAGAGAAATTTGAAAGATATTCCAAAAATGCGTATTGTTTTTCTCTAGCTAGGCTACATGACGTGTTAATGGTGTCATAAGACTAACGTCTAACATGGCTCTGTGGCTGTAAGTCAAGACATGTCTAGCTGCCATCTTGTTTTGAAGAGGACCACACCACCAGTAGCAGCCCAAAGCCATCTGTCTGTACAACATTAACACCAGAGGCCAATTAAAGGACAGAGGAAGGCAACAGCAAGACATGGGGAGAATCTCACATGCATACTTCTCGCGTCCTCTCTCCTCACCTCCTTCTCAAAACCCATTGGAGGAGAAGGTCAGAGGGGAGGGACCTCTGGCTTTCTCATCCAATGAGTTTTGAGAACGAGGCGAGAAGAGAGAGGACGTGAGGAGCATGCAATTGAGATTCTCCCCATGGTCTCAGGGGCGACGGTATTTAATGCATGTGTAAGCATCCTCAATGATTTACACCCCCATTCACACCCCTGGAACATAGTTGTAACGGTCGTCGTATGTAATGGACCAAGGCCAGGGGCGGAAATCCCAGGGGGGACGGGGGGGACACGACCCCCCCATCCTGGAAAAAATATGATTTGTCCCCCCCAATATATCACTGAAACATAACTATGTAATTTAAATAATATTAATAATACGCAATGAAAGCAATTGTGCTGATTATAGACACTTAATAGCGCGTTTTTAAGTTTCAAAAGATTGCAACCCCCCCACCCTTTGCCTCACAATGGTTTGATCCACTGCCAGTTCCTTAGCTTGCTAGGTAACAGAGAGGTCGTATCTACTGTCTGAAAGGCACTCAATGAACGTAACTGACGTGAGGTTAATCCAGTCAATCGCGCACACACACTAGCTGAATATGCAGAGCTAGCGCGCAAATATTAACTATTAAGCTAGCTAGTACCTATTCCATTTATGTGGCGTCGTCAAAGATGGAATCAGCATGCAGATGATGTAAGTTAGTGCTTCAAAGTCCCTGTGATAAGGTTAGCGATAAACTGAAATCCAAACTGAACAGAACTACACTCTCTTCTACCATTGTCTTAAATATATTTAATGGCCTCATTGCAAAAGCTAAATTGTCGCAAGTGAACTTTTATTTATTTATTTATTTTATTTCACCTTTATTTAACCCGGGTAGCAAAGATTATAGCAAACACCACTGAAACTGAATTGGTGCTCGCTAGCTTTGCAAATTCAGCTATTGTTGGAAGCCAGCCAATATGAAACAAACTATTAAAATTACAAAAGGTTGCAGCATATGTTGTGTAAATGGTGAACTCATACAGCTGTCAACTCTTGTCATTTTAATCCGTTTCACATTTGCTAGCTACCTTTTAGATCGAAGCCCAAATAGAATGATTGAAGATGATAGAAGCCCATCTCCTACTGTAAATAACCTACACACTGTGTGTGTAGCCAGCCAGCCAGCCAGGTAGAAAAATGGCAGAAAAATAAAAGACGGACATCAGAGTATTTTTCAATACACCAAAACGCATAGTAAGAACCCTAGTAGCCTAATATCTCAAAGACTAGTTGATAAAATGTTCATAAGAAAGAAATGAAATTCTAATGGAAATGTTTCACAATGATGTCATTAGGCAGAGCAGGCAACAGATGGCACACAGACAGCAGAGTTGGGGACAGATATGCAGGGACAGACTGGCAGAGACAGGGAGTCTCAGGTAAGTTTGTTGAGTCTTTGTTTGGCAACATTATGAAAGGTTCTCCATTTTTTTGACTTGTAAAATAGGAACATAATTGGAAAATGCCATGGATACCCCCACTCTCAACTTAAACTGGTGACTGAACTAAGATTTGTTAAAGGCAATGGTATTGCTGTTGTGATTAGTTGTGTAGTTTTGGGTACCGGTAGTTAGGAGTACGGCAAACACCTTATTTCTTTGGTTCCTCAATATACATTTACCATATTACAATGGAGGCTATGTGTTACAGCACTACTTTTGGTGTCCCCCTCAGGAATTGCTCTTGAGAAAATGTCATGTAATTGTCCCCTCCAAAGTTGATATCAGATTTTCACCCCTGACCAAGGCGCAGCGGGTTGAGTGCTCATTTTAACGTTTATTAGAACACTGAAAAAACAAAACAAGAAAACGAACGAACAGTAATGCAAGCTACACACACAGCTATGCAAAAACAACTTCCCACAAAACCCATTACAAAAAACACCCCTCTATATAGGACCTTCAATCAGAGGCAACGAAGAACAGCTGCCTCCAATTGAAGGTCAAACCAATAACCCTAAACATAGAACTAGAAAGACTAGACCAGAACATAGAAATATACTAACATAGAACATAACCAAAAACCCCGGAACACCCCTCTACATAAACACATAGCCCAACAAACCCCGAAACACTCTAAACAAATACCCCCTGCCACGTCCTGACCAAACTATAATAACAAATAACCCCTTTACTGGTCAGGACGTGACAATAGTAAACCTATTTTCAGCATGTTTTCACTATGTTGGTATTTTCAAAAGGAATCCATTACATTTTAGTCATGTACATTTGAGTCAATTTTTATCTACATGAATGAACATACGAGGACAAGAAACTATAAAATCCTGCAATAACCGACAATTGAATACCATTAAAAAGATGGAAGTGAAGTACTGTCCAATGGTAATTACATTACCAAGGGTGTCATGATTGACTAAAAATAGGCCTAACCCTTCCGCTAATGAGTTTCATTATAACTATAACAACGTGTCCCAATTTTCTCCCACGTGTCACTCACTACAGCGACGAGTGAAATGTGGGAGGCAGGCACGTCATCATTTCCCAAGTTCCTCTGTTTTCAGCACAAGGTCAAGCAGGTAGAGTGTTGACGCATGTTATTTGAATGAACAACACACAAAAACAGTGAGGTTACTAGTCGGAGACCGCCGATGGAAAGCTGTTGTTTTAGTATACTGCACTGATGTGAATTCCTTTCTCTTCGTACAGCAGTAGAGACCTCATTTTTAAATAATATATGCCATTTCACAGACGCTTTTACCCAAAGCGACAGTTATGTGCACATACATTTTACGGATGGTCCCGGGAATCAAACCAAGTACCATGCTCTACTAAATGAGCTGCCGAGGACCACAAAATGGAGCCATGATTCTAGAGGCCTGAAATCAAAAGGAATTTAGCATTGGGGAAGTCATCTAGCCTCAAATGATTTTATTTATTTTTTAATAAAGAGGGAAACGCCTTGTGCTTTTGTGTGTCCAGCTGAAGGAAGCGACTGCACCCGCAGTTGTGTTTAAGTGCAACACTCTGTCCCCCCATTAGCTAGCGAGCTACCTTGTCGGTTAACACATGTACACAAACAGCATGAAGACTATCTCACAAGGCTGCGAGAGCAGGATGTGGTTAACAATCACGTGTGCTAAAGTTTCCATTTACTGTGCCACTGAAGAATAATGTTGAGACTATAGGTGAGGGTATAAGAGCAGAGAACATAGTGCCTGTTTTCACTGTCGGACTGAGGTCCTATCTGCTTCCATATGTAGAAGGTACAGGCAGGACAGGTGAAGCCAAGTCCAGCTCTATGAATAGGCCAGGAGGACTAGGCTGTGCTCCATGAGCAGGGTAACTCAGTGGTTGCGTCCCAAACGGCACCCTGTTCCCTATAGTGCCTTACTTTTGACCAGAGCCCGTAGAATAGGGTGGCATTTGGGACGCAGCCAGAATGACTCATACTCGGGGTATCATCACCTCAGAAAGGGCAGAGAGAGAGAGAGAGAGCAGAGAGTAATTCTAATTCTACCATGTATCATCCTAATAAAATTAAAATAAAATCTATAAATAATAACCCTTGCACTTGTCTTTTCCTACTAGCGTTGACTTTGGTGATAACTTCTTTATTTACGACTGTGATATGTGGTTGTATCACACTAGCTATGTTAAATTGAAGCAGGTTGCAATTTATTATCATGAATCTTGCCCTGGAGGCAGCGCCGCAGAGTGGTCACTAGCTGGCGAAGCCACAAAGTCATAAAACCTGATTTTAAACGCAACCCTAACCACACTGCTAACCCTAATGCCTAACCTGAACCTTAAATGAAGACAAAAAAGATCATTTTTGTTTTCATGCATTTTTACAATATATGCAATTTAGACTTGCAGCTGGCTCATATAGCGGATATCGCTCAATTCTGCCTCCAGGGCAAGATTCATGACAATAAACACTACCAGTCAAAAGTTTGGACACACCTACTCAAAGGGTTTTCTTTATTTGTACTATTTTCTATATCGTAGAATAACAGTGAAGACATCAAAACTATGAAATAACACATATGGAATCATGTAGTAACCAAAGAAAGTGTTAAACAAATCAAAATATATTTTATATTTGAGATTCTTTAAACTAGCCACCCTTTGGCTTGATGACAGCTTTGCACACTCTTGGCATTCTCTCAACCAGCTTCACCTGGAATGCTTTTCCAACAGGCTTGAAGGAGTTCCCACAAATGCTGAGCACTTGTTGGCTGCTTTTCCTTCACTCTGTGGTCCAACTCATCCCAAACCATCTCAATTTGGTTGAGGTCTGGGGATTGTGGAGGCCAGGTCATCTGATGCAGCACTCCATCACTCTCAACCTTGGTCAAATAGCCCTTACACAGCCTGGAGGTGTATTGGGTCATTGTCCTGTTGAAAAACAAATGATAGTCCCACTAAGCGCAAACCAGATGGGATGGTGTATCATTGCAGAATGTTGTGGTAGCCATGCTGATTAAGCCTTGAATTCTAAATAAGTCACTGACAGTGGCACCAGCAAAGCACAATCAAACCAACACACCTCCTCCTCCATGATTCGCATGTGTGGTTCCCACCGTGGCGATCATCTGTTCTCACAAGAAATCTCAAATTTGGACCTAACAGACCAAAGGACAGATTTCCACCGGTCTAATGTCCATTGCTTGTGTTTCTTGGCCCAAGCAAGTCTCTTCTTCTTATTGGTGTCCTTTAGTAGTGGTTTCTTTGCAGCAATTTGACCATGAAGGCCTGATTCACGCAGTCTCCTCTGAACAGTTGATGTTGAGATGTGTCTGTTACTTGAACTCTGTGAAGCATTTATTTGGGTTGCAATTTCTGAGGCTGGTAACTCTAATGAACTTTTCCTCTGCAGCAAAGGTAACTCTGGGTCTTCCTTTCCTGTGGTGGTCCTCATAAGGGCAAGTTTCATTATAGCGCTTAATGTTTTTTGATGGTTTTTGCAACTGCACTTGAAGAAACCTTAAAAGTTCTTGAAATTTTCCACATTGACTGATTTTCAATTCTTAAAGTAATGATGGACTGTCATTTCTCTTTGCTTATTTGAGCTGTTCTTGCCATAATATGGACTTGGTCTTTTACCAAATAGGGCTATCTTCTGTATACCACCCCTACCTTGTCACAACACAACTGATTGGCTCAAACGCATTAAGAAGGAAATAAATTCCACAAATGAAAGTCACCGAGTAAAATACAACTTCACTAAAAGTCCAAAAGTATTTGGTTTTAAATATACTTAAATGTCAAAAGACAAATTCCTTATAATAAGCAAACCAGACAGCACTATTTTTTTGTTTTTAAATTTACAGATAGCTAGGGGCACACTCCAATACTCAGACATGATTTACAAACAAAGCATGTGTTTAGTGAGTCCACCAGATCCGATGCAGTAGGGATGTTCTCTTGATAAGTACGTGAATTGGACAATTTTCCTGTCCTGCTAAGCATTCAAAATGTAACAAGTACATTTGGGTGTCAGAGAAAATGTATGGAGTAAAAAGTACATTATTTTCTTTACGAATGTAGTGGAGTAAAAGTAAATTGGCTCAAACACATTAAGGAGGAAAGAAATTCCACAAATTAACTTTTAACAAGGCACACCTGTTAATTGAAATGCATTCCAGGTGACTACCTCATGATGCTGGTTGAGAGAATGCCAAGAGTGTCTCAAATATAAAATTTGTTTAACACTGTTTTGGTTACTACATGTTTCCATATGTGTTATTCACAGTTGTGATGTCTTCACTATTTTTCTACAATGTAGAAAATAGTAAAAATAAAGAAAAACCCTGGAATGAGTAGGTGCTAAGAGGAATGCACTAACTGTAAATCCCTCTGGATAAGAGCGTCTACTAAATGACTAAAATGTAAAATGTCATCCACTGACTGTAGCAGCAGTAAGTCATACCTCTCCCACCACCAGCATGCAGCAGCTCCATCCCAGCAGCAGCAGAGCAGTGTAATAATACCTGATGCACAGCCGCCCATCACACGCCAACAGAGCGATCTATCACTTCAGACCCTGTTGCTAGGTTACCGACATTCTTCTGCACACTGAGTACTCTCAGCCCTTTTGCTGCTGGCAAGTAGAGCTTTCAGGTCTGGGGAGTGTCAACTAGAGAGGGAAAATGACGCAGGAGCCTCCGACTAAAGCACTTGTGAATGAGGACAAGGCATGAGAGACAGGGATGAGTGTGTGAGACGTGTGCAGTAGTGTGTTGTGTAGTACGTGCAGCCTGCGTGTGTGTGTATGCTTGCGTGTGTGTGTGAGTGTGAGTGTATGCTTGCGTGTGTGTGTGAGTGTGAGTGTATGCTTGCGTGTGTGAGTGTATGCTTGCGTGTGTGTGTGAGTGTGAGTGTATGCTTGCATTTGTGTGTGAGAGTGTATGCTTGCGTGTGAGTGTATGCTTGCGTGTGAGTGTATGCTTGCGTGTGAGTGTATGCTTGCGTGTGAGTGTATGCTTGCGTGTGAGTGCGCGTGCATTTATGAGTACGCAAGGGATACTGGGTGGCTTCAGGACGTCTTTTATCTGCTGGCCTTCCACTGAGAGAGAGAGAGAAAGAGAGACAGAGAGAGTGAAAAATAGAGAAATAAAGAGAGAGCGAGCGTGAATGCTACAGGGGTTGCTCACTGCGCCAGTCATTAGTTATCCCTGGGAACATACAGTAAACCCCCTGTGCTGGCAGCCAGCTTCACGATACAGGTCCATGTTCAGATCGGAGACGATGGTTCCTTGTTTAGGGATAATCTTAGACCCCTCTTTCTTTCTCTCCAGAGGCTTAGACAGAGGGCGACCGTCACTCTGTGGTCCCCCCGTGTCTACGATAGGATGAACCTGGAGACCTGACCAGAGGTGGTCTGATGAGTTGAGTAACTGACCGACGTGGCTGGACATGGAGCTTATACTATTTAGAAACTTTGAAACTTGAATTTAACTTCAGAGGTGCTAGTCTTTCTGACAGTATAACATCCACTTTCTAGGTCTGCCTACGTGCGACTGATTGATGACAAATACAGGTTCAATGGTGTGAACGGGTGCAAAACTGAACAGGAACGGTCCTCTTCATTACTGTTCTGTCGACTGGAGAAGCCTGTTGTATTGTCTGTTGGTGCAAGCCATGTTCACTGAACCAGCAACGTCAACTTGCAACGTCTATACTGAACATTGTTACTCTGATAGCGCTTCCCTTTGTTCCCACATTCATCTTCCCTTTTGACCAACGCTCTGTTTACACACTTATAAAGATGCAGTGGTGGAAAAAAGACCCAATCGTGATACTTGAGTAAAAGTAAAAGATACCTTAATAGAAAATGACTCAAGTAAAAGTGAAAGTCACTGAGTAAAATACAACTTGAGTAAAAGTCCAAAAGTATTTGGTTTTAAATATACTTCGGTATCAAAAGACAAATATTAAGCAAACCAGAAGGCATGATTTTCTTGTTTTTTAAATTTACAGATTGCCAGGGGCACACTCCAATACTCAGACATGATTTACAAACAAAGCATGTGTTTAGTGAGTCCACCAGATCAGGTGCAGTAGGGATGACCAGGGATTTTCTCTTGATAAGTGCGTGAATTGGACAATATTCCTGTCCTGCTAAGCATTCAAAATGTAACAATTACTTTTGGGTGTCAGAGAAAATGTATGGAGTAAAAAGTACATTCTTTTCTTTACGAATGTAGTGGAGTAAAAGTAAAAAATATAAATAGTAAAGTACAGATACCACAAAAAACTTAAGTAGTACTTTAAAGTATTTTTACACCACTGGAAAGATGGTACTTGAAGATATTCTGTCAAACCACAATCACTGATGCTCTGCTTGCCCTCACCACCTCTTTTGCATCTAACCCAGCGCTAGTCACTAGAGGTAAATATTCTACTCAGAATGGTTTGATCATCTTTCTCCTCACATTTCTCAAAGCTTTTGCCATCACTTGGTAGGTTGTTTCCATTAAGATCAACCAACAGATAATGTCTGAACACCTCAAAGAGCTGACTGCAGTAACACATTTGTTGAGTGCTGAGACAGACTCAGTCCTTTGGAAATTCCATGTCATGGAGAATTAAACAAAATAAGAATAATTTCATAGTAGAAATTAAATAAAAGCGTTGAGATGTTGGCTAGTAAATTACTGTCGCAGTTGTACTGTACAGTTGAAGTCGGAAGTTTACATACACCTTAGCCAAATACATTTAAACTCTGTTTTTAACAATTCATGACATTTAATCCTAGTAAAATTTCCCTGTCTTAGGTCAGTTAGGATCACCACCTTATTTTAAGAATGTGAAATGTCAGAATAATAGTAGAGAGAATGATTTATTTCAGCTTTTATTTCTTTCATCACATTCCCAGTGGGTCAGAAGTTTACATACACTCAATTAGTATTTGGTAGAATTGCGTTTAAATTGTTTAGCTTGGGTCACACGTTTAGGGTAGCCTTCCACAAGCTTCCCACAATAATTTGGGTGAATTGTGGCCCATTCCTCCTGACAGAGCAGGTGTAACTGAGTCAGGTTTGTAGACCTCCTTGCTCGCACACACTTTTTCAGTTCTGCCAACAAATTTTCTATAGGATTGAGGTCAAGGCTTTGTGATGGCCACTCCAATATCTTGACTTTGTTGTCCTTAAGCCATTTTGCCACAACTTTGGAAGTATGCTTGGGGTCAACGTCCATTTGGAAGACCCATTTGTGACCAAGCTTTAACTTCCTGACTGATGTCTTGAGCTGTTGCTTCAATATATCCACGTAATTTTCCCGCCTCATGATGCCATCTATTTTGTGAAGTGCACCAGTCCCTCCAGCAGCAAAGCACCCCCACAACATGCTTCACGGTTGGGATGGTGTTCTTCGGGTTGCAAGCCTCCCCCTTTTTCCTACAAACATAACGATGGTCATTATGGCCAAACAGTTCTATTTTTGTTTCATCAGACCAGAGGACATTTCTCCAAAAAGTACGATCTTTGTCCCCATGTGCAGTTGCAGTCCGTAGTCTGGCTTTTTTATGGCGGTTTTTGAGCAGTAGCTTCTTCCTTGCTGAGTGGCCTTTCAGGTTATGTCGATATGGGACTCGTTTTACTGTGGATATAGATACTTTTGTAGCTGTTTCCTCCAGCATCTTCACAAGGTCCTTTGCTGTTGTTCTGGGATTGATTTGCACTTTTCGCACCAAAGTACGTTCATCTCTAGGAGACAGAACATGTCTCCTTCCTAAGCAGTATGACAGCTGCGTGGTCCCATGGTGTTTATACTTGCGTACTATTGTTTGTACAGATGAACGTGGTACCTTCAGGCGTTTGGAAATTGCTCCCAAGGATGAATCAGACTTGTGGAGGTCTACACACATGTCTTGGCTGATTTCTTTTGATTTTCCCATGATGTCAAGCAAAGAGGCACTGAGTTTGAAGGTAGGCCTTGAAATACATCCACAGGTACACCTCCAATTGACTCAAATGATATCAATTAGCCAATCAGAAGCTTCTAAAGCCATGACATCTTTTTCTGGAATTTTCCAAGCTGTTTAAAGGCACAGTCAACTTAGTGTATGTAAGCTTCTGAACCAGTGGAATTGTGATACAGTGAATTATAAGTGAAATAGTCTGTCTGTAAACAACTGTTGGGAAAATGACTTGTGTCATGGACAAAGGAGATGTCCTAACCGACTTGCCAAAACTATAGTTTGTTAACAACAAATTTGTGGAGTGGTTGAAAAACAAGTTAATGACTCCAACCTAAGTGTATGTAAACGTCCGACTTCAACTGTATGTGAGAGGTGTGGGGGGGGAGCATTTAATGTCTTCTACCCTGTTCAGATCGGCCAAATGTGGGAGCCACAGTAAAAACCAGAACAGCACACAGAGTTAAAACACAACCTCACAGCTCTACTATCACAACCCAGGCTTAAAACACTGCGACGTGGCCAGATCCACTGCGCCACACAAGCTGTGCCAGCGCGTTTGTATGGAAGCCTGTTGCCGCCAATCACCTAAATAACCATTCTTTTACTGTAGGTTTGTGTCCCCAATAGCCCCATGGAGCCTGGTCAAAAGTAGTTTACTACATAGGCCCTATTATAGGGAATTGGGTGCCATCTGGGACGCAATCATATACATTTCTTTGTCTTGCGTGCAAGAGGAGTCATCCACAGTGCCATCAGTGGGTAATAAAGAGGCCAGGCACTATTAGGCACTAGAGCAGGGGTGTCAAACATACAGGGGGTAACAAAATTCAAAACCAAATCAAAATTGTGTAGAAATGATAATGGACCTACATTCATACAGTTTCACTGTTCAGCTCTCTAATGATCAGCTAAATAAAAGCTAGACAGTCAGGGATCTTAAAATACATTTAAAAAACGATGGATAGAGGACAATTTTCTATTACATTATTTTACGGCGAAGAAATATAACCAATTTTCAGTGTGGTCCTCTGGACCTCAATGAAGACCAAATGTGCCCCCCCGGGGCAAAATGAGTTTGATACCCCTGCCCTAGAGTGCCCATATGGCCAGAGCCCAACAGTCTGCCTCCTTCGTAAAGGACATCGTTGTCAACAAACCAAACCACCAACATGTGGAGTGGTGCTCATGTAAGCTGCAGACCATTATGGGCCCAGAGCAAGAGGAAGCAAACAGAACTTCAAAGAGCTTCTCCTCCTACTCTGGCACTACACTACGCCCGGGCCCTGTTGAAATGGGACTGACCAGCCGGTCCACATCATTCAATAGATTGATTCCAAGTGTATGGCTAGCTACGTGAATCATCAGTGAGCAACATTAACATCAGAGATTCGGTCTGATGTTTTGAGCTACCCTTTTCTTTGTACTTTTTCATATCTAATCCAAATCTTGAGTTGAATTTGAGTTCACTAGCTAAAGCATTCTAAAATGGGCCCCAACCACTAATACAGAGGGAATGAAGGGTTCTTTGTGTCAGCTGCCATCTTGACTGGGTAGAGATTAGGCTAATTTGCAAACCCTGCGACGGATGTTCCATACAGGAGTGTCAGACGCAGAACGGTCAAGTGAAAGAGACCATTGTCACCGTCCACCCAAGTCCATAATAAGCCCATCCATGTGTGAAGCCATTAGTTAGCCTGGTCCAGTCTTAAGGCTTTCTCAAGTCCTCTCATAATATACCTATCACGCCTCTCAACAGGGTGAGCAGTAAATCTAACCTTAACAATGAGGAAAAGGCAGCGACCATTGTCACCTTGACCCTGATTCCTGAATCAATGCCTTTTCATGTAAGGCCAATAAAACCACTGCAGACTCAGAGTAACGCTCAGCTCAGCTCCACTGTAATGAGCACATTGTGTTCAGTGAGGCAATATGGCCGCCTGAAGCCTACAGCCCTCCCTCTCGTACATATAAGCTAACAGCACAGAGTGTGACGTTTCCTTGTCAATACGAGAGGTTTCTGAGAGGAGCATGTTGCTTGTACATCACACACTCATTTTGTAGTGGGGGGGGGGGGGGGGTTCATGCATTTCTGCTGTAGGAGTCAGCAAGACATGGTGGGGTCATAGTAAGGCCACACTAGCAGTCATGTAACATGACTGCAGTCAAATTCCATGTGACCGTTGAGTCACTGTAAATAGGCTTCTCCAAAGCTGCGCTCTGATGCCGCTGATGGTCATTAGTAGTCTACCAAACTTGCTAACGTCCGTTCCCTAACGGCTGGTACTCAGCTATCTATTGTCCCTCTAAATCACTCTGACATCAATGCTTGACGCATGGAATGAAATAAGTGTTCATATAAGCCCATGTTGCGCAACATTTCTATAGGCTATGCAATTGCGCGAGAAACAGAGTTTTGATGGCCTCTATTAAAAAGAGGAGGTTCCCATCAGCTGTCTATAGGCTAGGCCTTCTCTATTTATTTCTCAACTTCCCTAATACTAAGCACATTGTTTCGCTTTACAACCGGAGTAGCCTGCCTTGTTGGCATGAAAATGAACCGCGGGAAAAGCGTCCTCCATTTGCTATCCAAGTGTTTACGTATGACGTGTCTTTCTGTCCCCTGCCCATGTTCTGACAGGTGCATGATAATGGCACATTCTAAATCAAAACTAAATGTCACACATATACTAAATAATGTATGTAAAGACAAGATTAAACTAAGAATATTCTGATGGGTGAAAATATTATAACTTGTGAATGATGCCCAATGTGTGCATTCAGCTCATAGTCTAGCCCATAGTCATATACTGTATGTTTGATAAGGTTTGTATCACAACTAAAGGGGCCAAATAATTCCAAAACGTAGCCTAAAAGGCCCAAGACCCCTGGAACAAGGTTGGAGAGCCCAAAGCCTACAGAGCCTAGTGAAACATGTTCTCATAAGCTCAGTCATTGCGCAATCGCGCGTGAGAACAGAGTTTTGACTGCCCACTATTTAATAGAGAATCCCAGCTTTCTCATGCTGCGACATGTATTGCTCAATTCCTAAAATGAAGCACATTACAAACGGTGTAGCCTACCTGGCACATTAGAAAGGTAACTGCAAGTAACCTCCATTCGATATTCGAGTGCAGCCTATGGATGACATTTTTCTTTTGTGGGTCATTCTAATATATTAGTAGGCTATAGGTAAAGACCAGATTAAATGGAGAATAGTCTGATGGGTGAGAATATTATCAAGTGCTTGTCAAATTGTGAATGAGAGACTGAAGACTGAAGAAACAGAGCAGAGTGCTTCCCTTTCATGCACATTTTTTCAAATCATCATTAGAGTCGCATCATGCAGCCTTCAAATGTATTACAAATCAAAACATAGCCTAACATTTGTACCACAACTTAAGTTGCATAAATAACTATAAATGAAGCATATAGGAGCACCTGTTTCGTTGTTAACTGCTCAACACAGAATAGCAGCATGTGCACACCCCCTTGGAAATCGCTGGGGAGAAATATCCTTTCTATTTTATTCAGCTATGTTCAATTGTATTATTCTTACTATTAAATAATGCCAAGGGAATTATAAGCAAATCTTGCCTGCTAAATGAAATACCATAGCCAGATCAGGGCCTAACATAAGGATGACTCAGAATATGCTATTCTGTTCTTTTGAAATAGGCTACATATCTTCATATCATATCATTTACACACACACACACACACACACACACACACACACACACACACACACACACACACACCCTGCAGCAGAGTACTCCTCCACCATAGTGAGCATCGAGCTGCAGCAGCAGCCACAGAGACAGGTCATAACCTCTCAACCACGTTGACTTCCTGAGTCAAACAAACAGATAAATCCAGAGAAAACAGAGACGAACAGCATAAATAAGTCCCCTTGGAGCCAAACATACATGCCCTGCACGTGTGTGCTCGTCCATCAGCCCTGCCCCCACCCAATAAGAGGGACAAACTGAGGCAAAGTAAGAAGGGGTTGAATGAGTCAGAGATCATTAAACCTTCTTGCCCTTTCTCCTCTTTCATCTGCAGAGAGAGAGAGAGGAAGGAGGAGAGAGGGGGGAGCTTCAAAAGGCCGCATGCTGTAACTCTTGATTACATCCATCTGTGGCAGTCCTCCCTTTATCGTCCGTCTCTACCCTCTCGCCTTTCCTCCACCTTTCCATGCCCTATGCCTGCAGGTTAGAGGGAGAGAGCCCTGCTAACCTGGCCCAGTGGCGTGAGACCGTGAAGAAATCATTGACATGGGAGCAGCAGGGCAGAGAGACTGGAGGAGCTCTTCTCTTTGTGAAGGAGGAGGAAAGCCTGATGGTGGTGGTGGTGGTGGCTCCCGAAAGCGAAGTGCCTCACCGAGACACTTTGATGTTTCCTGGAGCTGACGTCTCTCGGCGGGACTAATCTGCGTCAGTGCCTTTAATTTTCTGACGTCTTGTGTTTCTCCACTGCCGCTGCACCTCGACATAGCGATAGCGATGGCGCAAGAGGAAGATGAGCTTTACCAAGAGGCTGGCAATTATGAGACTGAGGAATGATGTGGGTGGGTGGGGGGCACGAAGGCGGCTTCCCCTTCCTGAGGTGAATAGCACATGACCACAGAAGAGCCTGTCTGTAACCTGACTAGAAGGTTAAAGTGGAGTCTAGTGTTTTAGTCTGTCTGCTGAGGTTTTAATGAGGTGTTTCTCACAGGAAATAGTACCATTCTGGAGAGGGCCTATAGCCTATTTTATATTGGGTGGTATAGCAGTGGTCACCAACCGGTCGATCTTCAAAGCATTCCTAGTCTATCACCAAACATTTATTTTCTGCTTGCGCTTCTTTTATTTTATTCATGTTGCGCTGTTGGCAGCAGGGACACTTGATTCAGAAGCCCTGCACACCGGGTAGGCAAAGTGTTCCCATTTTTAACCATTTCATTTGTTTGAAAAGACAATCTCTGACCGAGAGTTCTGGGGCTAAAATCCAGTCGTATAAAGTACTTAAGTAAAAATAGTTGAAAGTACTACTTAAGTAGTTTTTGGGGGCATCTGTACTTTACTATTTGCATTTTTGACAACTTTTACTTCACTACATTCCTAAAGAAAAGAATGTACTTTTTACTCCATACATTTTCCCTGACACCCAAAAGTACTCGTTACATTTTGAATGCTTAGCAGGACAGGAAAATGGCCTAATTCACATACTTATCAAGTGAACATCCCTGGTCATCCCTACTGCCCCTGATCTGGCAGACTCACTAAACACAAATGCTTCATTTGTAAATTATGTCTGAGTGTTGGAGCATGTCCCTGGCCATCCGTAAATCAATAAAAACAAACAAGAAAATTATGCCATCATGGTTTGCTTTATATAAGGAATTTGAAATGATTTATACTTTTACTTTTGATACTTAAGTATATTTTAGCAATTACATTTACTTTTGATACTTAAGTATATTTAAAACCAAATACTTTTAGACTTTTACTCAAGTAGTATTTTGCTGGCTGACTTTCACTTTGTTTCTTGAGTCATTTTCTATTAAGGTATCTTTACTTTTACTCAAGTTTGACAATTGGGTACTTTTTCCATCAGTGCTAAACTCGAGTGTGCCTAGACTACAGCGCTGGCCAAGTCAAAACTAAAATCACTGTGCCTACCGCTTCCACGACCCCGGCGACAGCGAAGTTTGAGACTGGCGTATGTAAGATTTTATAACTTTTAAAACCATGACCAGAGAGAGAGTGGGTGGGGTGCACGAAGGCGGTTTGGTTTCCCCTTCCTAAGGTGAATAGCACATGACCACAGAAGAGCCTGTCTGTAACCTGACTAGAAGGTTAAAGTGGAGTCTAGTGTTTTAGTCTGTCTGCTGAGGTTTTAATGAGGTGTTTCTCACAGGAAATAGTACCATTCTGGAGAGGGCCTATAGCCTATTTTATATTGGGTGGTATAGCAGTGGTCACCAACCGGTCGATCTTCAAAGCATTCCTAGTCTATCACCAAACATTTATTTTCTGCTTGCGCTCCTTCTTTTATTTTATTCATGTTGCGCTGTTGGCAGCAGGGACACTTGATTCAGAAGCCCTGCACACCGGGTAGGCAAAGTGTTCCCATTTTTAACCATTTCATTTGTTTGAAAAGACAATCTCTGACCGAGAGATCTGGGGCTAAAATCCAGTCGCATAAAGTACTTAAGTAGTACTGTCAACTATTTTTACTTAAGTAGTTTTTGGAGGTATCTGTACTTTACTTTACCATTTATATTTTAGACAACTTTTACTTCACTACATTCCTAAAGAACATGATGTACTTTGTACTCCATACATTTTCCCTGACACCCAAAAGTACTCATTACACTTTGAATGCTTAGCAGGACAGGAAAATGGCCTATTTCACACACTTATCAAGTGAACATCCCTACTGCCTCTGATCTGGCAGACTCACTAAACACATGCTTCATTTGTAAATTATGTCTGAGTGTTGGAGCAATAAAATGATAGCATCATGGTTTGCTTTATATAAGTAATTTGAAATGATTTATACTTATACATTTGATCCTTAAGTATATTTTAGCATATTACATTTACTTTTGATACTTAAGTATATTTAAAACCAAATACTTTTAGACTTTTACTCAAGTAGTATTTTACTGGCTGACTTTCATTCGAGTCATTTTCTATTAAAAGGGATCTTTACTTTTACTCAAGTACGACAATTGGGTACTTTTCCACCACTGCTAAAGTCGAGTGTGCCTAGCCTACTGCACTGGCCAATCGGATAGCTAAAATCAGTACCTACCGCTTCCACGACCCCGGCGACAGCGAAGTTTGATACTAGTGTATATGAGATTTCCTAACTTTTGAATGCATGACCAAAACGAGACTATCAAAGAATAGAGCAAAGAGCTGCTGTTTTTATGAGTGAGTTCATGTCTAAGTTTATTCAACACTGTCTTTATTCAACACTATTACAAAACGTAAGACGTGCTTCTCTCTACTTCCACTCGCTCTGCAGCTGCAATGAATGATTATTCAAGTGTATCGATAGCCCAGAGTTTTTATTTTTGTTAGCAGCTCGTAGTGTCTACTTTAATATAGAGGAATATTTCACTCTCTGGTCATAGGAACAACATGAATTTGTGCATGAGACATGTGGTGCGACTCGATGGAAGACGGTGTCCACTCTCTCTGGTCAGTCTCACCGGAGGAAAGGGAGGAGAGAGCAGGGTCTTCAGTGTATTCAAGACAACTGGAAAATCGGAATAAAACGAGAACCGACTGGGTAAAAACGTTTTGAACGGTCATCCAACTCAGAATTCCAAGTCGCAAACTCTGCCATCTTTCTAGAGCTCCGACTTTCCAACCTGAAGATCACTGACGTCATGATTTGACCTTCTTTTATTTCAGAGTTCCCAGTTGTCTTGAAAGCACCATGACCATCAGATACAATTACCATCAGTCCAGTAAAAAATGTTTAACTAATTATTTGCAAATTACTTCAATTTATGCTCAGCTGTGTCTCGCAAGTGCTACACCAACTGATCTATTTTGTTATCAAAGCTTGAGTTTTGAAATATAATATGGTTTGAGAAGACCAATATTGTGAGGCCAGGCATATAGCCAATATGCTGTGATAATGTATTAGGCCTATTGCGCAAAGCTCATTCCTACAGAACAGTTTTTTTATTAGGTTAATGTTCCATTTTTTAAGCAAGGTTTTAACAAATTCTGAGCGGTAGATCTCGGCTTGCTTTTTGACTGTGAAAGTGATCTTGACTCAGAAAAGGTTGGTGACCACTGCCCTATAGCTATTGGTGTCTATAATGAATTACTTCATTAAGATTGCACAGGGGAAGCAGAGCAGCATGTGGAGGGAAAATGCCAACAGAAGCGTCAACATAGTGTGCAGCTACAATGGGTTAGCAGTTAGTACCACCATTACCACAGCCTAGCCTGCTTTGTCCCAGGCTCATCTGATTTCCTGTCATCCACAGGGGAACAACAGCCGTTTGAGGGTTAACTCTGACATTTCAGATGTCTTTTTCCAAGCCCACACCCCAGCTAATCATTGAGTTTGAGAGAAAGGGGTCAGAGAAAGGAACGGATTAAAACAGATAATTGAGTGGGTGGTGGGAGGTCTTCGCATGGAATAATCTCACTGGAATGAGTGACTCATTTTCGGATCTCACTAACCGTCACCCACACGCAGCACCGACAACAAACTCACACTGCTTTCCACTGTTTCACTCAGGGTGTGACAGTGAGGGGGGTCTCTGTACCATGGTGCCATGACACCACTGCAGAGCTCCTGATTACTCCAGCATGTCATGTCTAACCAGGCAGACAGGCACCACTACATTATACACACTGACTCCCAAATGGCACCCTTCCCTACACAGTGCACCGCTTTTGCTCACTATGTAGTGAATAGAGTGCTATTTGGGACCTCTTGCCACAATCTCAACTCAGACCACCAGCGTTACAGCCACATCCACGCACAACTCTTCATGATCGCATAAGCTCCCGTTACAAACCGTCAGCGCGCCGTCCGCCATTAGCACCGTCCGCCATGGCTCAACCAGATCATGGGATTACCGTCGATGCACGAGAGAGAGCATGCATATACTGTGACAAAACAGAGGCCTGCATAACGCATGCATCTGCCGTGACTGCTAAATACCCAGTTGGCTTGATGGAAGCTAAAAGCTGGTTCTTGGAAGAGGAAACCCTTGTGCATCAACCGGTTTCCACTCTGCCACTGCTGAGGAATTCAGTCCCCCCCCAAAAAGCTTCCTTTCCATTTATAGCCCGTTATACACTTGCTCCGGACTGACCGGCGGGGTTCCCACCACAATACATCCCCTTTGTCTGTCAGCCTGCCCATACTGCACTCCACACACAGGAAGAGGAAACCGCAGAGTGCAGGCCCTTTGACAGGGCCAAAGCATGGCTCGAGCTCTATGCTGATATTCCCAAATGGTCACAAAACAAGTGAGCTCACTGCCAAGCAAAAGAAAGCCACTGTGTTTTTGACTGATATAGACTAGGTCCCAATTGGCACCCTATTTACTATCACTATATAGTGCACTAGTCCCAGCGATCATGATCAAATTGAAAAACATGCTTCTTAAGAATTCATTTTTTCAAAGACATTGTGCGTCACTTGTGAAAGAGAAACGTTAAGACTGAGAATGCTGGATAACTGCTCAGAACGGTTGTATGTATAAAGACAGTGAGAAAGCTGGATAACTGCTCAGAACGGTTGTATGTATAAAGACAGTGAGAAAGCTGGATAACTGCTCAAAACGGTTGTATGTATAAAGACAGTGAGAAAGCTGGATAACTGCTCAGAACGGTTGTATGTATAAAGACAGTGAGAAAGCTGGATAACTGCTCAGAACGGTTGTATGTATAAAGACAGTGAGAAAGCTGGATAACTGCTCAGAACGGTTGTATGTATAAAGACAGTGAGAACACATGTATGTGCACTCTGTGACACCAGATTAACCTGCTGGTAGAGTAAAGTTCTGGGCCAACCCGCAGAGAGCTTTAGCTTGCAGCACAGAGAGGATTAAAGTAGAGCGAGAGAGCGAGCGAGAGCAAGCGACAGACCGACAGAGAGAGCGAGAGACAGACAGATGGACAGAGTAAGAGGACAGACAGACAGTCAGGGAGAGAGAAAGAGAGAGACAGAAGCGAGAGAGAGCACAGCCCGCTGGAATCCCATTGGAGTCAGGTCACATAAAGTCAAGCCAAAACATCCTTATGCCTTTTTTTTTTACCCTACAGGTCCTAGACAATGTGAGACTGAAATACATGGGGATACTACTGAATATCTCCTTCCTGACCTGGTCACATGGGATTTGAGGTACACTAGGAAAACCACAGCCCCGCTGCCAAGCTAGAAGACACATTTGCTATGAGTGCTGTGTATAACGACCTACATGTAGAGGTTGACAAAGACAGACAGTGTAGCTGTGGACAGCCTTATAGCACAAACTCCAGAACAGCGGTTGCCAGCTGGTGTGTGTGTGTGTGTGAGAGAGAGAGAGCCTGGCTGGTTTGAGAGCAGTAATTGCTGTGACAGCGTGCGTGTACGTACCTCTGGTTTCAGCGTTTCAGGATATTTATTTACTCCACATTGCTTTGTGCAGCGCAAAACAAACAAAAAACCCAGAGGCCCTGCGGGGGAGAGAAATACATTCAATTATTCATCTATCGCATTCAATGACACATGACAATCAACGGTGTGCGCCAGCCAATGTCCTTTACTGTATCCTTCACTCCAAAAATGTTTATTTCTGCCCCGGCCCCAGCCCCGGCCCTAAGAGCTAATGGTAGTGACAAGCTGCGCTCTGTTGGACAGTGACCTCAAGATCTGCCCATTGGTAAACAACAGGTTCAAGTGCAGAACACACTCTAGGAGGTAGCTTAATCAAAAACCCTGTCTGTATGATGGCCTCTTTTCTCTCCGGCATTTCCTGTAGCAGGTACGTGGATTTGGGAGGGGGGGGGGCTTAATTCATTCAAATGTTCTGAGCTGAAAGAGTACTGCCTGAACGAGAGTGGCTTTCATCAAGTATCCTTCAATCAAGAGCCTCAAACAGGTGTTACCAAGCTTTGATACTTGGAATTACCACAGATGATATGCGTGAGGCAAGGCGTGATTTAAGCAATTAACAACCCATTTATTGAGTAACTTATGCCAACTTGAGTATCTAGGAAACCTTATATTGGCTTCATAACAGACAGAGGCCACTTCAGCCTTCCAGTAGAAATCACAGCAGTAACTGATCAAAGCACCGAAAAAGCAGACATAAATTCATTAAAACTGAGATGGCAAGATCTGAAGAACCATCACTTTTTTTTTGCCCAGTATTAACCGAGCATCTACTACCCCCAAATACATTCACACATAAAGGAGAGCAGCCAATGTACTTGCACATCAATCAATCTCCACTTGAAACAGCGAGCAACAAAATGCACCACGCCCTGCCAGCAGTTTGAAACACTAATGTTTCAACAGTGGCGTCATTATGCCCATAGGGACAGGCGTTAGCTACATGGTCAATTGACTAAACGCACTTCATCTACAACAGCAATGATAACTTATAAAAACACAAACTTGACTTCTAAGCAGAGCACTGTTATGATGCATCTGCTTCTATCTGAATCTGTTAACGGTTTGTGACTTTGTTGTAACGGGTGAGATATTATTTCGTCTCCATGGTTTGGTTGTGTGTAATTCTCCAGTTTGTATATAGTCTAAATATTCTGCCTGTATTGACTGTATTAACTGGCATGCACGCGCACGCACTCACACGTGCGCACGTGCGCACGCACAAACGGATTTCAAATCGTACACCCCATACTGTGATACAAACACTTTAGGAACAGGATATTTCAATAAAAAAAAAAAAATCAAATCAGGCTAAAAGGAATAGATACTGATTTAGATAGTGAGGCCAGAGGAAATTGGTGGGTAGAAAATATGAGAGAGTTCCCCGTCGTATGAGGCAGCTTCAGTAGTTAATTACCTCTGTCTGACGGTGGCTTGGTCAGACAGACAGACCTTGCTGGCAGAGAACAGAGAACGGGCTAGTAGAGACAGGCAATAATCATGTTTGACATTCTCACTCCTCCTTCAGACTTTCCTTGACCCATTGACCCATACTGTTGTTCTGGGATGGTCATGACGTCACATATTGGAGCCATACCATTGTACTGTAGATATCACAGACGGATGGCTGAGATAGCTATTCAAAGCCTGGTATTCAACATAACGGATAAAATGGCATGCAAATGTAAAAGGATATCAATTTGTCAAAACCCTTCAAACATTTAAAATGTCTCATTTGGAGATAAAGGGACAAAAAAAGCAAGTAACCTCATTCAGTAGCATTCTGCTCTGCCAGACACCATTATTGAGGGTTTGCTGAGCTATCATATTTTGGGCGTATATGTGGATGAAACATTGGGAGTCCCAAAAATACACTGGCAGTGCCCTGTGTGTGGAAGTGGAACGGGATTTGTCGTCCACATGCGTGCTCTCTCTCTCTATCGAACATAATGGGGCTGAGGCTGAGGCCTGCGGGGGAGAGCATTCAGCCACACACAGATCACATGACTGGCCGGGCACAACGAGCTCAGTCATTCTTACTGTTGCTCTTTACTGAGTGGAGAGCAGAGGACAAACGCTACGGCTGATACAGTGGCTCTGCAGAGGGGGAGGAGCTCTCCATTCACAGCCTGCTGGGTAGGTACTAAGCCGGGGCACGTCATATACAGCCTGAGAGAGAGTAGCCACAGCCCAGCCCCAATCTCAGACTCCTACATCTATACTCTCGTATAATGCACACCAAGTTCATTCCATGGCTTACCTCTAAAGGCAAGGGACTAGTCACTTTGCCATTTCAATGGAAGCTGTATCTACAGTATGTCCTTTGACAGATGTGGACTTTGATTGACAGGTCAGGAATGGATGTGAGCAGACAGCTTTCAAATGGAGGCTCTCTGGCTGCGTCTATTCCTTATATAGTGCACTACTTGTGATCAGAGCCCTATGGCACCTGGTCAAAAGTAGTGCACTATACAGTACCAGTCAAAAGTTTGGACACACCTACTCATTTAAGGGTTTTTCTTTATTTTTTATTATTTTCTACATTGTAGAATAATAGTGAAGTCATCAAAACTGTGAAATAACACAAATGGAATCATGCAGTAACCAAAAAAAGTGTTAAATATGAAATAGATTTTTGATTTGTTTAAGATTCTTCAAAGCAGCCAACCTTTGCCTTGATGACAGCGTTGCACACTCTTGGCATTCTCTCAACCAGCTTCACCTGGAATGCTTTTCCAACAGTCCTGAAGGAGTTCCCACATGCTGAGCACTTGTTGGCTGCTCTTCCTTCACTCTGCGGTCCAACTCATCCCAAACCATCTCGATTGGGTTGAGGTCGGGTGATTGTGGAGGCCAGGTCATCTAATGCAGCACTCCATCACTCTCCGTCTTGGTCAAATAGCCCTTACACAACCTGGAGATGTGTTTGGGGTCATTGTTCTGTTGAAAAGCAAATGACAGTCCCACTAAGCCCAAACCAGATGGGATGGCGTATCGCTGCAGAATGCTGTAGTAGCAGTTGATGTTGAGATGTGTCTGTTACTTGAATTCTGTGAAGCATTTACTTGGGCCACAATCTGAGATGCAGTTAATTGCTGATTTCTGAGGCTGGTAACTCTAATGAACTTCTTTAGCAGAGGTAACTCTGGGTTTTCCTTTCCTGTGGCGGTCCTCATGAGAGCCAGTTTCATTATAGCGCTTAATGTTTTTTTGCGACTGCACTTGAAGAAACCTTCAAAGTTCTTGAAATTTCCCGATTGACTGACCTTCATGTCTTAAAGTAACAATGGACTGTCGTTTCTCTTTGCTTATTTGAGCTGTTCTTGCCATATTATGGACTTAGTCCTATTTGGTAAAAGACCATCTTCTGTATAACAACCCTACCTTGTCACAACACAACTGATTGGCTCAAACCCATTAAGAAGGAAATAAATTCCACAAATTAACTTTTAAGAAGGCACACCTGTTAATTGAAATGCATTCCAGGTGACTACCTCATGAAGCTGGTTGAGAGAATGCCAAGAGTGTGCAAAGCTGTCATCAAGGCAAAGGGTGGCTACTTTGAAGAACCTCAAATATAAAATATATTTTGATTTGTTTAACACTTTTTTGGTTACTACATGATTCTATATGTGTTGTTTCATAGTTTTGATGTCTTCACTATTATTCTACAATGTAGAAAATAGTAAAAAATAAAGAAGTACCCTGGAATGTAGAGTGTTTATACAGATATAGTGGAGACAATGGATTACAATGAATGAAAGGCTAGAGTTTAATGACATTGTGGATGACGACTCACTGTAGCCTATACCCCAATGAGACCTCACATTAACCTAGCGTTGGGGAAATTTGCAATAAAGGGCCAGGTTTGTAATTGTCACCACTGAATATGCAACATAATTATGAGATAATGAAATTCCTTCAAAATGACTTGCAGAGGAACTGTTTTAAAAAAATAAAAATAAACCCATATTACATCCAGCTCTGTTGCTGCTCTCCCAGGACAGTAATTAAAGAGAAAGAAATTAACATTAACAATGGCTTAAGGCCCCTTTGACGTTAACTGAGCTTCCTCGAGGTAAAGCTCTATACTTCTGTCAATATTGCTTTATCCTCTGGCAATGAGGGGGAATTTAAATGGGGCATAATGAGGGCCTAGGCCTGGTGCTCCAGCCAGGAGGCCGGGTTGATGCCAGGATGAGCAATCGTCTCCTTTGTCAGCCCCCCAGCCAGCAGCAGCTGCATCAGCATTGCAGAGAAATGACACTGCAGAGAGGCAACAGAGAGGAGCGGGGAGCATGGAGGGCAGACAGGCACTCCCCAGAGACAGTTTAACTGCTACCTGTTGTACAGTTCTACTGTACAGGTGTATCTCACTATACAGTAGTACAGTAAAGTATGGAGGCCAGACATGCACCACTCAGACAATGTTTAACTGTTTCAAATGTGTCACAAATCCATTGCAAGTCAATGGTACCTATATTAGCATTTTCACATTTTCATGTCCAAATCATCCTAAAGTATCTAAAAATGTATTGTGTATCTCAATTATGTTACTTCTAGAGGATTTGGATATGAAGTGTGAAAATGCTTATATTTTATTGGATTTGTGCCACTAATGCTAAAGAGTTAGCATTTGAAACAGTGGCCAGGTAAACAAAGCCGGGGTTACTGTCGTAGCTTGTCACAGACTGCTTACAGGGTAAGAAAACCAATATGTAATTTTGTAATTTGGGTGAACTATCCCTTTAACAATGGGGTGGGTTCTTTATAAAATAATCCCCTAATAGCAGGAACAGCACCATCTAGTGGTCAGAGCCTGGTAATATCAAGATGTAGGATAGGCTATTCATTGATGGAAATACCAGATGATGGAAATACATTTGACCGGTCATGCTTACTGGTCTATGGGTTGCATAATTCTGTGGAATTAAATTGCCAGGTTTATATATTCATTGTGTAACTTCAATAACTAATTTCTCTGAACAGACAAAAACAAAAATTCACTGAGAACACATAACATAAGATGAAGAAACAATACTCCTAGCTGCAGCTCCATACTACTCGTCAAACATAGAGAACTAATACTTTATACCCGTTATTGGCGTGGGATTGGCATGGGGTGTGGAGGTCCGTGGATGGCTTTAGGCCACTTCCTTGGATTCCTCATGTCGTTTTCATTGTTAGAAAAAAAGTTTGGTCCAAATAGGATGTAAGGTACTATAATTATTGAATATTATATGAATCATATCAATTAAAAATTGCCTATTTGGGTGCAATCAATTAGCTTAATTTCTCAGAGATAAAAAATATTTCAACAAAATAATGTAACAATCTGAGATGGCCGGTGTCATGGCTTACTGAAATGACATGGAACGACCCATGTCTATGACATTAAACACAGCTAGCACATTCATAGGATGAATTAAATATTCATTAGAAAAAACTTCCTGGGCCACAGACACACGGCATACTTTTGTTTTCCCCTGAAAATGCAGACATCAGGGCAGCATATCATCATTAATAAATGACCAAACATACTGTACTGTATTCTCTTTTCATTCTCTTGTTCAATGGAGAGAGCACCACCCTCATGATTCATACTTTATTATGGCGGGGGGAAAATGACGCTTTTTAATGTATTTTTTTTATATCACCTTTATTTAACCAGGTAGGCCAGTTGAGAACAAGTTCTCATTTACAACTGCGACCTGGCCAAGAAAAAGCAAAGCAGTGCGACAAAAACAACAACACAGAGTTATTACACATGGGATAAACAAACGTACAGTCAATAACACAATTGAAAAATCTATATACACTGTGTGCAAATGTAGTAAGATTAGGGAGGAATGGCAATAAAAAGGCCATAGTGGCGAAATAATTGCAATTTAGCATTAACACTGGAGTGATAGATGTGCAGATGATGGTGTGCAAGTAGAGATACTGGAGTGCAAAAGAGCAAGAATAAATAACAATATGGGGATGAGGTAGTTGGGCGGGCTATTTACAGATTTGGCTGTGTACAGGTGCAGTGATCGGTAAGCTGCTCTGACAGCTGATGATTAAAGTTAGTGAGGGAGATATAAGTCTCCAGCTTTAGTGATTTTTGTCATTCGTTCCAGTCATTGGCAGCAGAGAACTGGAAGGAAAGACGGCCAAAGGAGATGTTAGCTTTGGGGAGGACCAGTGAAATATACCTGCTGGAGCGTGTGCTACGGGTGGGGCTTTACCTAGCAAAGACTTATAGATGACCTGGAGCCAGTGGGTTTGGCGACGAATATGAAGCGAGGGCCAGCCAACGAGAGCATACAGGTCGCAGCATACTACGAGAGCATACAACTCAAATGTTTACAATTGAAAGCCTATTTCATGAAGTTACATGTCCGAGTCATACATATCACAACATACACAGGCACACAATCTTACCACCCACAATATGTTATATTGATATCATTTCATATGCAAAATACTTAGGAGAGAGAAATCGTCCTGCCATTCAACAAAGGACGAAGCATTCCCTATATACAATCCAACACAAGGCAATATGAAGTCTAACATTGATTCATAAAGTAATAAAGGGAAAACCCTCGGTTTTCATTTTCTTTTCATTTTCCACAGGAAATAATATGTGTGCTCTCCCAGCTGTGTGTAAAGCCCCACGAGGAAGTGATGGAGATTTGTTGTTCAGACAGCAGCATATGGCGGAAACCTGCTATGAGAACCTATCATTGCTGCCTCAGTACTTGTGCAGTGGTAAGAACATTTAGGTTGGTGGTTGGTAGAATCCATGTACTTATTTAGCAATATAATCTTAAAATATAGTCTTGCCAGTTTGCACATAAGAGCGCCATTAGGACTGCAAGGCTCCTGAATACAGACCTTTATTGAAGATGAAAGGTACAGTACATTGGAGTTTGAGAGATTAAATATGAGAGAGAGAGCGAGACTAAAATAGAAACAGTTCGGGACACTATTAGGGGAAGCCCTGACGCTGTGCTAATGCTCTCAAACCAATTTCAATTGAAAAAAAAAAACAGTACATTTCCTTGAATGATATCTGTATAGTCAGTTACCACTTAGTGACACCAAACCAGTGTATAGGCTATTTCTGCCTTCACTGTAAACATCTTTCAGTACCAAGAAATCACTAGCTTCCTTCCCCACGCAACAAAACCACACACACACACACACTTCAGGGTTTCCATTAGCCAGTAATAATCAGTTTTTGGCAAAAAAATAAATAAATCAGATGTCCGGGAGAAGAAAAAAAAATCTGATTGCAAAATAATGCTTTTTAGCCTATTCATTAATGGAAATACCAGTTGATGGAAATACATTTGACCTGTCATGCTTATCGGTCTATGGGTTGCATAATTTTGTGGAATTAAATTGGCGGGTGTATATATTCGTTATGTAACTTATTTATCACAAGCGCACAGTACAGAGCCTTTGAGCGGATGACAGCACTTTTTAGAAGCCCAATCATTACGCAACAATTCTACTGTAAATGCAATCGTGTGTTAAAAATAGTTTTTGGGCCACGATTAAAATAAGCTACTATTTTTATTTCTCAACTGGTAATTGAAGCGCGTTTCCCATTCGCCATTCAAATGCATAGGCAACGTAAGGCAGACTTCCTCAGCGCCTCACACACCACTTTGCAATGAGCTGGAGGCAGCATCCATTTTGAAAACATATGACCAAAAATATAAACCCAACAATTTCAAAAGATTTTACTGAGTTACAGTTCATATAAGGAAATCAGTCAATTGAAATTAATTAATTAGGCCCTAATCTATGGATTTTACATGACTGGGAATACAGATATGCATCTGTTGGTCACAGATACCTTAAAAAAAAAAGGTACGGGCGTGGATCAGAAAACCAGTCAGTAAATAGTGTGACCACCATTTGCCTCACGCAGCATGACACATCTCCTTCGCATAGAGTTGATAAGGCTGTTGATTGTGTCCTGTGGAATGTTGTCCCACTCCTCTTCAATGGCTGTGTGAAGTTGCTGGATATTGTCGAGGACTGGAACACACTGTTGTACACGTCGATCCAGAGCATCCCAAACATGGGCAACATGTCTAGTGAGTATGCAGGCCATGGAAGAACTGGGAAATGTTCAGCTTCCTGTCACACCCTGATCTGTTTCACCCGTCTTGTGCTCATCTCCACCCCCACCAGGTGTCTCCCATTTGTCCCCATTATCTCCTGTGTATTTATACCTGCGTTTTCTGTTTGTCTGTTGCCAGTTCGTCTTGTCCCATCAAGTCCTACCAGTGTGTTTTCCCGTTTTCGAGTTGCTATAGTTGCTGTTTTCTAGTCCTCCAGGTTTTGACCATTCGCCTGCCCTGAGCCTGTCTGCTGTTCTGTACCCTTCTGACACTGCCCTGGATTACTGACCTCTGCCTCCTCCTCTGTCGTTTGCCTGCCCCCTCCTCTGTCGTTTGCCTGCCCCCTGTTTGATAAACATCTGTGATTCGAACTGTCTGCATCTGAGTCTTATCCTCAGTCCTGATACTTCCAGGAATTGTGTACAGATCCTTGCAACATGGGGCTGTGCATTATCATGCTGAAACATGAGGGGATGGTGACAAGATTTTTGGCACGACAATGGGCCTTAGGATCTCACCACGGTATCTCTGTGCATTCAAATTGCCATCTATAAAATGCAATTGTGTTTGTTGTCCATAGCTTTTGCCTGCCCCTACCATAACCCCACCGCCATTATGGAGCACTTTGTTCCCAATGATGACATCACCAAACCGCTCGAGCCCACACGACGCCATACGTGGTCTGTCAAATTCTCAAAAATGACATTGAAGACGGCTTAAGGTAGAGAAATTAACATTAAATTATCTGGCAAGCTCTGGTGGACATTCCTGCAGTCAGCAAGCCAATTGCACGCATCCTTTAAAACTTGAAACATCTGTGGCATTGTGTTATGTGACAAAACTGCACATTTTAGAGTGGCCTTTTCTGTCCTCAGGTGCATCTGTGTAATGATCATGTTTAATCAGCTTGTTGATATGCCACACCTGTCAGGTGGATGGATTATCTTGGCAAAGGAAACATTTTCACTAACAGGGATGTAAACAAATTTGTGCACAATATTTTTGTGCATTGGAACATTTCTGGGATCTTTTTTTTCAGCTCATGAAACATGGGACCATAACATTACATGTTGTGTTTTATATTTTTGTTCAGTGTAGCTACTTAATTATTTGAAACCTGAATGTTTTACTACATATTATGAGGCATGTTTTACCTTGCTTCATAGTAGCTTATACAAAATCCGACCATATCCGTGGAGGATATTATTGTATAAAAGACTTTCATATGCCATGGAAACCATCTTCTATTGGTTTTCAACTGTCTTTCATTGTCCGGTATCAAAATTCGCACGTAGCCTACTGCCTTGTGCCCATTGTTGCGCTAATAATGTGAAGAAATAATAGCTGATCAACATTTTAAGCTTTTAAACTTTTTTTTAAATGTATCCTTGGCCAACTGGTTGTATGAATTTGAGATCTATTGTCCCACAACTGTCCCAGAGTCTGTTTGGGCAATTTCTTTCTCGACAAGCTGACCAATAGAATAGAGAGTATAAAACTTTATGGGGGATAGTAGATTCTCATAGGTGGCGCGTCCATAAGGCTAGGTAGGGGAAACTAAGCTTTCCCTAAGTAAATTGAATTAAATTGCCAAAATGATAAATGGACAATGTTGTTTTTATTGATCTGTTTGTTTGTCAGTGTCAGCAGCGTAGGCTACCCTGTAATTTGTAGTATTAAAAAAATATTCTGCTAAATGTCTCCAGTCATATAAAATGTAGTAAAATTGCATGAAGTGTGTTTTTCCCCATGCAAAGAAAGAATAAAAGTATCTGATATTGCCTATAACCCAGGCCTCTACGCTATGTGTGCTCAGCCATGCATTGAACGGTCTTTTTTGCGAACAGTGATTGAGTTATATTATTAGCCTAAATTATGACTATCCAATCTACTCATCACATTACATAAGTCTGCAAATGCGATGATGCATGGAATGCTTTATTGTAAAGGTGCATTTGTCATATTTTTTTTTGCTTCCCCAAACTTGAAACTCACGTGCCGCCTATACATAGACTACTGTTCATTACTCACCTTGTCGGCGGAGAAAAGCAAATGCGGATAGTTATTATAACATCTTCAAAGTGCACGGTAAGGACACAAGTCATTGCATCCTCGACTTGTATGTTGATTAATTACCATAATCTGAATGTGATTTCTGTCATTCTGAGCAGCGTGTGTGGACTCCCTAATCAGGTTATGTACCCAATGCATATGGGTCCGGTAAATTTCTCAAAATGTCTGCTAAATTAAAATGCTGCCGGTCAAATGTCTGGTACCACATTTTCATAATGGGACTGGTTAGATAAACAGTCCAGCTAATTGAATTCCGCCTTGAAGGAATATTCCCAAAATGGCCATCTCCATGAGGCCTGAGCCAACCCTGTTTTGACAGGCTTTCATGCAAGCATATCAGTTGCGCACATCATTTAATCCGATGATGTTAGTGCAACAATGACCCAGCGGCACATGCTTGGGTTTCAGTCATATTCTTTCCACCATGTTTCGTTTTGGGGTGGAGTCTACGAGCTGTGAAGAAGTGAACACACCGGCCTTTGATATCACTAAAGTAAAAATGCAAAAGCAGAAATGACACAAAGATGCTTCTGGGGATTCACGTGGAGGAAATCATATGATCTCCTAGCTTGACATGTCAACCACAGGAGGCTGCTGAGGGGAGGACAGCTCATAATGAAGTCTGGAATGGAGTAAATGGAATGGTATTAAATCAAGCTTTATTTATATAGCACATTTCAGAAGTGGAATGCAACGAAATGTGCTTTACAGGAAAAAACGAATAAAAAAACTAAAATAAAAGCTGAAATATTTACTACATAACAAACAAGATAAAAAACTAAAGAAAAGCAAAGCTAAAAAGGATGTGTTTTAATATCTCTTTTAAATATGTCCACAGTTTCGGGTTTTCTGGACGGCTATTCCAGAGGCTTGGGGCATAGTAACTAATGGCTGCCTCTCCATGCCTCTTGGTCCTAGGCTTTGGGGTAGTTAAAAGACCAGTGCCAGAGGACCTGAGGGACCTACTGGGTACATAACTTAAAAACATGTATTGGAGTGCACAAATGTGGATTGACTTACAGTGGCAAGAAAAAGTATGTGAACTCTTTGAAATTACCTGGATTTCTGCATAAATTAGTCATAAAATTTGATCTGATCTTCATCTTAGTCACAACAATAGACAAACAGTGTGCTTAAACTAATAACACACAAATTATAGTTTTTTTCTTGTCTATATTGAATACATAATTTAAACATTCACAGCGTAGGTTGGAAGAAGTATGTGAACCTCGAGGCTAATGACTTCTCCAAAAGCTAATTGGAGTCAGGAGTCAGCTAACCTGGAGTCCAACATATGAGACGAGATTGGAGATGTTGGTTATAGCTGCCCTGCCCTATAAAAAACACGTACAAAATTTGAGTATTGCTATTCACAAGAGGCATTGCCTGATGTGAACCATGCCTCGAACAAAAGAGATCTCAGAAGACCTAAGATTAAGAATTGTTGACTTGCATAAAGCTGAAAAGGGTTACAAAAGTATCTCTAAAAGCCTTGACGTTCATCAGTCCACGGTAAGACATTGTCTATAAATGTAGAAACTTCAACACTGTTGCTACTCTCCCTAGGAGTGGCCGTCCTGCAAAAATGACTGCAAGAGCACAGTGCAGAATGCTCAATGAGGTTAAGAAATATCCTACCTAGAGTGTCAGCTAAAGATTTACAGAAATCTCTGGAACATGCTAACATCTCTGTTGACTAGTTTACGATATGTAAAACATTAAACAAGAATGGTGTTCATGGGAGGACACCATGGAAGAAGCCACTGCTGTCCAAAAGAACATTGCTGCACGTCTGAAGTTCGCAAAAGAGCACCTGGATGTTCCACAGAGCTTCTGGCAAAATATTCTGTGGACAGATTAAACTAAAGTTGAGCTGTTTGGAAGGAACACACAACACTATGTGTGGAGAAAAAAAAGGCCCAGCACACCAACATCAAAACCTCATCCCAACTGTAAGGTATGGTGGAGGGAGCATCATGGTTTGGGGCTGCTTTGCTGCCTCAGGGCTTAGACAGCTTGCGATCATCGACAATTGAAGCTTAACAGACGTTGGGTGATGCAACAGGCCAACGACCCAAAACACAGAAGTAAATCAACAACAGAATGGCTTCAACAGAAGAAAATACGCCTTCTGGAGTGGCCCAGTCAGAGTCCTGACCTCAACCCGATTTAAAATGCTCTGGCATGACCTTGAGAGCGGTTCACACCAGACATCCTAAGAATATTGCTGCACTGAAACAGTTTTGTAAAGATGAACGGTCCAAAATTCCTCCTGACCGCTGTGCAGGTCTGATCCGCAACTACAGAAAACGTTTGGTTGAGTTTATTGCTGCCAAAGGAGGGTCAACCAGTTATTAAATCTAACGGTTCACATACTTTTTCCACCCTGCACTGTGAATGTTTACCTGGTGTGTTCAATAAAGACAAACGTATAATTGTTTGTGTGTCATTAGTTTAAGCAGACTGTGTTTGTCTACTGTTGTGACTAAGATTAAGATCAGATCAAATTTTATGACCAATTTATGCAGAAATCCAGATAATTCCAAAGGGTTCACATACGTTTTCTTGCCACTGTAAAAACAAATAGAAGAATCTTAAAATGAATTATAAAACTCACAGGCAGCCAGTACAGAGACCTTAAAACCGCTGTAATGTGTGCTCTCCGTCTGGTCTTGGTCAGTACCCACGCTGCAGCATTCTGTATGTTTTGCAGTTGACCAATGGCTTTCTTGGGTAGACCAGACAGGAGAGCATTACAGTAGTCAAGCCTGCTTGTAATAAAAGCATGGATGAGTCGCTGTATCAGCCTGAGAGAGAAATGGCTGTGACTTGGCAATGTTCCTCAGGTGGTAAAAACCTATTTTGGTCACATTCCTAATGTTTGATGTGTTCGATACCATTCCATTGATTCGTTCCAGTGATTACTATGAGCCTGTCCTCCCCAATTAAGGCGCCACCAGACGCCTGTGATGTCAACATACACCCCTAGTGAAGCTGTCATACTCTGAATTCATCCATGGTTAAACATTTACTCATCTGTAAAAATCCGTTAATTTTAGCCCATCAGTACGTCAGCGTAAACCACACAATCTGAACAACAAAAAAAAAACTGTAAAACACAGAGACAGATTTCATCTCCCCACACTAGATTTGTCACACAAATGGCATCATTGTTGTTGTGTGTGTGTGACCTTCGGAGCACTGGGCTGATGCTGAGCACAGAGCGGCTACTGAGCTCTGAGGTTAGGGGGACGACCCACGCGTGAGCCCCACATCTGACCTAACGTGGGCTTAGAGCAGAACAGCAGCTATGCGATTACATCAGCACTGAACACAACACAGGCCCCTGGTCATGGCCCTTTCAAAATGGCCTCTGCTATTAGAGGAGAGGGTGAGGGGACAGGGAATGTCACACAGAAGACTGTGACTACAGTGGCCCCAACCAGATTGTCAAAATGGAGCACAAAGTGGTTGGGTTGTGTTACGCACATCCAACTAGCATAAATCCAGCCAAAATGACAATACAAAGACCTGGATTGATTTAGCCAACAAATGTGGTGATGTTGGGCAAGATATGAACCAAAGCATCCCAGTTCAAATGAAAGCACCTGAAAAGCACAAAAACCCAGTCCAAAGAAGCGGCTGTATAGCGTGATTTACTATATGAGCAGGTCAGAGCAGTTTTGTCAATCTGTGGTGCGACAGCAGAGAGTAGCAGCATGCCATGCTGTCACAGGATCAACAGTGAGCAGCATCATGGTGGTTTGGCAGCTCTCTCTCTCCAGCAGAAGAATGGGAGTGAATGGGAGAAAGTGCACAGTTCTGTATCTGTGATTTACAAACTGCACTGTATGCAGACTGACTGGGCTCCAGGTGCCAAATGGTGAATTACACAGAGGAAAAGGCTCTGCATACCTCATTACTATCAGGTTAAATTACTCAAAAGAGCTCGCCTCTGTAGGAAAGTTCATTATGACAAGAGCAGCATGCACTTGCCCTTTCCAAGCTGAAATTTCTACAAGGACAACAGTGGCTAAAATGCATTATGGAAAAGTCCAAACCTTTTTTTCAAAACATTAAGGAATATTGAAGAGAGACGAGGGAATATTTGCTCAATCTTGTGCTGAAATTAGACAAAACAAACCTCATTCATGTACATCGGGGATGGGCAAATTTGATGGGGGTGGGGGCCGCGAAATTATCTGAACTCCTCATGAGGGCCCTCAAATGCTCCCGAGTCTGCGCACCCACATGTGCAAAAGAGGGCCGCCGCCCATGGAACGTAACCTTGTGAACCATGTTGAGTTGGTGTATGTGTGGCTTCTATGTAAGATGATATTTCAACATGAGCAGGGATTTCTGTAGTTTCCAAGGTTACCATTGTGGATCCTGCAACCAAAAAAAAAAACCGCAGGAGCACCTTGCAGACAGCTTTTCACACCAAACAATTATACTATGCATCCATGCCTGACACCTGAAATCAAGCTGACAATATAGGCCTATGTTCAGCAATTGTAATACAAGCAGCTTTTCTGTAAAAGACTTGTAGTAAGTTTAGTCAGCAAGTTGCCGTGCCAACCCGAGTCAATGGTCAAAAACCAACAGATACAGGAACTCTGGAAGTTGGGATAATAGTACAAGCCTAGGCAAGTTGTCTGTACATTCTTAGCTTTAGTAAAAAAAAATAATAATAATAATAAATAAAATCAATTTGAGAGTTATTTACATCAATACTGAAGAGCAGCAAATGTGATGTGTAGCCCAATAATTAAGCAACTTGTCTCTCCATCATCTTAGTTGATGGAGAGACAAGATACAATAGTCCCGACATCAACTACTGTACCGGATAACCAACTGTAAAGTTTGGTGGAGGAGGAATAATGGTCTGGAGCTGTTTTTTATGGTTCGGGCTTAGTTCCAGTGAAGGGAAATCTGAACTCTACAGCATACAATGACATTCTAGACGATTCTGTGCTTCCAACTTTGTGGTAACAGTTTGCGGAAGGCCCTTTCCTGTTTCAGCATGACAATACCCCTGTGCACAAAGTGAGGTCCATACAGAAATGGTTTGTCAACATCAGTGTGGAAGAATTTGCCTGGCCTTCACAGAGCCCTGACCTCAACCCCATCGAACACCTTTGGGATGAATTGGAACGCTGACTGCGAGCCAGGCTTAATTGCCCAAAATCAATGCCCGAACCTCACTAATGCTCTTGTGGCTGAATGGAAGCAAGTCCCCACAGCAATGTTCCAACATCTCATGGAAAGCCTTCCCAGGTGAGTGGAGGCTGTTATAGCAGCAAAGCGGCTGGCAACTCCATATTAATGCCCATGATTTTGGAATGAGATGTTCAACAAGAAAGTGGCCACATATTTTTGGTAATGTAGTGTATTTAACCTGTCTTTGACAAAACCTTCCTACAGGGTATGAAGGAAACGGACCAAATATAGCTTGGTATGGCATCTGACCTTCGTTGACAAGTAGTTAAAGAATAAGAAACTAACAATACAATAGTACTCCCATTTGGTACAGTAAGTGTAATGCAAAACAATGAAAATGTATTGGCCTATGTAAACTAGGCCACAGCTATGTAATAAACAACCAGTTACTATGTTTGGGACCTGTACTGCATAGAGGAAATAGCATAAGTGCATTCATGACTTGATTTTAGGAAGGATGCCTAGTATTGTATTGATAGAAGAATGTGGAGATCAACCAGCACAATTGACCCCAACTAACAAAGGAAAGTGGCAACCAATTTCACAACAACGGGTTGGTTTATTCTCAAAGACTGCATATTCTCAGGAGTATTCAATGAGGAGGTTATTATCCAACCCACTTCATGTAATTACGAGTATTTGAAATATGCATAAATAGCATTGTTTTTCTGAATGAGTCATATCCAAGTCTTGAAATATTTCTAAATTATTTTAATGGAAAAAGTGGGTCATCAACAAATGCTGTGATGAACACAGCAAAGGATGTGAAGGAATACAAGTTGGCAACATACAGTACGACGGTCTTCACAACCAAGTGATGGCAAGCTTGTTCACTGGTTGACTATAGCGCTTCACTATATACAGACTAGTCAACCAATAGAAACCAATCAAGAAATCAACATTTGCTTCATTGTATCTTCATCGCGATGCAATCTTTTATGAATGAATTGGATAGAATGTTGATAGAGATGGTTATCACTTGGCTACTAGTGCTGTATGGTAAACAAATTCACCAAGCGGCTCAATGCGACAAGGCACTGAAGGTTGACTGTTTTTGCAGACACTGCACATTGATTTGATTTCTAATGAATACACACAACGCGTTCGAGGATCGAGGGCAGGATACTTGAGATTGGCCAATGCAATTTGCACGTTCTTATTATGGCAACGAAAGCCTATAAATATATTTCGGAAACATCTGATCTGTAACATCAGCCTACAAACAAGAGACAAAATGCGTTATCCACAAGAACACACTAAATTGACCCCATTTGCTGTTACAATTGATACAATCAAAGTAATTAATTTCGCACTGTTAGCTATAGGGAGCGATTCAACAGAAACAGGATAGTAAAGGATAAATGGTTCCTTACCGATTCGAAGGCGTTTAATTAACCGGACGAATGTATTCCATTGCAGTTGTAGATGAGACAGACGCTTATAGTTTTTAAGAAAATAATGGCCAAATAGCTTGCAGAAATCCAGCGCTATCTTCGTGCTGCCCCACTCCCTCGCTGTAGCTGATGAGTGTGATGGCGTTGTCTTTGCAGGGCCACAATTAAACTAACGAGACCAGTGGCGTGATTGACAACACCGCCAGCCAATAGAATGGGAGGATGCTTTTAGTGAGGAACAGGGGATTGTAAACAGGGCCACGTTCAGTTTCCAAACGTGCTCGAACGTTGCAGATAGAAATGCCATAAATAGAGCCTCCGTGATTCCATGTTCTACATGTCAGAGAGGCGTGTTTGCTTTAACATATTGATATCTGAACATTCCAAAATGTTGTGACCTACTGGACGCGCCCCAGGTTTGATAAAGTCAACAGGCTAGGCCTATGTGGAGAGCGTTGAAGTTGAGATACTATTGCATTAGAAGTATTTCCATGACATCAGATTAATTTGGGGTCTAGACTAGGACAAGGCGTGGTTGCCCATAATGAATGTTAATCAAAAGATGGAGGGACGACGTATGCCTACTTCACATTTAGGCTATGAAAAAAAATAAAAAAATAAATGGAAAACTGTTCAATTAGAACAGTGCGTGGCCAATTAACATGCCTATAGGCCTACATGAATACCAAATGTTAGATACTTTTCGAGTTGAGAAGATACAAAAGAACTGCTCAATACCAGGAAAAAGTGTAGGACAATGCAATGTCCTCCTCCTCATCGTCATCCTCACCACCATCATCAGTGTGATTCAATCGAAGATTATTGGAATTCAGTCAATTATTCCTCGCGTTGACACCGCGCTCTGATAACCATTGCGTTGGGGCGCCCTCTGCTGCTTAAAGACAACAATGACCAGTTTTCGTCACTCAAACTGCCCCCCCCCCCAGTTATCCCTTATTATAAACCAGGTAGTTTGGGTCCTGTATGCAGATTGGCTGAAAGCCACGGTATTTGATTTGATTTGATATTTAAGGGATAAACGCTAAACGCAACTGTACCACAGTTGCCAAAGACAAAAATACTTAGGCACAAATTTACCGGTAGAAAATAATAATTTGGTTGATATTTTCATTTTTATAAGCAAATTCACACTTTCTCATCTTTTGGTTGCTAGAGATGCAGTCGTTCGTTCAATTGAATTGGTTCTATTTTTATGGACACGACCCAGCTGTTCGTTCTATATGTTCCGTTGCCATGCTCGGTGGCAACCTTTTTATCCCTTGCTTGCTAGCTAGCCAACTAGTTTGTTTAAGCAGTTTTCTATTGACATTTGGATACATCATTTGGATACATTCAAATGAGTGATGATGCCCGAATTTGCCTGGCAAAGATAGACAAGTTTGCCTTCTCATCAGGACACTCAACACTGTTAATTACGAGGAAATCACAGTGCATATCAAACTCTAGGCTAGAAGCTAGCTAAATAGTTTGTTGCTGGCAAACATGCCAATATGACAAGCAAATAAAAACGTACCAGTTGCTGGAAACAGCTGGTTAAACTAGAAACGTGGGAGGAATGGGCAACATAGTGCCACTTGCGTCATGACTGCAACAGTACGAACCGGAGAAATTCACGTTCATCACATAAGTATATATACCTTTTTGCTTAATTATACCTTGATAGAATTCAGGAAATTAGATCTGGATTATTCGAATACCAGTGAGATCAGATATGGAAATGTAGTCACACTTATGAAACTTCTGTTTTCAATGTCATGCCTTTATTCTAGAAACAGGGGTCTAGAAAGTAATTGCAATAGCCCTAGTGTAAACATTCTCAGCATAATACCAGAGCAAATGTCAGTGTGGGCATGATATTCTATGGAGAGGTTAGCCTACAGCTTGACCCTTGTTTCAGACTAGCTTCTCTGTCATTTCGAACAATGGATCTTTTCACATCACGCTTTACAATGACAGTAGGCCTACTTTACATACATGCATTGCCACAGACAATGCCACTACAACCATGAACTATTTAGTCAACGCTCTCACAGACAAAGAAGGGTATAACAGCTCTGAGCTCCCTGCATGTCAGTGTCGTGGGGGGGATGGTCAGTGGGTACTTGCAGCTGTTGCCTCTCAGAATCCTCTGTTATAATTGAAATGGCAATAATTGAAATGCCAGTTGTTTTCAAATGCCCCATGAGCAGTGAATCATTGACAGCCATGCTACATGCCTGTGCCAGCTACTCAGTCAGTCAGAGAGCACAGAACCTGTAGTTGTTCCCCACAATGAGGTGGAGTCTATTAACACCGGCATCTGGTCAACCCCTTAGCTGCCCCTCACCATTGGCTATAAGCCTTTTTGAAATGACACCCAGCATAGCGGACATTGTGTAAGCAGAACTATCTTATACACTGCGTGGACAATTATTAGGCAAGTGAGTATTCTGATCTTATCATTATTTCTATTCACATTTTCCAACTCCAAACCATATAAACTTGAATGCTTATTGGATTTAATCATTTTCAGGTGATATGTATTTGTGTAATGAGGGAGGGTGTGGCGAAAGTGAATAACACCTTATATCAAGGTGTGCATAATTATTAGGCAGCCTCATTACCTCAGGTAAAATGGGTCCAAAAAGAGATTTAACTGACACTGAAAAGCCAAAAATGTAAAATGCCTTTCAGACGGATGCGACACCCTTTAAATAGCTAAACTATTGAGGCGTGACCACCGGACAATCAAACGTTTTGTTGCGAATAGTCAACTGGGGTGCAAAAAATGCATGGGGAAGAAAAGGCGCAAATTAACTGCAAAAGACTTGAGAAGAATTAAACATCAAACTACCAGGAACCCATTATCCTCCAGTGCCACCGTATTCCAGAACTGCAACCAACCTGGAGTGTTCAAAAGTACAAGGTGTCAAGTGCTCAGAGACATGTCCAAGGTCAAGAAGACTGAAACAAGACCACCACTGAATAAGATTCACAAGTTGAAGCGTCAAGATTGGGCAAAGAAATACCTGAAGACAGATTTTTCAAAGGTTTTATGGACAGATTAAATGAAAGTGACTCTTGATGGACCAAATGGATGGGCCTGTGGCTGGATCAGTAATGGACACAGGGCACCACTTTGAGTCAGGTGCCAGCAAGGTGAAGGAGGGGTACTGGCATGGGCTGCTATCATTGAGGATGAGGTAGTTGGACCTTTTCGGGTTGAAGATGGACTGAAACTCAACTCCCAAACCTACTGCCAGTTTCTGGAAGATTCTTTCATCAAACAGTGGTACAGGAAAAAGTCCTCAGCATTCTAGGCCATGATCTTTATACAGGACAATGCTCCATCACATGCATCCAAGTACTCCACTGCTTGGCTAGCCAGCAAGGGCCTCAAAGATGCCTGAATAACGACCTTGCCCCCTTCCTCACCTGACTTAAATCCTATTGAGAACTTGTGGGCCCTTCTCAAATGTGAGATTTACAGTGAGGGAAGACAATACACCTCTTTGAACAGCATTTGGGAGGCTGTGGTTGCTGCTTCAGCGAAAATTGATTGTGAACAGATCAAGAAACTGACAGACTCCATGGATGGAAGGCTCATGGCAGTTCTTGAAAATAAGGGTGGCTATATTGGTCACTGAATATTTTTGAAAGGCCAACATTTTTATATATTTGTCATTTTGTGTTACTTATCTGTTACATTTACTCTAAAAATTGAGAATCAACAAGTGAGTTGAGAGAAATTATTTTTGTAATTTAGTTGCCTAATAATTCTGCACACTAATCGTTGCCTAATAATTGTGCACACTTATATATTTCCCTGAGAAAGACAAAACTCACTTTTCCTTTGTTAAACATTCAGGTTTGAGGTTCAATAACATTTTGGATAGACTGAGAGCATTGTGTTTGTTCAACAGTAAAATTAATCCAGAGGAATACAATTTGCCTAACAATTGTGCACGGAGTGTATAAATTAAGTTGAATTCCTCTTTTTCCCCCTCACAGTGTGGATACAATTTTCCAGTCGTACTTTTGTTCTGTAAATCTGAAACGCATACGTATGCATGTATTATGTATGTATAAAAGTACTGATTGCACAGAACAGTAGAAAGGAAATGCACATATTGTAACACAATCGCTGTGGTCATAATGCCTGAGCTTCGTTATAGTACTTATAATGTATACAGCACCTGACCTTAGAATAGAAGCAAGTACCACTTTTCTCCAGAGAGTGGCAGTGATCAGTAACACAATGAGCCCTGACTCCTGTTGACCACCATTACTAAACATATATTACAGTGGGTTAGCCTACATGACTGCAAGGCAAACTGTCACGCCCTAACCTTGGAGATCTTTTATTCTCTATTTTGGTTAGGTCGGGGTGTGACTAGGGTGGGCATTCTAGTTTCTTTATTTCTATGTTGGCCTGGTGTGGTTCCCAATCAGAGGCAGCTGTTTATCGTTGGCTCTGATTGGGGATCATATTTAGGCAGCCATTTCCCCACTGTGTTTTGTGGGATCTTATTTTGAGTAAGTGCATGTAGCGCCTCTGTCGTCATGGTTTGTTGTTTGTAAAGTTTCACTAAAATAAATATGTGGAACTTAGAGCCCGCTGCGCCTTGGTCCGTCTCTCCATCCTGACACAAACACTGTATTTCATCCAAAACAAGAATTTGTGGCTTTGCTCTCTTAAGCCTTACAATGACAACGGAACAATTCAGACCCGTCAAATCATTCACTGTAATAACAAATGATAAGTTCCAACCCAAACCACAGTCCTAAAATTACTTTTTCCATCCTGCTCCACCCAATGTTGAAGATCACAAACTAGGATCTGTTTCTCTGCTGTTAGTGCTGCCGTTCAACTGCTTTATGTCATACACTTAATGTAAACACTCAGAATGAAAGCCTTCAGCAGAAGTATTAATAACGTAATGGAAATGTGAAATGTAAACTTCGTGTTTGAAGAGAGGGCACTGTCATAACGGTTTATCATTCAGTCCAGCCATCCCTGTCTTGGACAATGGCTTCCTTGTCTTGTATTTGGGCTCGCCACAGACGTCACAGCATATCTGCTGACCCTATAGAGACGTGTAACTGGGTCATTTTAGAGTTGACGCTGGGACCTTGAGGTTCCATGGCTGGTAGAAGGTCGCACGCAGATGGTTAGTAATTCAACATGGTAATCTGACAAACATTCCGTGGAGCAGCTTGCTGTGCTGGAGAACGAGTCAAACTTACTGTATAAAAAGGCTCATCATGATCATGGATCAACAACTTCAAACACATTCACGTCTAAAAGTAAGAGTTAGGAGTGTCAAATACAAAATTCACAGAGTTTATTATCAAATAGAAAAAATGGTTCCCTATTCAACTTGCATATGTGTGATATTTTACATAATTGGTTCTCTCTGCTCTTTCACAGTGTGGACACTTGGGTCTTTATATGAAATCACAATGCATGATGAACAGTAAGGCATTTGCTGGCTGGAACTGAGTTCACATCTCAAGGTGAACCTGTTAGGTATGAGCAGTACTGTAGGGGTGTGTAAACTGATAAGACACGCACTCAGGGGCTTCCGGTGACGCAACTTAAGAAATGGCTGCCTAGTTTTTCGAACTGCACATCGGTTGGGTATTTACCCCCCTAAATTCAAGTATTTACTCAGAGCATTGTAATAACTTAAGTAAAATGGAAAAGGGGAAAATAGGAAAAGGTCGCGGAGCTACAACAGCCCGTAACAAGACAGCAGAAAATATAATCGTCGATGAATCCGAGATGGCTAATGCTAGCGCAAATAAGATAGCAGCAGCAAAAGAACCCTCATTTCGTGAGGTGATAAAGGAGGAATTGCGCGAGGCGCTCACAGGCTTACGAGAGGAACTAAATGTGTTCAAGATAGACATTAACCAGAAACTTGAAGAAAAAAAATTAGAACTTCACAGCATATCTACAAGAATGGGGGACGCAGAACAGCGCATTGGGGAAATGGACACATGGAACTCCGCAGTCAAGGAAATACTTGAACAGTCACTGAAAAACCAACACGCACTACAGGCAAAAGTGACAGAACTCGAAGGTTTCTCACGTTGAAACAACATTAGACTTTATTACGTAGTAGAGGGCGCAGAAAAATACTCTATGCCCAAATTCGTGGAGGGTCCATTCAAAGACATACTTGAAGACGACACTGACCTCGGAATTGAGAGAGCACACCGAGCTCTGGCCCCAAAAACCCCCAGCGGCGCCCCACCAAGATCAATAGTAGTACGGTTCCTAAAATTCTCAGTCAAAGAGAAAGTCTTACATGCAACCTGGAAAAAGCCTGTCAGCTTCCAAGGCCAACGAGTGTTCTTTGATCATGACTACGAGGGATAGATACTGAAAAGAAGGAAAGAATACACCCCCATTAAGAAAGCACTTAAAGAGAAGGGTATACGCTTCCAAACACCATTCCCGGCAAAAATGCGGGTATTTCTGGAAAATGGCCCGGTTACATACGAGCATGCAGACGAGGCGGCTGAGGATCTGAAGTCGAGGGGCATCCCAGTGGAGTATACCGCCAGGAGAAAGGCGACATCACCGGCGGGAAGACTTGAGCAGGCTCTCCCATGGATCGTTATCGACAAGCAGAGCCATGGAGAAAGAGGGAAACCACCTCGGCGAGAGGACGTTCACATCCGAGAGAGACTCAGGCATTTCCAACGGGAAGATGGAAGACACTGAATCAGATTTAACAGAATGAATAGTTACCGCGAGCTGTTAAGACGTTGGGTTGTTACGGTTGACATCGCAATAGGTAAAGTATCTCCCCTATTTTCCCCCAATGCTGAACAAGGGTGAGTAGCCAAACGTATGTGTTCTTTATGAACACACTAAGTAGCGTCACGTTAATAACATATATATTAACTAAGTATTAATGACACATTGACAACGGGGTGACAGAAGGGCATATCAAGGGGAGGATTCATGATATGCACGCATGACTGATATAGTTTTCACTTGTAATTAACCGATGTGTATAAGCGACGAAATAGGCGCCCTTATTATTTTCATTTCCAACAGGTCTGGTTTGTGACTACGTCAGGCATTTTCATATCTGAGCGAGGGGCCCCTCCTGCGGACAGGCTCATCCCCTCAAACCCCAGAGGCAAGAGACAGTCCTCTGACATGGGAGTCCAAATACCAAAGTATCTTCCCACTTTGGTTTACTTTATTATCGTTCTTGATTTTTCGTTCATTTTTAGGCTCAAGATAAGCAGGCAGATATGGTGCAAACATTTTTTTTTTTTATATCGATGCATCATCGGGAATTTAAGGTCATAAGTCTCAATGTAAACGGACTGGGGAGTGCCATCAAGAGAAGTAAGCTAATAGCAAAGATGAAACGGGAGAGAGTTGACATACTATTCTGGCAGGAAACTCACTTATCCACACCTGAACACGAGAAACTCAAGAAAATGGGATATAGGAATACATTTTTTTCTTCTTACAAAATGGTGTAGAAGGGGAGTTGCAATCTTGATCCCAAATTCAGTTAATTTTGAGTTTATGTCAGAAATAAAAGACAAGGAGGGTAGATTTATACTTGTTAAATGTAAACTGGATAACAAGGACGTTACATTATTTAATGTATACGCACCCCCAAGACATGGTCTTCTACAGGAAGGTGTTTGATTGAATTGCCACAGAAACTTCTGGCACTCTTTTCTGTGGAGGGGATTTTAACACAATTCTAAACTCAAAATTGGACGGCACAAATCAACATAGGAAAATGAGTCTAGTTGCTAAAAAGATCAATAGGATATTGCAGGATCTAGGACTGCTCGATGTATGTCGTGACACCCACAAGACCGATAAGGAATATACACTGCTCAAAAAAATAAAGGGAACATTTAAACAACACATCCTAGATCTGAATGAATGAAATAATCTTATTAAATACTTTTTTCTTTACATAGTTGAATGTTCTGACAACAAAATCACACAAAAATAATCAATGGAAATCCAATTTATCAACCCATGGAGGTCTGGATTTGGAGTCACACTCAAAATTAAAGTGGAAAACCACACTACAGGCTGATCCAACTTTGATGTAATGTCCTTAAAACAAGTCAAAATGAGGCTCAGTAGTGTGTGTGGCCTCCACGTGCCTGTATGGCCTCCCTACAACGCCTGGGCATGCTCCTGATGAGGTGGCGGATGGTATCCTGAGGGATCTCCTCCCAGACCTAGACTAAAACATCCACCAACTCCTGGACAGTCTGTGGTGCAACGTGGCGTTGGTGGATGGAGCGAGACATGATGTCCCAGATGTGCTCAATTGGATTCAGGTCTGGGGAACAGGCGGGCCAGTCCATAGCATCAATGCCTTCCTCTTGCAGGAACTGCTGACACACTCCAGCCACATGAGGTCTAGCATTGTCTTGCATTAGGAAGAACCCAGGGCCAACCGCACCAGCATATGGTCTCACAAGGGGTCTGAGGATCTCATCTCGGTACCTACCGGTCATGCTGGAGGATGTTGCAGGCAGCAGAACGTTCTCCAGGGCGTCTCCAGACTCTGTCACGTCTGTCACGTGCTCAGTGTGAACCTGCTTTCATCTGTGAAGAGCACAGGGCGCCAGTGGCGAATTTGCCAATCTTTGTGTTCTCTGGCAAATGCCAAACGTCCTGCACGGTGTTGGGCTGTAAGCACAACCCCCACCTGTGGACGTCGGGCCCCTGACCGTTTGAGCAGACACATGCACATTTGTGGCCTGCAGGAGGTCATTTTGCAGGGCTCTGGCAGTGCTCCTCCTGCTCCTCCTTGCACAAAGGCGGAGGTAGCGGTCCTGCTGCTGGGTTGTTGCCCTCCTACGGCCTCCTCCACGCCTCCTGATGTACTGGCCTGTCTCCTGGCAGCGCCTCCATGCTCTGGACACTACGCTGACAGACACAGCAAACCTTCTTGCCACAGCTCGCATTGATGTGCCATCCTGGATGAGCTGCACTACCTGAGCCACTTGTGTGGGTTGTAGACTCCGTTTCATGCTACCACTAGAGTGAAAGCACCGCCAGCATTCAAAAGTGACCAAAACATCAGCCAGGAAGCATAGGAACTGAGAAGTGGTCTGTGGTCTCCACCTGCAGAACCACTCCTTTATTGGGGGTGTCTTGTTTATTGCCTATAATATCCACCTGTTTTCTATTCCATTTGCACAACAGCATGTGAAATGTATTGTCAATCAGTGTTGCTTCCTAAGTGGACAGTTTGATTTCACAGAAGTGTGATTGACTTGGAGTTACATTGTGTTGTTTAAGTGTTCCCTTTATTTTTTTGAGCAGTATACTTTTTACTCAGCCCGCCACACTGAATACTCCAGGTTAGACTATTTTTTCATGTACAGTGCAGATAGACACAGGCTTAAGGATTGTAGGATCAGGCAGAGCGACTTATCAGATCATAATGGAGTTTTCCTTACTCTACACCTTGATAGCAAACCAAGAAATACTCTATGGAGACTTAATACTAGCATGCTGAATGATCCAGCATTCAAGGAATCAATAAAGACAGAATTGAACATCTATCTGGAGAATAATGATAACGGGGTAGTATCTCCTGCTACATTGAGGGATGCAGCTAAGGCGGTTATTAGAGGAAAGATCATAGCCACATCATCTCTCAAGAAAAAGATTAAAGCACAGAAACTGCTGAAATTACAGGAAACACTAAGAAACTTAGAATGATCTCATAGTCAATACAAAGATCCTCTTATATTACGAGAGATTCAAAAGGTAAAAACAGGAAATTGACCAGATTTATAGAGAAGAAGTAGAGAAAAAGCTCAGGTTCCTGAAACAACGATATTATGAAGCAGGCTCAAAGGCAACCAAATTACTAGCATGGAGACTCAGGAAACAACAAGCACAGAATACCATTTTCAAAATAAAAGACCCTAAAACAAAGAAGATCACATGCAAATTACATGAAATACAGAATGCATTTGAATCAGATGCGTGAACTTACACAATAGAGAAAAGTACCTCTTGAAGGTCCTACTGGCAGCCAGTAAAAAGGCTATCACTAGGAAATGGCTACAAAAATAACCTCCCACAGTGACACAATGGATAGACATTGTAAAAGAAATACACCACATGGAGCGTATGACCTTTGCTTTAAGAACACAAGAGGAGAGAGGTCAGGAATACTGGGAAGAATGGGTTTCGTATTTGGAAAAGGTCTAATTCAAAGATGTCAATGTACAGTGAGGGAAAAAAGTATTTGATCCCCTTCTGATTTTGTACGTTTGCCCACTGACAAAGATCAGTCTATAATTTTAATGGTAGGTTTATTTGAACAGTGAGAATAACAACAAAAAAATCCAGAAAAATGCATGTCAAAAATGTTATAAAATGATTTGCATTTTAATGAGGGAAATAAGTATTTGACCCCCTCTCAATCAGAAAGATTTCTGGCTCCCAGGTGTCTTTTATACAGGTACCGAGCTGAGATTAGGAGCACACTCTTAAAGGGAGTGCTCCTAATCTCAGTTTGTTACCTGTATAAAAGACACCTGTCCACAGAAGCAATCAATCAATCAGATTCCAAACTCTCCACCATGGCCAAGACCAAAGAGCTCTCCAAGGATGTCAGGGACAAGATTGTAGACCTACACAAGGCTGGAATGGGCTACAAGACCATCGCCAAGCAGCTTGGTGAGAAGGTTACAACAGTTGGTGCGATTATTCGCAAATGGAAGAAACACAAAAGAACTGTCAATCTCCCTTGGCCTGGGGTTCCATGCAAGATCTCACCTCGTGGAGATGCAATGATCATGAGAACGGTGAGGAATCAGCCCAAAACTACACGGGAGGATCTTGTCAATGATCTCAAGGCAGCTGGGACCATAGTCACCAAGAAAACAATTGGTAACACACTATGTCGTGAAGGACTGAAATCCTGCAGCGCCCGCAAGGTCCCCCTGCTGAAGAAAGCACATATACATGCCCGTCTGAAGTTTGCCAATGAACATCTGAATGATTCAGAGGACAACTGGTTGAAAGTGTTGTGGTCAGATGAGACCAAAATGGAGCTCTTTGGCATCAACTCAACGTGTTTGGAGGAGGAGGAATGCTGCCTATGACCCCAAGAACACCATCCCCACCGTCAAACATGGAGGTGGAAACATTATGCTTTGGGGGTGTTTTTCTGCTAAGGGGACAGGACAACTTCACCGCATCAAAGGGACGATGGACGGGGCCATGTACCGTCAAATCTTGGGTGAGAACCTCCTTCCCTCAGCCAGGGCATTGAAAATGGGTTGTGGATGGGTATTCCAGCATGACAATGACCCAAAACACACGGCCAAGGCAAGAAAGGAGTGGCTCAAGAAGAAGCACATTAAGGTCCCGGAGTGGCGTAGCCTGTCTCCAGTCCTTAATCCCATAGAAAATCTGTGGAGGGAGCTGAAGGTTTGAGTTGCCAAACGTCAGCCTCGAAACCTTAATGTCTTGGAGAAGATCTGCAAAGAGGAGTGGGACAAAATCCCTCCTGAGATGTGTGCAAACCTGGTGGCCAACTACAACAAACGTCTGACCTCTGTGATTGCCAACAAGGGTTTTGCCACCAAGTACTAAGTCATGTTTTGCAGAGGGGTCAAATACTTATTTCCCTCATTAAAATGCAAATCATTTTATAACATTTTTGACATGCATTTTTCTGGATTTTTTTGTTGTTATTTTGTCTCTCACTGTTCAAATAAACCTACCATTAAAATTATAGACTGATCATTTCTTTGTCAGTGGGCAAACGTACAAAATCAGCAGGGGATCAAATACTTTTTTCCCTCACTGTAACTAATATGATGAAGGTATGACGTGCACTATAACTGCCAGATCTTTTTTGTCGTTCTTTTATTTTACTTTATTTGTACCTTCTTTGTGTTCCTACAATAAAAAAAGACAGGCACTCGGGAAGACCTACTAGATAACAGACAGGGACGGGACGGAGTGAGTTCGGTTCAGGAAGAGGGATGCACCAGCAAAAATATTTTGATAAAAAGAGCACAAGGCTATTCGAACCACACAAAGGTGTGTCCATGACAGTATACACTGAGTGTACAAAACATTATAGTATCCTAATCCTAATATTGACTTGCTCCCCCTTTTGTCCTAAGAACATTCTTAATTCGTCAGGGCCTGTGCTCTCCAAGGTGTCAAAAGCATTCCACAGAAATGCTGGCCCATGTTGAGTCCAATGCTTCCCAGTTGTGTCAAATTGGCTGGATGGCACCTACTACCATATTCTGTTCAAAGGCACTGAAATATTTTGTCTTGCCTATTCTCCTCTGAATGGCACACATACACAATCCATGTCTTAATTGTCTCCAAGCTTCATAATCCTTCTTTTACCTGTCTCCTCCACTTAATCTACACCAATTGAAGTGGTTTTAAGAGGTGATATCAATAACGGATCATAGCTTTCACCTGGATTCACCTGGTCAGTCTGTCATGGAAAGAGCAGGTGTTCCTAATGTTTTATACACTCATTGTATACAGAAGCTAAGAAATTATATTTGGTGCATAAATGAACTGTTACTATTGTACTTCATTATCAACCAATATATGACCTGATAGTCACCATAAAAATCTATATACTGTACATCTTTTCACAACAAAATAACATTTTTGAAATATAAAGCCAAACTGTATAAACATGTCAGTTAAGTGACATCATTGTCTTACGTACGAAATGGGAAATAGCTTTACAAGCTACAACTATGTTCAAGCGTTCTTAGCAGATAGCTTACAATGCACAGTTGAGTTCCTTGGGCTAATGGTCTTTCCGTGTAGAAGTCATCCAGAAGACAGTACCACAGGTCTCAAAGTATCAGTGCGGACTGGTGGCTTGTCCCACTCCAAGTTCTTCAGTTTATGATGTCTGGGTTCCTTGTTGGACATTCCTCATAGAGGTCTGGTTTCATGTTCCCTTCCTCTGAGTCCTCACTAGAAGAGACAAGGGGATATCATTGGATTGCTATTAACATTACATGAACATAACACCAGTTCAGCACCGTAATTAAGCAATACGGCACGAGAGGGTGTGGTATATGGCCAATATACCATGGCTAAGGACTGTTCTTAATCACGACACAACCTGTGCCTGGACACAGCCCTTAGCCGTGGTATATTGGCCATATACCACAAACCCTGAGGTGCCTTATTGCTATTATAAACTGGTTACCAACGTAATTAGAGCAGTAAAAAAAAATATTTCTCATACCTGTGCTATACGGTCTGACATACCACAGCTGTCAGCCAATCAGCATTCAGGGCTCGAACCACCCAGTTTATAATAATAGTTATAGTACAATATTAAAGGTTGAAATGGCTACTAACCCAGGCTTAGATGTTCATCCCTGGTTTCAAGGCTGTATCTCCAGAGTATAATATTGACAGATAAATACTAAGGAATTTAAAGTGTTAAATACTATGTAATAGAATATTCCCTCTCTCTTCCCCTTCAGTGGACAAAAGAGGGTAAAGACCTGATGCTGGATCCTTCCACATCCTGGATGTTGTCAGCCAGGGGCTGGTGGACTGTCTCAGGCAGCAGCAGGGTGAGGGCTGCCCCTAGCAGAGTACACAGGCCAAACAGAACCATAGGAGCCTTCTTACTGACACCCCTCAACAGGTAGATGATTGGGGCCAGGACTCCCCCTGCCCGGGCACACATGGAGCCCATACCGATCCCACTCTGCCTGAGGATCACATTGGAGACTTGTTCAGCCAAACTAACGTCACAACGTTATATTTAAGTGCTGTAATAAAGACTGTGGATCAAGATTAGTCTCGCCAACATCCCAAAAACAATTACAGTACTTACTGTGGTTGTTTACGTCAAGGCAAATGTATAACTTTTCATATCGAAAACAGAATACAATGAAAGAGGATTGTTAATACATTCAAAACCCTCTTGAGCAGTTGTTTCAAACCTTATCAGAAGCTTGCGCTGACCCTAACATAAATCTACTGAGCCCAAGTTGGCTATTGCGATGGGGGAAATAAGTTATGTTACACACTGATGCCAGTTATCTTGCTTAAGAAATACCTCAGCCCCCTCTCCACGACAAAAGAAAGGTCACAGAGATATTGACAGAGTAGCAGAGAGGATTATTTAAACAACTCCAAAAATGGTTAGGCTCATTTTGGGACCTCATGATCTACACCTGTTTGACTCTGCTGGAAACACGCCTAGACATCAGCAGTCCATATTAGTCAGCAGAACACTACTTTTGACCAGAGCCCTATTGACCAGACGCTCACCTTATGACAGTAGGGAAAACCTCTGCTGAATAGATGTAGACTATGGTCAGGGAGGCGGTGATCCCAAACTTTCCTACCATGGCCAGGACTGTTCTAATAATGGAGAGATCTGTGTGTGTGAGAGAGAGAGAGAGAGAGAGAGAGAGAGAGAGAGCGAGAGAGAGCGAGAGAGAGAGAGAAGTGATGGGGTTAGACGTTAAAGGGGTGAAGAGCTGGGCTGTGTATATGTATAGCACCTGCAACTCAAGTCTACATCCCTGTGGATCAATCTACCGCATTCCAACTGGTGACCGTAAACATCTAAGGTAGTGGCCTCGAGTGTGAGACTGACATGACTTCCCTGAGGGCCGCGGTGGGAGTTCTGAACAACTCTTACTCTACATCCAGGAGGTTACGTCGGCAACAAACTCTGGTTATTACAAAAGGACCTTGGTATATACAAATAAATATTGTGGCTTGAATACCTTTTTCAGTTTCAACCAAAAGCCAAGTTCCAAGCCACAAAGACTTTCCATTTGACACTAGCTAAACCCTAATAAACAGGGCTATAAAACAACACAACTGTGGCATCATTCAATGTCAATACAGTGAGGGAAAAAAGTATTTGATTCCCTGCTGATTTTGTACGTTTGCCCACTGACAAAGAAATGATCAGTCTATAATTTTAATGGTAGGTTTATTTGAACAGTGAGAGACAGAATAACAACAAAAAAATCCAGAAAAACACATTGTAAACCTACACAAGGCTGGAATGGGCTACAAGACCATCGCCAAGCAGCTTGGTGAGAAGGTGACAACAGTTGGTGCGATTATTCGCAAATGGAAGAAACACAAAAGAACTGTCAATATCCCTCGGCCTGGGGCTCCATGCAAGATCTCACCTCGTGGAGTTGCAATGATCATGAGAACGGTGAGGAATCAGCCCAGAACTACACGGGAGGATCTTGTCAATGATCTCAAGGCAGCTGGGACCATAGTCACCAAGAAAACAATTGGTAACACACTACGTCGTGAAGGACTGAAATCCTGCTCCGCCCGCAAGGTCCCCCTGCTCAAGAAAGCACATATACATGCCCGTCTGAAGTTTGCCAATGAACATCTGAATGATTCAGAGGACAACTGGGTGAAAGTGTTGTGGTCAGATGAGACCAAAATGGAGCTCTTTGGCATCAACTCAACTCGCCGTGTTTGGAGGAGGAGGAATGCTGCCTATGACCCCAAGAATACCATCCCCACCGTCAAACATGGAGGTGGAAACATTATGCTTTGGGGGTGTTTTTCTGCTAAGGGGACAGGACAACTTCACCGCATCAAAGGGACGATGGACGGGGCCATGTACCGTCAAATCTTGGGTGAGAACCTTCTTCCCTCAGCCAGGGCATTGAAAATGGGTCGTGGATGGGTATTCCAGCATGACAATGACCCAAAACACACGGCCAAGGCAACAAAGGAGTGGCTCAAGAAGAAGCACATTAAGGTCCCGGAGTGGCGTAGCCTGTCTCCAGTCCTTAATCCCATAGAAAATCTGTGGAGGGAGCTGAAGGTTCGAGTTGCCAAACGTCAGCCTCGAAACCTTAATGACTTGGAGAAGATCTGCAAAGAGGAGTGGGACAAAATCCCTCCTGAGATGTGTGCAAACCTGGTGGCCAACTACAAGAAACGTCTGACCTCTGTGATTGCCAACAAGGGTTTTGCCACCAAGTACTAAGTCATGTTTTGCAGAGGGGTCAAATACTTATTTCCCTCATTAAAATGCAAATCATTTTATAACATTTTTGACATGCATTTTTCTGGATTTTTGTTGTTGTTATTTTGTCTCTCACTGTTCAAATAAACTTACCATTAAAATTATAGACTGATCATTTCTTTGTCAGTGGGCAAACGTACAAAATCAGCATGGGATCAAATACTTTTTTCCCTCACTGTAACTTCAGTGCCAGGGGGATACTATAAGTGATCAAGTACCTCAGGATGTTTATAAACAATACTTTAAAAGGCACATTAAAGGCAGCAGAGTTTTGTCTGGAAAGCTCCGTACCATCGGGAATGAAGACAGTGAGCAGGCAGGCTAGGCCTCCCACAACGAGGAAGGCTATCTGGGATATCCTCCTGGAGCGGTTGAGGGTGAAGAGAGTGATGGTGCGAGCAGGAATCTCCACCAGGCCAAAGATCAGCTGGGTCAGGTAGATGCTCATCCCAAAGTCAGAGATGTTTAGGGACAGGCCGTAGTAGACCAGCACGTTGACAAACCTGGACAGGCAGAGATGGAATGGTAGGGGAAACACTGATGAGGCAAAGAAGGGGTTAATAACATTCTACTGTCACAGCAGTGAAACAAGGACTTCCTTCTTCCTCTGGTTTGCCACAAGTCTACCATGCAGAATAGAGATCTACAGTACACAGGGTGAGAGTTGAGAGGTTAATGTTGCAATGAATAGGAAATTAGAAGAAAGTGTCGAGGAAGCAACAATGTCTCTCTAGCCACAGACAGGGTAATATAACCCTGGCATAATCAAGGTACTTTTCTACCAGAGTAAAATTACAAAGAAGGCCTCATCTAACTTGGACTGGATAGGGAATACAATAGAACATTTCACAATAGTGAAAAAGTTACGTCTATTGGCAATTTTTTTCTCATTTCTCATGGCCTGGTAAGCTATGTAAAGTATTCACATTCGAATACTAATCCTCCAGTGTTACCTCAGTGAGTGACATACTGCAATTTGAATGGCTTACACAACAAGCACAGTGACTTAAGGATTAAGGAGGCCTTGAGAAGCTTGGTCAGTGAATAATTCTGCAAATGCCATTGGCATACCACATCAAGTGATCAACCCACAATAAAAAGACTAGATGAAGATTAGTGTGTTCGACTGATGCGTGAGTGAAACAGTTGATGATGTGATAAATGCTTGTTTGCCCCCAAGAGGCATGTGTCCTGACAAAGATCTACTGTATGTCTATTTCTCCCTCAATGACAGATTGTATTTGAGGCTTAATCGCTGCCAACTTCACAAGCAATTAGTGAACCCTGAAATGAATGGCAGGACACTCACCACAGGTAAAACATGATCAATGAGCTCCTCCTCATTTTTGGAGTTCGGACCAGGTCAATGACTGTGTGTTTTGTCCTCTCTATCTTCACCATGTCTTTGTACCCCTGGAAAATAACTGGCAGATTAGCCATGAGCATTTCACAGTGATGGTTATAAGTAAAGGAATGAGCTCATCAAAGCGATAAGCACACCAATGCAATTTATATAATGTTCATGCCACTGCATGCCTTACAGTATCGGGACAACATGCAAAGCAATTTAACATGCTCAGGCTTTAGCGCTATTGCTCTCAACATTGCTTGTATATTGAAGTGTTGTTTTGCAAGTGCTTTTATCAAGGCTGTTGGAATCTCTCTCTATAGCAATTAGCCTGTCGACAAAACAACATAACCAACAAACCACACCTGACATATCTCTATGTCCTCCCGCAGGGGTTTGCCGTTCATCAGAGCTGCTTTCCTGACGAGATCCATGGCCTCCTCGTACCTCTGGTTGGCCATCAGCCACCGAGCTGACTTTGGTAGGACCCTAAGAAGGTAGAGGAGAGGTGTTCAATTGAGCCACACACATAATCAACTACATATGACAACGGGCATTAGTTTGACCCCATGGGAACAAGAGATAAACATGAAGTTACATTTAGCCATGAGGTAGGAAGTAGGCCAATACTTGTCCTACAATATCAGAGAAAATATGCACACAATCTTGCAATTTAGATATACTTAGATATTCCCAAATGGCATGTAATGACCCATCTGGCTTGGATTATTGAAGACAAAAGGGTTCCTCTTCATTCTCTTGAAATTCTCCTTTAGTGGGTTGGCGTGCTAGCCTGGAATCCAAACTGAATGATCCTTTCATTTTACTGAAGATAATGAAAGTGAGTGATATTCAGTTTGTAGTCCAGGCTATAGGCATACTGAAGCTGGCCAGTGACTCACCAAATGTAGAAGATGAAGAGGAAGCCTGGTGCTGAGATGGCCAGCTGGAGCTTACGCCAGTCTCGGATGAGGTAGGCCAGGCCTGCCAGGATGATGTAGCCAAACCCAAAGAAGTAGTCGGTGATGATCCCAGCTAGCATGCGGTGCTTTGATCCTGTCCACTCTGTGCCTTTGGGCCACAAACAAATCAGTATAGAGAGTAGAAAACCAGCACCTTATCATCTTCATTTTGCTAAGATCACAAGTCAATAACTTTATGAATATTTAATGTATGTATGTATGTGTGTGTATGAGAGAGAGAGAGAGAGAGAGGAGAGAGAGTGAGAGAGAGAGACTGACCCAAAACAAATGCGTTCATGATGACAGCAGAAATAGTGGTTCCAACAACAAAGCGCAAAAAAACATACACGTAGAAATTTGGGGCGAAGGCAGCTCCGACCCCACAAGTTGACTGGATAGTCAAACCAACCAGGATTATGTTCCTGCGTCCATACCTGAAACAAGAAAGAGGGAGATTATACCTTTTTAAATGACTAGAAACTGTTTCACCTGAGGTGTCCTCACTCACGGCACTGTACGAGTGTGTTGAGAATGAATTGGACTGATAGGGAGTGGGAAATGTGCTGCAGATTAGATGCACTCTTTAATATCCCGTGTTAAAATGCTTCAAATGCTTTTGACTTGGCTGGCCTACAAGAGCTCTGAATAAGACTGCTACTACTGAAAATAGTCTGTGCAGACATTTCTCTGTGTACTTTCTATAAATAATCCGAGTTACACAAAGAAAATGTGCCAGCAAATGTAAATATCAATACAAGCTGCAAAGTGTTCATTGAGCTCAATTTTTGTTTTACTTCACCTAAAGTGGGACTGAGTTTGTGTGAGTTTTGTTTAGCATGACCCTGCATTAAGTTTGTGACCTACCTAGAATGCATGTCTCATAGATCATCAGGCTAAATGAGATTAAAAAAACACATGGTGGAAAATGCACAGTTGTTTTATACTTACTTATCAGCTAAGAAACCAAACAGCACAGCGCCAACCACTAGACCAAACATGTAGATTGAGGAACCAACATTGTTTAGATTTGCGTGGTCACACACCAGATCCCACTGTCAAGGACAGAGGGTTCAAATTAGTTGAAAAGCTACGTCATATTGGCAAGCACCAATTGCACAGCCCTGTAACTGTATTTTGACTGTGGTGTCCAAATATTTTGCCCATGAGCTATAGAAGCCTATGAGCACATGCTTCTCAACAGATTCCATCTAAGTGTCCGTCATGGCTCTCACATCAATTATAACAGATGAGTCGTTACATGTAATTTCAGCATGCCATGACACGCACCATCTCAGATTGTTCTGAAATCGTGTCTGTATTTACAAATCGATAAGATTAGCGTTCCTGCAACATTATTTAGTTGAAAATCAAATAAAAGGGTCAAAAGCCACCGACGCACCCACCACCAATCTCACCCCTACAACCAGTATACAGTATCAGTTCTCTATGTCTGACAAGTAGTATGGAGCTGCGGCTTGGAGTATTGCTTCTTCATCCAAAGTAATATATTCCCTGTGAATCTGATATTTTCCCCCCCTTGTTCAGAGAAGTTAGCCATTGAAGTCACTAGTTTGCATTTCTTTACCATAAATGTGTGTGAAAGTACAAGGTTTAGCCCATTAGATGCCACTGTTTCTGCTACTGCCACACCGTTTATTAACTTGCTGGTCTCTTTTTTGTGTTTATTAAATGGATCACAACCTTTTCTTTGCAAACCAATAGTCAAGACAGTCCTTCATGAAAGCCATTCAGTTTCACCTTCTCATAACAACCCTTATGCTTCAAACCAACTCTCCTTGAATTGTCCAACAAATAGCAGGCCTCTGAGGCAGCTATCACTATGATACAGTTCTCACATGATTATTTCCTGCATGGCCAAAACTTTGATGGAGAAATGGCCTAGTGACTCAAATGTGGTGACAACCTGAATAAAATAATACAATTATAAGCCATTGCATTGCAGTCCTATGTTTTTCAATAAAATAATTGTATCTATATCTACACTACCGTTCAAAAGTTTGGGGTCACCTTGGGTTTGAAAGAAAAGCACATTTTTTGTCCTTTAAAATAACATCAAATTGATCAGAAATACAGTGTAGACATTGTAAATGTTGCAAATGACTATTGTAGCTGGAAACTGATGATTTTTCATGGAATATCTACATAGGCGTACAGAGGCCCTGTAATGTCGTGTGTGTAGGTGGCATGGAAGTCAGGTGCAGGAAAATCGAACTTGGTATAAATGGAGTAGTTTAATAGTCTTTAACAAAACTCCAAAACCAAAGTACATAATACATAAAAGTGGGTACAAGAACCCGTCGCGCACCAATACATAATAAACGAGCATACAAAACAAACAATCTCTGACAAGGACATGAGGGGAAACAGAAGGTTAAATACACAACATGTAATGAATGGGATTGGAACCAGATGTGTAGGAAGACAAGACAAAACCAATGGAAAATGAAAAATGGATCAATGATGGCTAGAAGACCGGTGACGTCGATCGCCGAGCACCGCCCGAACAAGGAGAGGCATCGACTTCGGAAGAAGTCGTGACAGTATTCCCCCCCTGACGCGCGGCTCCAGCTGCGCGTCGACACCGGCCTCGGGGACAACCCGGAGGACGAGGCGCAGGGCGATCCGGATGGAGACGGTGGAACTCTCACAGCAGGGAAGGATCTAACACGTCCTCCACTGGAACCCAGCATCTCTCCTCCGGACCGTAACCCTCCCAGTCCACGAGGTACTGAAGGCCCCTCGCCCGACGTCTCAAATCCAGGATGGATCGAACAGAGTACGCCGGGGCCCCCTCGATGTCCAGAGGGGGCGGAGGAACCTCCCGCACCTCAGCTTCCTGGAGCCGGCCAGCCACCACCGGCCTGAGGAGAGACACATGTAACGAGGGGTTAATGCGGTAATCGGGGGGAAGCTGTAACCTATAACATACCTTGTTCACTCTCCTCAGGACTTTAAACGGCCCCACAAACCGCGGACCCAGCTTCCGGCAGGGCTGGCGGAGGGGCAGGATTCGGGTCGAGAGCCAGACCCTGTCCCCTGGTGTGAACACCGGGGCCTCACTGCGGTGACGGTCTGCGCCAAATTTCTGGCGCAGTACGGCGCGCTGAAGGTGGACGTGGGCGGCGTACCATGTTTCCTCCGCGCGCCGGAACCAGTCGTCCACCGCAGGAGCCTCAGTCTGACTCTGATGCCAAGGAGCCAGAACCGGCTGATACCCCAATACACACTGAAAGGGAGAAAGGTTAGTGGAGGAGTGGCGGAGCGAGTTCTGGGACATCTCTGCCCAGGGCAAGAATGCCGCCCACTCCCCCGGCCGGTCCTGGCAATAAGACCTCAGAAACCTACCCACATCGTGGTTAACTCTCTCCACCTGCCCTATACTCTCGGGGTGAAAACCTGAGGTAAGGCTGACCGAGACCCCCAGACATTCCATGAACGCCTTCCAGACCCTTGACGTGAACTGGGGACCCCGATCAACCCCGATATATCCTCAGGCACCCCGTAGTGCCGGAAGACGTGTGTAAACAGGGCCTCCGCAGTTTGTAGGGCCGTAGGGAGACCGGGCAAAGGGAGGAGACGACAGGACTTAGAAAAATGATCCACAACGACCAGGATCGTGGTGTTACCCTGTGAAGGTGGAAGATCGGTTAGGAAATCCACCGACACGTGCGACCACGGCCGTTGTGGAACGGGTAAGGGTTGTAACTTACCTCTGGGCAGGTGTCTAGGAGCCTTGCACTGCGCGCACACCGAGCAGGAGGAAACATAAACCCTCATGTCCTTAGCTAAAGTGGGCCACCATTACTTCCCACTAAGACAGCGCACCGTTGACCGATCCCAGGATGACCAGAGGAGGGTGACGTGTGGGCCCAATAGATCAGCCTGTCGCGGACAGCAGATGGAACGTACTGACGCCCGCTCAATGTCCGCGTCCAGCTCCCACACTACCGGCGCCACCAAAGAAGAGGCGGGGAGGATGGGAGTGGGATCCATGGGCCGCTCCTCTGTGTCATACAGCCGGGACAGTGCGTCTGCCTTAACATTCTGGGAGCCTGGTCTGTAAGAGAGGGTAAACAGAAAACGGGTGAAAAACATGGCCCACCTTGCCTGGCGAGGATTCAGTCTCCTTGCCGCCCGGATGTACTCCAGATTGCAGTGGTCAGTCCAGATGAGAAAGGGGTGTTTAGCCCCCTCAAGCCAATGTCTCCACGCCTTCAAGGCTTTGACGACAGCCAACAGCTCCCGGTCCCCCACATCATAGTTTCGCTCCGCCGGGCTGAGCTTCTTAGAGAAGAAGGCAGAGGGGCGGAGCTTCGGTGGCGTACCTGAGCGCTGAGAGAGAGCACAGCTCCTATCCCAGCCTCGGACGTGTCCACCTCCACTATGAATGCCAAAGAGGGATCCGGATGAGCCAACACAGGAGCCGAGGCAAACAGAGCACTCAGGTGCCTAAAAGCCCTGTCTGCCTCAGCTGACCACTGCAAGCACACCGGGCCCCCCTTTAGCAGTGAGGTAATGGGGGCAGCTACCTGACCAAAACACCGGACAAACCTCCGGTAGTAGTTGGCAAACCCTAAGAATCGCTGCACCTCCTTCACCGTGGTGGGAGTCGGTCAATTACGCACGGCTGCAATGCGGTCACTCTCCATCTCCACCCCTGACGTGGAAATGCGATACCCTAGGAAGGAGACGGACTGTTGGAAGAACAGACATTTCTCAGCCTTGACGTACAGGTCATGCTCCAACAGGCGACCAAGCACTCTGCGCACCAGGGACACATGCTGGGCGCGTGTAGCGGAGTATATCAGAATATCATCGATATACACCACTACACCCTGCCTGTGCAGGTCCCTGAAAATCTCATCTACAAAGGATTGGAAGACTGATGGAGCATTCATCAACCCGTACGGTATGACGAGGTACTCATAATGAGGTGGTACTAAATGCTGTCTTCCACTCGTCTCCCTCCCGGATACGCACCAGGTTGTACGCACTCCTGAGATCCAATTAAGTGAAGAAGCGCGCCCCGTGCATTGACTCAATCGCCGTGGCGATAAGCGGTAGCGGGTAACTGTACCTCACCGTGATTTGATTGAGACCTCGATAATCAATGCACGGGCACAGACCTCCATCCTTCTTCTTCACAAAAAAATAAAGTTGAGGAGACGGGTGAAGTGGAGGACCGAATGTACCCCTGATGCAGGGATTCGGAGACATTTGTCTCCGCTTGCGACAGAGGATACATGTGACTCCTGGGAAGTGCAGCGTCTACCAGGAGATTTATCGCACAATCCCCCCATCGATGGGGTGGTAATTGAGTCGCCTTCTTTTTACAGAAGGCGAGAGCCAAATCGGCATATTCTGGGGGAATGCGCACAGTGGAGACTTGGTCTGGACTCTCCACCGTAGTAGCACCAACGGAAACCCCTAAACACCTACCTGAGCACTCTCGCGACCACCCCGTGAGAGCCCTCTGTGGCCAAGAAACAGTGGGATTATGACAAGCTAACCAGGGTAGGCCCAGCACCACGGGAAACGCAGGAGAGTCAATAAGGAAAATAAAAAAAAATCCCGTGTGACCCCCTGCGTCACCATGCCCAAAGGAGCGGTGGTCTCCCTGATTAACCCTGACCCTAATGGTCGACTATCTAAGGCGTGAACGGGGAAGGGCACATTCACGGGAACAATGGGAGTCCCTAAACTATGAGCTAACGCTCTATCAATGAAATTCCCACCCGCGCCTGAATCTACGAGCGCCTTATGCTGGGAATGCGGGGAAAATTCAGGAAAAGTGACAGACACAAACATATGTGCAACAGAGGGCTCTGGGTGAGAATGGTGCCGGCTCACCTGGGGTGACGCCAGAGCACCCTGCCTGCTGCCTCGATTCCCAGAGGAACCAACCCGGCACCGACCAGCAGTGTGACCTCTGCGGCCACAGATGGTGCACGAGCGGGATCCCCCTCCGGTCTCCCTGCGCACCGCCCCTCCTAGCTCCATGGGTATCGGAGAGGGGGTGCGGGAGGATGGAACCACCAGACCCCGATCTGGATGTCCGCGAGTAGCCAGCAGGTTGTCCAGCCGAATGGACAGGTCCACCAGCTGGTCGAAAGTGAGGGTGGTGTCTCTGCAGGCCAGCTTCCGATGGACGTCCTCGCGCAGACTGCAGTGGAAATGGTCGATCAGGGCCCTGTTGTTCCATCCCGCGCCGGCAGCCAGGGTCCTAATCTCCAGGGCAAACTAGTGGGCACTCCTCGTCTCCTGCCTCAGATGGTAGAGGCGCTCACCTGTCGCTCTGCCCTTGGGTGGGTGGTCGAAGACTGCCCGGAAACAGCGGGTGAACTCCTCAAAATGGTCCAATGCCGCATCTCCCTCTCTCCACACGGCGTTGGCCCACTCCAGGGCTTTCCCGGTGAGGCACGAGATGAGGGTGGACACCTCACGGTCCGATGGAGCTGGGTGGACCGTGGCCAGATAGAGGTTTAGTTGGAGGAGGAAACCCTGGCAGTTGGCAGCACTCCCGTCGTACTCCTGTGGCATGGAGAGACGGATCCCACTGGGTTCAGGCGGGAAAGGGGCGCTCAGGATAGACCCCGGTTGTGCTGGTGGAGGCGCTGGAAGAACTCCCTGTCTCTCCCAGCGGTCCATTGTCTGGACAACGCGATCCATGGCAGGGTACCTTATCCTGCTGACTGGTGTTTTGCGGGTACTAGTTAATGAAGCTGCCATTTGAGGACTTGTGAGGCGAACCCACAAATGCTGATGCTCCAGATACTCAACTAGTCTAAAGAAGTCCAGTTTCATTGCTTCTTTAATCAGTACAACAGTGTTCAGCTGTGCTAACATAACTACAAAAGGGTTTTCTAATGTTCAATTAGCCTTTTAAAATGATAAACTTGGATTAGCTAACACAACGTGCCATTGGAACACAGGAGTGATGGTTGCGGATAATGGGCCTCTGTAAGCCTATGTAGGTATTCCATAAAAAATCTGCCGTTTCCAGCTACAATAGTCATTTACAACATTAACAATGTCTAGGACCATGCCTCAGGACTACCAGGCCTGATGACTCCTTGCTGTCCCCAGTCCACCTGGCTGTGCTGCTGCTCCAGTTTCAACTGTTCTGCCTGCGGCTATGGAACGCGAAGCGAGGCGGCCATCTTTGTCGGTGCCGGAAGTAGAAGTGGAACCCTGACCTGTTCACCAGACGTGCCACCAGTCTCAGACCTGCTGTTTTCAACTCTCTAGAGACAGCAGGAGCGGTAGAGATACTCTGAATGATCGGCTATGAAAAGCCAACTTCTGAGGTGCTAACCTGTTGCACCCTCAACAACCACTGTGATTATTATTATTTGACCCTGCTGGTCATCTATGAACATTTGAACATCTTGGCCACGTTGTGTTATAATCTCCACCCGGCACAGCCAGAAGAGGACTGGCCACCCCTCATAGCCTGGTTTCTCTCTAGGTTTCTTCCTAGGTTCTGGCCTTTCTAGGGAGTTTTTCCTAGCCACCGTGCTTCTACACTTGCATTGCTTGCTGTTTGGGGTTTTAGGCTGGGTTTCTGTACAGCACTTTGTGACATCAGCTGATGTAAGAAGGGCTTTATAAATACATTTGATTGATTGATTGGTCTACACTGTATTTCTGATCAATTTGATATTATTTTAATGGACAAAAAAGGTGCTTTTCTTTCAAAAACAAGGACATTTCTAAGTGACCCCAAACTTTGAACGGTAGTGTATATGTAATGTGATTGGTGACATTTACCATTAAAGCCAACCCTTGGAAGTTGTGGGAACATAGGTTTTTGGTTTACCATTGGTTCTGGGAACGAAGCCAAGTTCCCTGACCGGTACAACTGAACATTTTTTAAACGTTCTGAGAACGGAAGAGAATATTTTGCCTCTTCTGGGAAGGTACATTTTTAGTTGCAGGGAGGTTCTGAGAATGTTTTACTATGGTTCCTTAAAAGTTTTCCTGTGAGGATTTCTTTTAAAAATAAAACATTTAGCCTTTTTCTCCCCAATTTCGTGATTACGATCTTGTCTCATCGCTGCAACTCCCCAACGGGCTCGGAAGCCAGCCGCACCAATGTGTCGGAGGAAACACTGTTAGACTGACGACCGAAGTCAGCCTGCAGGGGAACGAAGTCAGTCTGCATGCTTCCTTGTCTCATCGCTTCAACTCCCCAACAGGCTCGGCAGAGGCAAAGGTCGAGTCATGCGTCCTCCGAAACATGACCCGCCAAACCACGCTTCTTAACACCCGCTCACTTAACCCGGAAGCCAGCTGCACCAATGTGTCGGAGGAAACACCATTCAACTGACGACCGAATTCAGCCTGCAGGCTTCCTGGGAGGTTTTATTAACATTCTGAGAACAGAAATGATAGGTTATTTTTAAGGTTCCTTAAAACTTTCACTGAATGTCTCAATAAGACTTTTAATAAAACTAATAGCTTAGGTTGTCACGATTGTCGTATGAAGGAGCGGATCAAAGCGCAGCATGTGTATCGTTCCACATCTTTATTTAACTGTGAAACTATGCAAGACATACAATAAACTAATAAACAAAAACAACAAACCTTGATGAAGAGGTGCAACATAAACTAACTCAAAATATAATCTCCCACAAACCCAGGTGGGAAAAACAACTACTTAAATATGATCCCCAATTAGAGACAACGATGACCAGCTGCCTCTAATTGGAGATCATCCCCCCCAAAAAACAACATAGAAAAACAGAAACTAGAACCACACAACATAGAACATTTAAACTAGACAAAACCCCCTGTCACGCCCTGACTTACTCTACCATAGAAAATAAAAGCTTTCTATGGTCAGGACGTGACAGTATCCCCCCCCCCCCCCCAAATGTGCGGACTCCGATCGCAAAACCTGAAACAACAAAAAAACAGGGAGGGTTAGGGTGGGTGTCTAATGTCGGTGGCGGCTCTGGTGCAGGACGAATAACCTTCTCATCCCGCGGATCCTCCTGCATCGGAGGCGGTTCTGGTGCGGGACGAAGAACCCTCTCATCCTGCTTATCCGCCAGCATAGGAGGCGGCTCCGGTTTGGGGCGTAGCCCCCGCTCCGCCCGCTAATCCCTCCGCTTTTGTGTCACCGGACCGTGGATCGTCGCCGAAGGACCCGGACCGTGGATCATCGCCGGAGGCTCTGAACTGAGAACCCCCGCTGGAGGTTCTGGACTGCAGACCGTCGCTGGAGGCTCCGGACTGCGGACCGTCGCTGGAGGCTCCGGACTAGGGGACGTCATTGGAGGCTTCGTGCCATGGATCATCACGTCGCTGGAGGCTCCAGACTTGGGACCCTCACTGCAGACTCAGTGCCATGGATCATCGCTACAGGTTCCGCGCCATGGATCATCACTGGAGGCTTCTTGCCATGGATCATCACTGGAGGCTCCGGGCCATGGATCATCACTGGAGGCTTCGTGCCATGGATCATCACTGGAGGCTCCGGGCCATGGATTATCACTGGAGGCTTCGTGCCATGGATCATCACTGGAGGCTTCGTACGTGGAGCCGGAACAGGTCTCACCAGACTGGGAAGACGCACTGGAGACCGGGTGTGCGGAGCTGGCACAGGATATACTGGGCCGTGGACGCGCACTGGAGGTCTGGAGCATAGGGCTGGCACAACCCATCCTGGCTGGATGCTTACTTTAGCCCGGCAAGTGCGGGGCGCTGGCACAGGACGAACTGGTCTGTGAAGGCGTACTGGCGACACAGTGCGTAGAGCTGGCGCAGGATATCCTGGACTGAGGAGGCGTACTGGAGACCAGGAGCACTGAGCCGGCACAATCCGTCCTGGCTGAATGCCCACTCTAGCACGGCAAATACGGGGCGCAGGCACAGAGCGCATCGGGCTATGAATGCACACTGGAGATATAGTGCGCATCACAGCATAACACGTTGCCCGACTGGTCACATGCTCCCCACGGTAAGCACGGGGAGTTGGCTCAGGTCTGAACCCTGACTCTGCCAATCTCCCCGTGGGGCTGCCTCTCGTGTTTGCCTTGATGGTATAACACCTCGTAACGTCGCCGTTCTGCTCTCGCTGCTTCAATCTCCTCCTTCGGACGACGATACTCCCCGGCCTGCCTCCAGGGTCGTTTCCCGTCCCGGATTCCTTCCATGTCCATTGTTCCTGACCACGCTGCTTGGTCCTTTTGTGGTGGGACATTCTGTCACGTTCGTTGTACGAAGGAGCGGACCAAAGCGCAGCGTGTGTATCGTTCCACATTTTTATTTAACTGTGAAACGGCAAGACATACAATAAACTAATAAACAAAAACAACATAGAAAAACAGAAACTAGAACCACACAACATAGAAAATTTAAACTAGACAAAACCCCTTGTCACGCCCTGACCTACTCTACCATAGAAAATAAAAGCTTTCTATGGTCAGGACGTGACCTAGGTTAACTGCTATGAACTCCAAGCACAGTTAGGACACATATAAATTAATTTGCTTAGGCATTAATCATGCAAACACATTTAATTTTTATTGTGGCACGGCATCAGTGAAATTTGAACCTACGATCTTATGTTCTCTACCCATGGAATTAGTTCACTGCTCCACCAGTATGGCGCTAACTTGTCATGTCTTTTTTTTATTCATACAAAGCTGTTCATTTTAGTCAACTCAAACAGACCCCATTTCAAAGGAAACTAGCACTCTTTAAGATCAGGTGTGGCCAATTAGTGGCCAACACACATGACAAGATAGAGGATACTTCCTCAATATGTGCTGAGAATGTTCCAAAGCCAAGAAACTATGCTGCAACATTCCCAGAATGTTGTGGGAAGGTTATATGCAAAATAACCATAGGACAACCACACTCTCACCAAGCTCTAAGAAACATATGGTTCTCAGAACGTTATGTGCTAGCTGGGTGTGTGTCTGGGACTATATCCAGACCATTAAAACCATTAGAACTGCTGTAGTATAATGGTTTGCTTGTTCACCAAGAATGGTCTAACTAATCCAGAACTTTTGTGAAGGGAATAAACCACACACAGAGCAGCCATTTCCTGGACACAGATTAAGCCTAAGAGAAGGACAAACTGAATTGCTTTCATGGAGAACTGGCTTGAATTGTGAGGATGACCACACATTTTATTTTCATCATGAGCAAAAGCTATTGGTTTTCTACCCAAAGTTCCAAAGAAAATGTTGTAATCCATTTAAACACAAGACCAGCTGGATAAAATTGTGTGGCAGCAGCAGGGACAGTGGCATCTCCAATGGCATTGAGGAGTACACCACATCTGTCATTGGCTTCATCAATAAGTGCATCGATGACGTCGTCCCCACAGTGACCGTACGTACATACCCCAACTGGAAACCATGGATTACAGGCAGCATCCGCACCGAGCTAAAGGCTAGAGCTGCCGTTTTCAAAGAGAGGGACTCCCGCTATACCTTCCGACGAACCATCAAACAGGCAAAGCGTCAATACAGGACTAAGATCGAGTCGTACTACACCGGCTCTGACGCTCGTCGGATGTGGCAGGGCCTGCAAACCATTACAGACTACAAAGGGAAGCACAGCCGAGATCTGCCCAGTGACACGAGCCTATTGGACGAGCTAAACTACTTCTATGCTCGCTTCGCGGCAAATAACACTGAAACATGCATGAGAGCACCAGCTGTACCGGAAGACTGTGTAATCACGCCCTCCGCAGCCGATGTGAGTAAGACCTTTAAACAGGCAACATTCACAAGGCCGCAGGGCCAGAGGGATTACCAGGATGTGTACTGCGAGCATGCGCCCACCAACTAGCAAGTGTCTTCACTGACATTTTCAACCTCTCCCTGTCCGAGTCTGTAATACCAACATGTTTTAAGCAGACCACCATAGTGCCTGTGCCCAAGAAAACTAAGGTAACCGTCCTAAATGACTACCAACCCGTAGCACTCACGTCTGTAGCTACGAAGTGCTTTGAAAGGCTGGTCATGGCTCACATCAACACCATCATCCCAGAAACCCTAGACCCACTCCAATTTGTATACCTCCCCAACAGATCCACAGATGATGCAGTATCTATTGCACTCCACACTGCCCTTTCTCACCTGGACAGAAGGAACACCTATGTGAGAATGCTATTCATTGACTACAGCTCAGCGTTCAACACCATAGTGCCCTCAAAGCTCATCAATAAGCTAAGGACCCTGGGACTAAACACCTCCCTCTGCAACTGGATCCTGGACTTCCTGATGGGCCCCCCCCAGGTGTTAAGGGTAGGTAACACCACATCCACCAAGCTGATCCTCAACACATGGGCCCTCAGCTGTGCGTGCTCAGCCCCCTCCTCTACTCCCTGTTCACTCATAACTGCACGGCCAGGCACGACTCCAACACCATCATTAAATTTGTCAATGACACAACAGTGGTAGGCCTGATCACCTGTAGGGAGGAGGTCAGAGACCTGGCCGTGTGGTGCCAGGACAACAACCTCTCCCTCAACGTGATCAAGACAAAGGAGATGATTGTGGACTACAGGAAAAATAGGACCAAGCACGCCCCCATTCTCATCAACGGGGCTGCAGTGGAACAGGTTGAGAGCTTCAAGTTCCTTGGTGTCCACATCACCAACAAACTAACATGGTCCAAGCACACCATGACAGTCGTGAAGCGGGCACAACAAAACCTATTCCCCCTCAGGAGACTGAAAAGATTTGTCATGGGTCCTCAGATCCTCAAAAGGTTCTACAGCTGCACCATCGAGAGCATCCTGACTGGTTGCATCACTGCCTGGTATGGCAACTGCTCGGCCTCCGACCGCAAGGCACTACAGAGGGTAGTGCGAACGGCCCAGTACATCACTGGGGCCAAGCTTCCTGCCATCCAGGGCCTCTATACCAGGCGGTGTCAGAGGAAGGCCCTGAAAATTGTCAAAGACTCTAGCCACCCTAGTCATAGACTGTTCTCTCTGCTACCACACGGCAAGTGGTACCCGAGCGCCAAGTCTAGGTCCAAGAGGCTTCTAAACAGCTTCTACCCCTAAGCCATAAGACTCCTGAACATCTAGTCAAATGGCTACACAGACTATTCACATTGCCCCCCCTCCCCTCCCCTCCCCACACCACTACCACTCTCTGTTGTCATCTATGCATAGTCACTTTAATTAACTCTACCTAAATGTACATACTACCTCAACTAACCGGTGCCCCCGCACATTGACTCTGTACCTGCACCCCCTGTAAATATTGTTGTTTTTTACTGCTTCTCTCTAATTACTTGTTACTCTTATCTCTTATTCTTATCCATATTTTTTTTTAAACTGCACTGTCGGTTAGGGGCTCGTAAGTAAGCATTTTCCTGTAAGGTCTACACCTGTGTTATTCGGCGCATGTGACTAATAACATTTGATTTGATATAGTGGGCAAAACCTGGTACTTTCACAATCATTTATCATAAATAATGTAAGTGACTTCAATTGGTAGTTTCTCTGAACAGGTGAACGAAACATCACAAGATACACAGGGATGCAATAATCCAAGAATCTCAGAGAATCTCGAATCTTAATTCTATACTACAATCTGAGAAGAATTTGAGAAGGTGGGTGTCAATCTTTTTGAGGTGGAACCACACCCCATGGAATGTAAACGAACGGGTCATGAGTTGTCATACAGCCTACTGTATAGACAGCCTTTAACAGTCGGCCTCCCAGTGGAGGTCTGATCAAATCAAAGTTCATTGGTTGCGTACACAGTTCTGCAGACGTTGTCGCAGGTGCAGTGAAATGCGCATGTTTCTCACCCCAACAATGCAGCAATATCTAGCAATACAATAACAATAAACACATAACCCCCCCAAAAATAAATAAAATAAAGTACAATAAACGAAGACATTAAGAACGGGCAATCCTAGGTCAGTGTTTGTAAATCAAAAACCTTCAACATGTTCTGCGGGCTGGGACCATTCCATTATGGTTAGTGTTGCTGTGTGAAGGTCCCTCAAGAAGCACTAGACCCAAACAGTTCATTCAAGTATCCCCCCACCCAACCCTGATCCACATACTGTTTACTAGTGGATCATGGGGAAAATGAACTTCACTGGCCAGGCTTTAGAGAGAGAGAGAGAAAAGGAGAGAGAGAGAGAGAGAGAGAGCGAGAGAGGATGCCTGCACCACAGGAGTCCATCTCACAACCCTCCACTCTCCCCCCAGCCCAGCCTAGATCAGGTTCAGATATCACCACCACTACACAGTTACATAGCTGTAAAAATGCTTCCAGGGAAAAATGAGTTCCACATAACCAACTGCAGAATGGCTTCAATTCATATGAGAATGTGGGACCAGAAGGTGTTCATCACATTTGAACCCCCCCAGACAGACAGAGAGAGAGCCTGCCCTGCCTGCCACGTCCATTTTCCTGGCGTGTCTCTTACTCACCTCGGTTGCCACGGTGCTGTGGAAGGTCTCCTTGCTGAATTCCCATCCCCCTTGGCAACCCTCAGTGGCGTGGCTGTCACTAAGGGCCAGGGCGGTGCTGTGATTCAGCTGGGCCAGCGGGGTGCCAGGGATCCCCCCAGGGGCAGAGCAGGACCGGCCAGGGTCACCGTCTGGGCCGGTCACCAGGCTGAAGTTGAAATTGGGAGGGTCTGAGCTGGCGGTCAAGGGCCAGGTGGTGTTGGTGGAACGACAGAGATGAGGGGGGACGGCCCCTGTGAATACGGATATCAGCATGTGGAACGCCAGCAGGATCTGGGGGAGGCAAATCCACACATACAGGCTCTTCTGGAACTTGCCAAAGCCCCCAATATGAGAAAGAATCTCGTCAAAATTCATGCTTCTTTCCATGGCTGCTATTCCAATGCAGACCTTACCCTAACATATCACCACAGATTCAAGAAGTCCAACACAGCAGTGCACTCTCAAGTTGCCACTAAAGATCTGAGGGTGGAACAGAAAGCTGAAGGCTGAGAGGCAGCTGGCACAGAGCTCAGGATCATCTATGAAGGCTGGTTTAATAATGAGTTGTGTCAGTCTTCTCATTCAGATGCAATCACACCTGTCTGTAGCGTAGTGAACCCTGAGTGCAGGCAGGCTGTTGATGTCGTCTGCGGTGTTGTGAACCCGCAGCACTCCCCTAGCAGGGTAATATAACTGTCATCTGCAGGGAGGGAGGGAACTAGATCATGGGGTGGAGTCCTAGCTCAGAAGGAGGAGTTGCTCTTTGTGATAGCTGAGTGACTGCATTCACTCGCGCTCCCTCTCGCTCTGTTTATTTGCATGGTGAGAGTCTTACATTTTGGAAACCGTGGTAATAAGTCATATAGAAGCCCATAACACAACATACAGACATAAACATACAGACATATGTCCCGTGTGGCTCAGTTGGTAGAGCATGGTGTTTACAGGGTTGTGGGTTCAATTCCCACGGGGGACCAGTACGGGAAAAAAATGTATGAAATGTAAGCATTCACTACTGTAAATTGCTCTGGATTAGAGCGTCTGCTAAATGACTAAAATGTAAAAAAAATAAAGTGAAGGCTAATTGTCAAATGTGTCAGAGGGACTCAAATTTCAAGAGGGATGTACAATAAAAGTCAACCTAAGCCCAAAGTTATCATGCAGATAACTCCTTAGAAAGTGTGTACATGTATTTTTGCTTTACATTACATTTTCAACAATCAGATTCCCAACAATGACGTGGGAATATTGCTAAGCTGTAAATCCACTTGCCTGCCCCCTGAGACACTACAGTTGCAAAACACCACCAAATGCCCCCAGTTTAAAGAAATGCATATTCTCTCTGGCACCCAATCATTCATCTGGCATGGGGATGCCAACAGGGGAGAGCTGGCTGAGGCTAAGCTGGCCAGACAAAAGCAGCAGATAAATACCATGGCAGGGGACTTGTACATGACACAAATGAAAGGCATGTACTCTGGCAACTCCAAAACTACCCATTTTCCCTGGCTCTTATCATTTCATCTTTTCCCCTGTTGTGGTGTCACATGTTTGAACATGCTGAGTGCTCTTTTCTCTCAATGAGCCACAGCCCATCACTCTCAACTAGGGAGTAACTCAATAATGTCTGGATGTTGAAATGACTGCCACTGACTATCATGATCATATTCCTCAGACTCACATGTGAAACTAGCATATGAAGATTTCCTGTGTTTCTGGAGTGACATGAAGACAGCGTCTATGCAATAGATCCTGTGAATGGCAGTGTTGGAAGAACAGGAAGCCAATGAGAAACAATTTGTTTGTAAATTGTTTGTCAATTGTTTCTCCCTGATAATGATCCAAATTAATGTGTAGTTCCATAAAGGGTAAATGCTTTCTTCGGAATGATGGCTAGCGAAGTAGAACACTTGAAAAATTAAAGGAAAGCCAAAACACTCTAGGAGCTCAGATGCAAAAATTGAATAACCTAATAACCAACGTTTCAGACAAGCTGTTTTCATCAGGGTATAATGACAAACTGTAACGAGGGTCGTATAAAGGAGACCAAGGTGCAGCGTGTGAAGTGCTCATATTTACTTTTAATGAATATACTTAAACAAAAAAAAAAATTGACCGACAACAGTTCCGTCAGGTGACATACACTAAACAGAAAACAACTACCCACCAAACCCAGGAAGAAAAACCCCTGCTTAAATATGATCTCTAATCAGAGGCAACGAGGATCAGCTGCCTCCAATTAGAGATCAACCCAAACAATCCCAACATAGAAATACTAGAACTTAAACAGAAATAGAAAACATAGAACCCAAAACACCCCCTGTCACGCCCTGACCTACTCTACTATAGAAAATTACATCTTACTAGGATCAGGACGTGACAGTACCCCCCCCCAAAAGGTGCAGACTCCGAATGCAACATAATCAAAACAACAACAAAACACAAAGGGAGGGTAGGGAGGGTGACAAAAGTCTATGGCGGCTCAAATGCAGTCCACAACTTCCAGCATAGGAGGCGGCTCCGGTTCTGGGCGTACTCCCCGCTCCACCCGCTGATCCTTCTGCTTTATTACCACCTGACCGTGGATCGTCGTCGAAGGAACCGGACTGTAGATCATTGCTGGAGGTTCCGGGCTGCCGCTGGAGGTTCCGGGCTGCGGGCCGCCATTGAAGACTCCGGGCTGGGGAGCGTCACTGGAGGCTCCGGACTGGGGAGCGTCGCTGGAGGCTCCGGACTGAAGAACGTCGCTGGAGGCGTCATAATAGGTTCCGGACTAGTGACCGTTGCTGCTGGCTCCTTGCCATGGATCATCTCTACAGGTTCAGCGCTAAGGATCATCACTGGAGGCTTCTTACCATGGATTATCTCTACAGGTGCCGGGCCATGGATTATTCCTACAGGCTTCGTGCCATGGTTTATCCCTACAGGCTCCGGACCATTTATAATCCCTCCAGGCTTTTTGCCAAGGATTACTTCTTCAGGTTCCGGGCCATGGATTACCTCTTCAGGCTCCGGGCCATGGATCATCACTAGAGGCTTAGTGCCATGGATCATCACTACAGGCGTCGGACCATCGATTATCACTGGAGGCTTTGTACGAGGAGCAGGAACCGGTCTCACTGGACTGCCTGCTCAAAGCAGGCACCGGCCGTACTGGGTTATGGATGCGCACTGGAGGGAGAGTGCAAAGAACAGGCACAGGACGTACTGGATTCTGGAGGCGCGCTGGAGAGAGAGCACGAGGAGCAGGCACAGGACGTACTGTGCTATGGAGGCGCACTGGAGAGAGAGTGCGAGAGGCAGGCACATGCTCACCACAAAAAGCACGGGGAATTGGCTCAGGTCCCAGTCCTGGCCTAGCCAAACTACCCGTGTGCCCCCCCCAATTCTTTTTTTGGGGGGCTGCCTCTTGTTCTTCCCAGGTAGGCTCCGATATCGCTCGATTACCTGGCCCCAAGTCCAGTCTCTCCTCTCAATCCACTCCTGATGTGACCAGGTGTCCATTTCTGCCCGGGCACGCCGCTTGATCCAATCATTTTGGGTAGTTCTGTACCGAGGGTCGTATAAAGGAGACCAAGGTGCGGCGTGTGAAGTGCTCATATTTACTTTTAATGAATATACTTAAACAAAAATCCAACCAACAACAGTTCCGTCAGGTGACATACACTAAACAGAAAACAACTACCCACCAAACCCAGGAAGAAAAACCCCTACTTAAATATGATCTCTAATCAAAGGCAACGAGGATCAGCTGCCTCCAATTAGAGATCAACCCAAACAATCCCAACATAGAAATAGAAAAACTAGAACTTAAACATAGAAATAGAAAACATAGAACAACCCAAAACACCCTTTGTCACGCCCTGACCTACTCTACTATAGAAAATGACATCTTACTAGGATCAGGACGTGACACAAACACTGTGGGGTGACTAGTTTATATGGTGTCAAAGGACACACACAGGTGTCTGTGATCATGGCTGGGTGTGGCCTGATATCATTGGTTAAGTCTCAGATGTAAAAATAACATACCAAAAACATGAATAGATAGCATACTATTATAGATACAATTTGGCTACATAGGCCTACAAACATTTACAATAGCAAAATGACAACAATCACAAGAATGGCTTCTACGTTGAGACCGAAGGGAGCAAAAGTCTTTAAATTAAAGATCCAGGCAGCCTCTCGTTTTAACAATAAATTGTCGAGGTCACCCCCTCTCCCAGGGAGGGTGACATGTTTGATGCCGATATAACGTAGGGACGAGATCGAGTGGTTTGCTTCCAAAAAGTGGGCCGCAATTGGGTAAGTTGAGTTTTTGCACCTAATGATGCTACGATGCTCCGAGATTCATACTTTTAATTCACGCTTTGTTTTACCCAAATCATTTTTTCCACAAGGACAAGTTATAAGATAAATAACTGCCTTCGTGGAGCACGTGATAACACCTTTGATTGGGATCTGTTTCCCTGTTTGGGGGTGTCACGCCCTGACCATAGAGAACCATTGTTTCTCTATGGCATAGTAGGTCAGGGCGTGACTAGGGGGTGATCTAGTATTTCTATGTCTATGGTGTGTTCTAGTTTCTTTTTCTATGTTGGTGTTTTGTATGATTCCCAATTAGAGGCAGCTGGTAATCGTTGTCTCTAATTGGGGATCATATTTAAGTAGTTGTTTTCCCCACCTGTGTTAGTGGGATCTTGTTTTGTATTTGTGCACCACTTAGTCACGGTTCTTTTATTTCATTTGCTGTTTTGCTAAGTTTCACATTATAATAAAGATGTGGAACGCTACTCACGCTGCGCCTTGGTCCAATTATTATGACGATCGTGACAGGGGGGTGTTTGAAGGATCTACATTTATATGAGCCATTGCATTGAGCACAGCCATTTGTAGTTTCCATCCAGTAGGGGCGCAAATAGACTGTTGTGCAGGGATATCTTGGGGTGGTAAATCAGAGTTTACCAATTGATATCTGAGATTTCTGCCCCGCGAGAATATGATCAAGGGACGGTCCGAAAACACATTACCGATACGATCATCGGAGCTTAGAATATGCCAATGTTTGTGAACGGTTCCCTTAATTTGTTCAGAGGACTTTGAATAGCGGGTAGTTAGAACAGAAGAATGCTTCTTTTGGAGAGACTGTCCTTGAAAAGATCATGGCTCGGTTTGTTTTGAATTTTCTCAATGGCAGTATTAATCTGACCATTTTTGTACCCCCTCTCCTTGAATTTTCTTTGCGTCTCAGCCATATTTCTGTCGAAATCTGATTGTTTTTTGCAAATTATTTTGATTCGACAAAATTGGCTGTAGGGCAAACTGTTTCTTAAGGGAAGCGGGTGACAACAATCAGCCCTCAACAAACGATCAGTTGGTTTCCTGTAAAGATCAGTGTATAGAACGTTATCCTCACACAAGATCAGAAGATCAAGGAAACTGATTTGACGTGTGTCAGATTGCATAGTAAATCTCAGATGCTCAGAAAAAGAGTTCAGAAAAGCATGGAATGCCTGGAGCTGTTTTGCATCACCCCTCCACAGAACAAAAATATCAATATACCGTTTCCAAATAATGATCTTAGGCAAGAAAACATTTTTGAGAGGATTGAAAATGGACTGTTTCTCCATGTAACCTACATACAAATTAGCATAGTTAGGAGACATGGGGGATCCCATAGCAGTACCCTTCGTCTGAATAAAGAAATCATTTAGAAACATGAAGTAGTTGTGTGTGTGTGAGTACTATTTCAGCCAATCTTATAATGCATGCACTGGAAGGTAGTTCATTAGGGTCACGTTGCAGAAGAAAATGTTCCATAGCTTCAATACCGCCCTCGTGTGAAATATTCGTGTATAACTACTCAACGTCAAAAGTAACTAACAAAGTATTATCAGGGAGAGGATCAAGAGATTCAATAATAGAGATCATAATGCTGGTGTCCTTTACAAAGGCGGGGAGCTGTTATGCGAGTGGTCTAATAAAAAAGTCGATAGAGGGGCCGTTACTGCATCAATGCCCGCTACAATAGGGCGCCCTGGAGGTTTTGTAACATTCTTGTGTCATTTCGGCAAAGTATAGAAAGTAGCAATTTTAGGGTGTTGAATAGACAAAAAGTTGTGTTCTTTTTTGGTTATCTGACCAGAACTTAAATTCCCATCTAGGACAGTAAAGATGGTCTTCTGAAATTGGGAAGTGGGGTCACTTCTGAGTTTCTTGTAAAAGGTGTTGTCAAGCAGTTGTCTACATAAACAGTCCTATCCAAGAGTACAACTGACCCACCCTTATCAACAGGGCGGGTAAGGACTGACGCATCGGACTGTAAATCAAGCAATGCTTGTTTTTCATCCTTAGGTAAATTATGGAAAGATATGTACTCCTGTTTGTTCTTGAGGAGATGAACAACATATTATTGAACGAGTCTGCAAAATGTCTCATTAGAGTGATTGCGATTGTATGGAGGTACAAAATAACTCGTACTTCTAAAAGGAGTCGGGGTATGTGCAGGTGAGCAACCTACATGTTCAGTGGAAATATCACGATTAGGGGAGATAAAGTATACCCCTTAAACAGATGTTTTGTTAAAAACTTAAACATGTCTACCTTAACATCGAAATCGTTGCACTGAGTTGTAGGCACAAAATATAACACTTTATTAAGCAAGGAGACATGGGCAGGGCTCAATATCTTGCTTGATACATTGAAGACACTCAGTCCCGTGGGTCCCTCTGCCTCTGGTAGTCGTTTCTTCTTACCTCGTCGGGTGCGCGTGTCCGCCGCCACCTCCGAGCTTCGGTCGGCCCAGTCTCTGGTTGGATAAAAAACTGGCTCTGGAAGCGGGTGGATAGAAGTAAGCGGCCTCCCTCATGCGTCTGTCATGGAGAGGAGAAGCAGAACATTCTGCCAGCTGTTCAAGGGTAACGTGGGGATTTCATAATGGAAACTACATCTTAGAGTGGGCTGGATAATGCAGGCAACGGCATGATATCACCGGACAGGAATAAAAACCGTAGTAAAGTGGAAAACAGGCGGGCCAGGGAATGGCTGTCACAGACTTGGCGTGGTGGGCACTAGGCAGTAGGCTGTAATCTGCTCTAGTCTGATATAGGTTTAATGCAGATTCTTTGAATGGTGTGTTTCAAGGATAACTACTAATAATGTAAATCAGGAATGGCCCTCGGATCAATTTCCAAAGAAAAAAATATATATATGTTTTTGAGGGTTAGAATAGTAGAATACACAAGGTGCAATTTCAAAATTTGGTTGTGCATCAGCAGTTTTTCTCTTGTTATGTCAGTCACTGACAGTCACTCAATTAGCCCATGCCAGCTAACATTTTTTAGATAGGTAAATTAGTCTAGCGGCCAGCTATCTAAACTTATAGTAATCATGGTTGAATTAACGACCGGGGTCCCCCCCTCTCCCACAGATATCATATTAAAAACTGCAACCATTTCCCTCTACTCCATGTGTGGGTATGGATGTGAGTACGCAGACCCGTGAGCCACTGTGGCCCCCCATGATGAGTTCAGATTTTTTGTGGCCCCCACCCCCATCAACGTTGCCCATCCCTGATGTAAGTGTATGTCATATCCATAAAACAATACATCTGTTTACAAACCATCAAAAACCGGTAGTCAAAACCGGCAGACCTGCCTTGAGAGCAGTCTTTGTTTCCACTACAGCAAGATTGACATGTGAACATTCCTTGACGTTTGCAATTTATTTGCATAATTCCTCAAATCTAAGCGAATCAGATAAACAACCAATCTTACAACCTTTCATAAGCCTCATTATGTGAAGATGCGTTACACTTCTGTTGAAGCATGCTGTTACTTCTTCAGTCCAACATATTCTTAACCACAGATGGTTTCTATAACGGAAACCACTTTGAGTAACTGGCAATGGCAGTTACTCTACTCCGTTTTAGTGTGAGATCATGTGAAAGGTGTGTGGGTGGGTAATTTATGAGTGGCTGAGCTGAGAACACAGCTTTGGACAGGAATGTCCCCCAGGGCCCCCCTGTCTATGGGACCTGTCAGAGATGGCTCTTGAGAGGAAGAGGAGGTGGCCCTCTGTTTCAATGTTTATTAAAGCACTCAGAGAGGTCTCACCTACATTTTTTGTTAAATAGCTTTTAGCGATCACCAACGGCGGAAACAGAAGTGTGAATAATTGCGCTGTAACTGTCAAGTCCAAGACATCAGGTAGTATATTTAAGACGAGAGTGAAAGTAAAAATAACTACTCAGTTTGAACCAGAGACATTTACTGCACAATGGGGTTCATGAAAGAAGCTCTGGCACAAATTCCTGTTTGTGATATAGGATTCCCTCTGATTGTTCTGTGTGCCCCCTTGTGGTAGGAGAAGTATATTTTATGCAACAGGCAGCTACAAAACTGTCGGCAGGGTTACTATTTCAAAGACCTTCGGAAAGTTTTGCTGTCATGCACTGGCCATAAGAGAAACACTTTCATAACCCCATGATATGAATATGTTGGATGAAAAGTAAAAATAACCATTATGTACGGATATTATGAAAAATAACTTTGGCTATTGCTTTACCTTTTAATCAATACATGCTACTCTTGGAGAGATCATTCCTAGAAGGGAGTCTTGCCTGAACGAGTGGCTGCATTCCAGATCAGTGTGTGTGTGGGTGTGTGTGGGAAAAAGAGAGAGAGAGAGAGAGACTGTGTGTGTTAGTGTGTCAGGATACCACAGGCCCCTCCACCACTTCATTAAGAAACTAATACATGTATGTGTTTGTGTGTGTGATGCCTACCTCAGCACCTACGTCCCAAGCCCAGTATCCTGTCCACAGACCCCATCCTTGCGTGCGGCACAAGAGGAAGGGGGACACATCAGCAGCTTGTGCCCCCACATCCACTGGGGCCTGTCTCTGTCTGTCTGTCTGTCTGTCTGTCTGTCTGTCTGTCTGTCTGTCTGTCTGTCTGTCTGTCTGTCTGTCTGTCTGTCTGTCTGTCTGTCTGTCTGTCTGTCTGTCTGTCTGTCTGTCTGTCAATATCAGGACGTCTGACTGTCAGTTAATCTCCGCATCTATACTGAACAAAGGTATTTTGTAATTTGCATTTTTATTTATTTAACCTTTAATTAACTAGGCAAGTATAAACGCAACATGCAACAATTTCTACGATTTTACTGAGTTACAGTTCATATAAGGAAATCAATCAATTGAAATAAATTTGTTAGGCCCTAATGTATGGATTTCACATGGCTGGGAATACAGATTTGCATCATGCAGTGCGACACATCTCCTTCGCAGTTGATCAGGCTGTTGATTGTGGCCTGTGGAATGTTGTCCCACTCCTCTTCAATAGTTGTGTGAAGTTGCTGGATATTGGCGGGAACTGGAACACACAGTCATTCTACACATCGATCCAGAGCATCCAAAACATGCTCAATGGGTGACATGTCTGGTGAGTATGCAAGCCATGGAAGAACTGGGACATTTTCAGCTTCCAGCAATTGTGTACAGATCGTTGTGACATGGGGCTGTGCATTATCATGCTGAAACATGAAGTGATGGCGGCGGATGAATGGTACGACAATGGGCCTCGGGATCTCATCACGGTATATCTATACATTCAAATTGCCATTGATAAAATGCAATTGTGTTCATTGTCTGTAGCTTATGCCTGCCCATACCCCACCACCACCATGGGGAACAACGTTATGTTTACCACCATATGTTTACAACGTTGACATCAGCAAACCGCTCGCCCACACAACGTCATACATGTGGTCTGTGGTTGTAAGGCCGGTTGGACGTACTGCCAAATTCTCTAAAACAAAGTTGGAGGGGGCTTATACAGTTTAAGTCGGAAGTTTACATATACTTAGATTGGAGTCATCAAAACTCGTTTTTCAACCACTCTACAAATTTCTTGTTAACAAACTATAGTTTTGGCAAGTCGGTTAGGACATCTACTTTGTGCATGACACAAGTCATTTTTCCAACAATTGTTTACAGACAGATTATTTCACTTATAATTCACTGTATCACAGTTCCAGTGGGTCCGAAGTTTACATACACTAAAATGACTGTGCATTTAAACAGCTTGGAAAATTCCAGAAACTTATGTCATGGCTTTAGAAGCTTCTGATAGGCTAATTGATATCATTTGAGCCAATTGGAGGTGTACCTGTGGATGTATTTCAAGGCCTACCTTCAAACTCAGTGCCTCTTTGCTTGACATCATGGGAAAATCGAAAGAAATCAGCCAAGACCTCAGAAAAAATATTGTAGACCTCCACAAGTCTGGTTCATCCTTGGGAGCAATTTCCAAATGCCTGAAGGTACCACATTCATCTGTACAAACAATAGTACGCAAGTATAAACACCATGGGACCACGCAGCCGTCATACCACTCAGGAAGGAGACGCGTTCTGTCTCCTAGAGATGAACGTACTTTGGTACGAAAAGTGCAAATCAACCCCAGAACAACAGCAAAGGACCTTGTGAGGATGCTGGAGGACAGTATACAAAAGTAAAGGTACAAAATTATCTGTATCCACAGTAAAACAAGTCCTAACCTGAAAACATAACCTGAAAGGTCGCTCAGCAAGGAAGAAGCCACTGCTCCAGAATCGCCATAAAAAAGCCAGACTACGGTTTGCAACAGCACATGGGGACAAAGATCGTACTTTTTGGAGATATGTCCTCTGGTCTGATGAAACAAAAACAGAACTGTTTGGCCATCGTTATGTTTGAGGAAAATGGAGGAGGCTTGCAAGCCGAAAAACACCATTCCAACCGTGAAGCACGGGGGTGGCAGCATCATGTTGTGGGGGTGCTTTGCTGCAGGAGGGACTGGTTCACTTCACAAAATAGATGGCATCATGAGGGAGGAAAATTATCTGGATATATTGAAGCAACATCTCAAGACATCAGTCAGGAAGTTAAAGCTTGGTTGCAAATGGGTCTTCCAAATGGACAATGACTCCAAGCATACTTCCAAAGTTGTGGCAAAACGGCTTAAGGACAACAAAGTCAAGGTATTGGAGTGGCCATCACAAAGCCCTGATCTCAATCTCATAGAAAAATTGTGGGCAGAACTGAGAAAGCGTGTGCGAGCAAGGAGGCCTACAAACCTGACTCAGTTACACCAGCTCTGTCAGGAGGAATGGACCAAAATTCACCCAACTTATTGTGGAAAAATGTGGAAGGCTACCCAAAACATTTGACCCAAGTTAAACAATTTAAAGGCAATGCTTCCAAATACTAATTGAGTGTAGGTAAACTTCTGACCCACTGGGAATGTGATGAAAGAAATAAAAGCTGAAATAAATAATTCTCTCTACTATTATTCAGGCATTTCACATTTTTAAAATAAAGTGGTGATCCTGAATTTTTACTTGGATTAAATGTCAGGAATTGTAAAACTGAGTTTAAATGTATTTGGCTAAGGTGTATGTAAAGTTCCGACTTCAACTGTAGTAGAGAAATTAACATTAAATTCTCTGGCAAAAGCTCTGGTGGACATTCCTGCAGTCAGTATGCCAATTGCACGCTCCCTCGAAACTTGAGACATCTGTGGCATTGTGTTGCATGACAAAACTGCATATTTCAGAGTGGCCTATTAATGCCCCCAGCACAAGGTGCATCTGTGTAATGATCATGCTGTTTAATCAGCTTCTTGATATGCCATACCTGTCTGGTGGATGGAATATCTTATTAAAGGGTTACTAAACACTGACATATAGCACTGAAATATAGCAAATGAGACTAGTACAATTTAAACATCCAAATCATTGGTGTTTTGTTTGGGCGCGGCTTACGGTGCAACACAGTGACACAACATCACCTCTCAATGTACAGCAACAATGAAGTATAACTCAGTTTGACAATATTCTCTGCCTAGACAGTGCATTATCAGCTTTTAAGGGGCATAAAGTCTAATGAGGTCTAATGCTTCGAAAACCTTGACCTATTATTCAGTGTACTCGTGCCTCTCGACTACTTCTGTATGCGATACAAATCAAACATTGGTGTCATATGAAGCTTTACCGCTTGCTCTGTAATATGAGTAGTATTTGAAGCCCAGAGTTGATCCTCGGGCATTGTTAAAGCAATTGTACATGAGAGAACGAACAAATGACTAGTCGGTACTCGGCTCTGCCTCGTATCTACGACCGCAGCAGAGTCGTGAAAAACAGTTGTTTACCACAACGTCGGGTGTAAAATTGCTTTACTACAATGAAATAAACAACATTATTTTAAAATGTATTCATAGGTTACTATTTCATCCCTCAAGAAGTATATACTGTTGTCCCAACACAAATCTTGAGTTGCAAGCCAAGCCGACTGGTCATTTGTTCGATTGTCACCGTTGCCAGCCAAGCCTACTGGTCGTTTGTTCCATTGAGGTTTGTTCCATTGGCACGTTGCTATGCCAAACAAAGATCGTTGCTTTGCAGGCTCTTCTCCCTTGCTAGCTAGCAAACTACACAGCTAACACAATCCCTTCAAACTGATGCTGGAGAGACAGCAAACCAGCTGCATTTTGTTTCATTTGAACTGTTACTCTATTGAGATGAAGTATGCATGATTTTGCCTGTCATAGAAAAGCTGTATGTTTTGTCCAGACATGTTGATTCTCTTTGGGCTGGTGGAAATCGCATTTCAAAATGTTGCAAAGGCCGTAGAAGCAGACAGCAACATGTGTTTAAATCCCTGCTGTTGCAAACCAAATGCTAGTATACAAGCAAGGGGAAATAATGTTTAGATGCTTTTTTTTTTACAGTGGACATCGAGTTTATGGATTACCTGGCTGGGAAGATGAGTCAGTGGATCCAGTGATTTCTCAGATAGAACAGTAAACAAGTAGCCTATTTATGCGTCATAGGCCTACCCGTTGTCAACAAAAAAAATGTGCACCGCTTACAACATTTTAACCAATCACAATGCTTGTTTTGACCAACCCTTTATAGAAACTACTATTACCACTACCATTACTACTACTACCACACCTACTACTACTACTACTACACACACACCCAGTCAGAAGGGAACATTAGGGCATACTATACTGAACAAAAATATAAACACAACATACAACAACTTCAAAGATATGACTTAGTTACAGTTCATATAAGGAAATCAGTCAATTTTAATAAATTGATTAGGCCCTAATCTATGGATTTCACATGACTGGGAATACAGATATGCATCTGTTGGTCACAGATATCTTTAAAAAAAAAGGTAGGGCCGTGGATCAGAAAACCAATGTCTGTGTGAAGTTGCTGGATATTGCCGGGAACTAGAAAACACTGTCACACGTCGACCCAGAGCATCCCAAACATGGTCAATGGGTGACATGTCTGGTGAGTATGCAGGCCATGGAAGAACTGGGACATTTTCAGAATCCCAAACAGATATAATATTTGACTAAAACATGATAATGTATATAGTCACATTTGTATATGATCAAGTGTCTCTCTATTATGCGTGGGAATAACTGGGAAAAGATGTCCAAAATTAAAATGACTTCCTGGTGTTTTTACAGAGAGAATGATCATAACCTACTCTACAGTATCTCAGATGAGCACTACATTTAAACGAATGATTACGGTTTTATAACCATTTTTGATTGGATTATTTTCATTCAAAAAGTGATTTCAAAAATTCTAAATAATATGCTTATACCACAGTAAATTGTAGCAAAAAACGATCAATAACCTGTTATTATCTGTAACTGTAGTAGTAGATTGTTGTGTTAGGGGTAGGAGGTAGGTTACTGGCTGTGAGACGGACCTCTTTACACAGTGTAAATAATTAAGGAATGTTACCTCAAATATATCCAGGTCCACCAAAACAAGGACATGCCCAGCACCACACGAAGCCGAAAAACCCTGTCCACTCCTGCTTGAGAATATCACTTCTATATAAATTAATTCACATATACTGTCTATCTTTAGAGTATGAGTGTAGTGTAAACATGTTCATCTAAAATGTGTCAGTATAGTGTGGTTTCAAATACGTTTTAACTGAAAGCTACAAGGTTTGAGAATAAAGCACAGATGAATCCAATATGAATGTGCTTGTGTTAGCCAATAGATCTACAGACTGGGGGATAAACAAGTGGGCCGAACTTGGAGGTCTACGAGCATACCAGAAGTTATGAAGTTAAATATTTCTCCTTTGGATCAGTAAGCCAAAGAAAGGTGTGCTTGAAGGAGACAGAGGGGTGCTTTGTGCCTCTCCACCAGGTCAGCTCCCTCGATCTCTCTCTTTCCCATTCCCCCTCCTTCTCTCTTGGTCGCTATCCCTCCTTCCCACTCTTTCGTTCTCAAGCTCCCAGAGTTCACCCAAACCTGGGTACTTAAAAGATGCTATCTCCGCTCTGCTCTTTGCTACTGGTCATTCTAGCTCAACAGGTAAGAGCTGCGACTTTCCTTTTCTCTTAACAATAGTGATGAGTTGTGTCTCTGCGGTCTCTGATAGGACCAGGCTTGATGTGATACTCAACACCTGCTTTCTAGGGAGAACCAGGAAAAGGTGTTGACAACAAACCATAGAGAAAGGTGGTAGGGTTGATCTCAAAGTAAGGCATCAGTTGAACAGATGTTATTCACACCTTACAATATGGGGAACTTACGTTACTTTCTAGGTTAATGTTATCTGAGTGAAAGTGTTTTCTTGGCCTTATTTTATATTTACAACTTGATTCAAGGTTTTGTTTTGAATGAGTGGCTAATTCTACAGTGGCAGGGAATTACTACTGAGGCTTGCTGAGTGAGGTAACGTCACAGTAAAGTCGCAGTCAAAAGGGTTCCCTTTACGTCACTTTTTAAAAGACGTTCCTGGCAAAAGAGGGCAAGAGGTATGAGGTTCGCTGTGCTTTTGAAATGAGCGCATTCTGTAAACCTGGTAGAAAGGATTCCAATTTTTGGCATAACCAATCAATCAAATGTATTTTATAAAGCCCGTTTTACAACAACAGTTGTCACAAATTGCTATACAGATACCCAGCCTAAAACCCCAAAGAGTAAGCAATGCAGATGAAGCACAGTGGCTACGAAAAACTCCTTAGAAAGGCTGGAACCTAGGAAGAAACCTAGAGAGGAACCAGCCTCCGAGGGGTGTCCAGTCCTCTTCTGGCTGTGCCGGGTAAAATTATAAGAGTACGGCCATTTAGTAGAGAAAAGAGTAGAGAAAAGAGTTGAGATTGTAATCAGGGGTTGGGGAAATATTTTTGGTTTACAACGGTTTTCCAGGATTGCAAAAACGGGGTACTTTGCCCTTGTCCATATCTCCGTTTTTATTGTCATAAAGAGCATGTCTAAGATCACATGGGACACCAGAAAGGACAGGAAAGTTTTGAGGTCACACAGTGCACCAGATAGGACAGACAGACCCTTGCCCCCCACACTCACTTTGCCAAAGCACAGCCCCCACACCACCAAAGGGAAATCAACAGACCACTAACTTACTACCCTGAGACAAAACAGAGTAAAGCCCACAAAGATCTCCTTTACTGTACGAGCCCGAGGGGGGTACAAAACCAGACAGAAAGATCACGTCAGTGGCTCAAGTCGAGTATAGCAAATAAAGCCTGGCATGTCGTGATGCGCCCTAGGGATGGCATGGGAGCCCCCCGTAATAGGGTCAGAGGCAGAGAATCCACGTGGCGAGGGGAGAGCCGGCTAGGCAAAAACAGCAAGGGTGGTTCGTCACTCCAGTGCCTTGCCGTTCACTTTCGCACCCCTGGGACTGACTACACTCAATCGTAGGACCTACAGAAGAGTTGAGTCTTCAGTAAGGACTTAAAGGTTGAGAGACCGAGTCTGCGTCTCTCACATGGATCGGCAGACCATTCCATAAAAATGGAGCTCTATAGGAGAAATCCCCAACTCCACCTGTTTGCTTAGAAATTCTGGGACAATAAGGAGGCCTGCGTCTTGTGACCATGGCACATGTGTAGATATGTATGGCAGGACCAAATCAGAGAGATGGTAGGAGCAAGTCCATGCAATGCTTTGTAGGTTAACAGTAAAACCTTGAAATCAGCCCTAGACTTAACAGCAAGTCAGTTGATAATGATAATCTGAAGTACCAAAAAGGGCCAATATGTCATCTGATACAATTCCATACATTCCTTGAAAGTTACCAAAATTCCAGTAGTTTACTGGTAAATTTAGAAAGTTTCCAATAATATATCATCCATTTGCAGTCCTAATCATAATCAATGGGCATTCCATTGACTCGCTCCCTTCTTCCATAGAGTTGTAAATTTTTATATAATACATTTTAAATCTGTGCTATAGAATTTCCATATGTTGGAACAGAAATGAATTGCTCCCAGTTAAACTGACCTAAATACTGCGACTTACTGCTAATGTACAAAGGAGCTACTTGTTTACGTCTGAGGGCGGAAGAGATTTTTTCGAGGGCTCTATGTCGACATAAACATGGCTATTTCTAGATTAATAAGAAGTCATTGCTGATTCTGGAATGAAAAAGACAAAGATTGTAAAGCAATTTACACATCAGGCATGTATGATATGTTGTGTGTATCAAAATGGCAATCTGAATTCTATCACTATTAATACTGATATAATTTATAGATTTTTTTGGCCTAAGATCGATTTTTATAATTCGTTAATGGAATTTGTTGATACTTTTGTAAGAACACCATGTTACTAGTCCTGCATTGTTTTGGTGTTGTTATCTTTTTATCCTTGTTCGTAGCCTCTTGACTGTTGTGAATGTTCTACCTTAGGTGACTTCTTGGTGAACTTTAAACTTTACCAAGAATTTACCAAAGGCAAAACTATATGAAGTCACATAAGGCAACACAATCGCAGGCTTTGTTACCTATTGGGTAACGATTATCTTTGACTACATATCCATAACACATTTACAGTATTACACGTCTATAAGCATTTCATTATCATTTTATAACAGGTCCCATTATTAAAGGTTAATAAAGTACATCCATAGCATATCTATAGCAGATTCATGTCATGCTATGCAATAACCAATATTTAATATCTTAATACAGTAGATGCATCATTACAATGAAAGTGTAGTGTCATCATTATGGCAGTTGTTTTTATTTTCTATAAAAGGGTGCTTCTGTATACCAATGTTAGTCAGTACGCCAAAATATATACACGGGTGGGCTGACATCACGAAAATGATGCGTGCGCATCGATGGTACCGGACGCCGTGCGTTGTTATGATTCTGAACGGTCAGATAGCTAGCAACAATGACAAGAATCGTAGGTGGCTTATTTCAGCTAGTTTTATGTAGTTCGTGATACGTCTTGTTTTGAGGCGTTTTGGCTGATTTCATGTCAATGCTAACATGGCTAACATTCGCTAGCTAGCGAACAAACAACTGTAACGATGTATTTGAGAGACAACAAGTGCTCATCGTGCAAATGTACTTATGTTTTCAAGAAATATTTGGAGACTAAATATAGTTTACATGTTGTCAACAATAAGCCAACCCTGCCTGTTTTGCCCAATGGTGGCGCACAAGTCGGTTTTGTTGCTAAACAACCTACCCACCTATAGCCCCGTGACTTACCTTCTTCTCACGGAGGTCAATGGTGCATTATTATCCCCACAGGGTTGAATCGTCTGTAAAAATGTTACGATCAATTCGTGTAGTTGAGGGTCATAATATAACTCATTAGAATTATTTTCAATCACTTTGGCATTTTTTTCAGATGGAAGTGGTATATTTTAAAAACTCTTAAGTACAAAACTGTTAAGACTTGTAATGCCCCCAATCTTACGTGCAGAACCTTCGATTGTGCATTCACCCATGAGTCATTCATGCAAAATCTACGTTTTCCGTGAAATACCACGAGAACATTTAGTTTAGTCACCAATGCATCAAATAATGAAAGGCTCACCATTTAAGTCATATAAACTACCATTGAATCCAATAGCAAAAAATACAAGATACACATTTCAAAACTGTTCTTTTTGAAGTGCTGAATTTAAACAATAGTAGATGGTATCATTTTCCATACAGTATTTCACGATTACTTGACATTTTTAAAATAATTTGTATGCAATGGCAGGTTGTGAGCATGTTGAGAAATATGTATGTCTTACAGTTTCATTGTCCTTTTACAGTACATACATAGGACAAATCGTCAGAAATATGGGTTTTGTATGCCATTTCTGCCCCATGCAACATTGTACAAGATCACCTTTCTATGCGACTTGTCAACTGATACAATATTGCCTGTCGGCATACAGTGTATCAATAAAATGTATATAATGAATAGAATATATTGTTATATACAACCCAAGTATTTCAGCAGTGCATTGTACACTACACTATAATTCCAAAGGGTAGCACAGAGTGACTCTTTCCACTTTGTCCTATTGAAGCAATGGAGAATAATGAAGTAGTATTTACAGCCACATCCATATATGATTTGGTTTTACATTCCAACATAACTTAATGTCCAATTTATACATTTAGAGAATTGTACAGTGTTCAGCATTTAATAAACTATATACGTTAACTAGGCACTACATCATTTGGTTCAGTAGTTATTCGTTTTGAGTAGTTTGATTAAGTGATAGTCAATTGTATTGTTAACAAATTACAAGAAAATCATATCAAAAGTAAAGTTGATTTTGAAAAGCAGATACTTAGATTGAATATGTATCCAAATTGAAAGTGATTTGGTGCAGTGAAGAAGTGACTTTGTGGATTTGTTTGCTGTACTCAGCAAAATAATTTGCTTAGTTTTGAAACCATTTTGATGTTTAGATTTTTGCTTAGAGTTGTGAAAATGTACCACGCACTTGTGAAAATTGCACCCAAGTGAAAAAAACTGTAACAGCCCTCCCCCACATCATAATTAGACCTAAATTGGCCAAACTGGTTTATAACGCACACATGAAGGGTCTATGTATGAATTCTATTCAGTCAAAGTTAAGTCAAATCTATTTTCTCATTCATAATGCATTGATAGCTAAGCACTTCATGGTAATTAATGCCGCGTTCACGTGCTATCAGAGTTAGCCGAAGCTCAAATTTCACTTGAATGCTCCTCCAAGTCGGAATTAAAAGTGGGAAACGGAGAAAATGTTGTCACCCGATTTGCTGAGTTGTGACATTTTACCACGGACTTTTTCAAATTTTCAACCAAAAAATAACAACAAATAAGTTTGACAATACAACCGTATCAATATGGATAATGTTGCTAGTCTGACCATATTGTTAAGCAAGCTATCTAACTTTATTGTTAGCAACTTTATCAAGCTAGCTAAAATGTTCCGACTTCAAAAGCACTTGAACACAATCATGTCTGACTTACCACCCCCCAGTTTCCTATTTCTCACGAGCATGTGAAGCCAGCATACCTGTGAAGTTTGCCACTCTGATCTATAACACCAACATTATAAGGTCTATGAATTCTATGCAGTCATTGTACTGTCATTGCTATTTTCCGATTTATAAAGCATTTATAAACATGCCTCACTTATTTAAAAAAAGTATACGGACACCACTGATTGTTAAAGGAAATATGAACATTTTATTTACATTTTCCAGATGTAGTAGAGAAAACAATTGCGGAGGACATTGCCGAAGAATCTTACTATTGACATTTTTCAGTTTGACTTTTCTTAAATAGATTCATATTCAAACATTCAAATTCAATTCCCCATTTCAGACTCATAGCAATAATTATTAGTGAGTAAAATGTATTAACACAAGGTGTCCCCCCCCCTTACTTGGCTACTAATGTAGCTAGCTAAGCACCTGGCATAATGTAAACACGTTAATCATCAAGCTGTTGCTTTTGTTTTGACTGCAGAGAAGAGGATGAGGTCAGTGACATCACTTCCAGGTGACAGCCTACTGTGCATTCAGAAAGTGACTTTTTCCACATTTTGTTGTTACAGCCTTATTCTAAAAGAGATTCAATTGTTTCCCCTCATCGATCTACACACAATACCCCATAATCACAGAGCAAAAACTGGTTTTTAGAAATGTTTGCAAATGTATACATTTTTTAAAACTGAAATATCACATTTACATAAGTATTCAGACCCTTTACTCAGTACTTTGTTGAAGCAACTTTGGCAGCTATTACAGCCTCAAGTCTTCTTGGGTATGACACTACAAGCTTGGCACACCTATATTTGGGGAGTTTCCCTCATTATTCTATGCAGATCCTCTCAAGCGCTGTCAGGTTGGATGGGGAGTGTCGCTGCACAGCTATTTTCAGGTCTCTCCAGAGATGTTCGATTGGGTTCAAGTCCAGGCTCTGGCTGGGCCACCCAAAGACATTCAGAGACTTGTCCCGAAGCCACTCCTGTGTTATCTTGGCTGTGTGCTTAGGGTCGTTGTACTGTTGGAAGGTGAACTGTCACCCCAATCTGAGGGCTGAGTGCTCTGGAGCAGGTTTTCATCAAGGATCTTTTTGTACTTTCCTCCGTTCATTTATGCCTCGATCCTGACTAGTCTCCCAGGAAAAACATCCCCACAGCATGATGCTTTCACCACCATGCTTCACCGTAGGGATGGTGCCAGGTTTCCTCCAGATGTGACGCTTGGTATTTAGGCCAAAGAGTTCCATCTTCGTTTCATCAGACCAGAGAATCTTGTTTCTCATGGTCTGAGTCCTTTTGGTGCCATTTGGCAAACTCCAAGCGGGCTGTCATGTGCCTTTTACTGAAGAGTGGCTTTCGTCTGGCCACTCTACCATAAAGGCCTTATTGGTGGAGTGCTGCAGAGATGGTTGTCCTTCTGGAAGGTTCTCCCATCTCTACAGAGGAACTCTGGAGGTCTGTCAGAGTGACCATCGGGTTCTTGGTCACCTCCCTGACCAGGGCCCTGCTCCCCAGATTGCTCAGTTTGGCCGGGCAGCCAGCCAGGTCTAGGAAGAGTCTTGCTGGTTTCAAACTTCTTCCACTTAAGAATGATGGAGGTCACTGTGTTCTTGAGGACCTTCAATGCTGCACAAATGTTTTGGTACCCTTCCCCAGATCTGTGCCTTGACACAATCCTGTCTCGGAGCTCTACGGGAATTTCCTTCGAAATCATGGCTTGGTTTTTGCTCTGACATGCACTGCCAACTGTGGGACCTTATATAGACAGGCATGTGCCTTTCCATATCATGTCCAATCAAATAAATTTAACACAGGTGGACTCCAATCAAGTTGTCGAAACATCTCAAGGATGATCAATGGAAACAGGATGCACCTGAGCTCAATTTATTTTGAGTCTGATTGCAAAGGGTCTGAATACTTATGTAAATAAGGTATTTGTGTTCTGTTATTTTTTAAATAAATTTGCAAAAAAATTCTAAAACCCTGTTATCGCTTTGTCATTATAGGGTAGTTAATCAATTTTAGAATAAGTCTGAAACCTAACAAAATGTGGAAAAAGTCAAGGGGTCTGAATACTTTCCGAAGGCACTGAGTATACAAAATAGGACCTAGAGTGAGACCAGGTGAATCCAGGTGAAAGCTATGATCCCTTATTGATGTCAGTTTTTAAATCCACTTCAATCAGTGTAGATGAAGGGGAGGAGACAAGTTAAAAATTGATTTTTAAGCCTTGAGACAATTGAGACATGGACTGTGTATGTGCGTATTCAGAGGATGAATGGGCAAGACAAAAAATCTGCTTTTTACCGGGGTATGGTAGTAGGTGCCAGGCGCCCCACTTCGTGTCAAGAACTGCAATGCTGCTGGGTTTCCTGTGTGTATCAAGAATGGTCCTTGACACAACTGTGGGAAGCATTGGAGTCAACATATGCCAGCATTCCTGTGGAACGCTTTCGACACATGCCCCAATGAATTGAGTCTGTTCTGAGAGCAAAAAGTGTGTGTCTGTCTAAAGGGGGGCAGTACGTCCAACTGGCCTCACAACCGCAGGCCACGTGTATGGTGTGAGACCGGCAAGTCTTTTGCATGACAATAACCGGCTGACAAAATTACATGACCGTCACAGCCCTAGCTTGGCCTTTAGGCATATTCACTAACACTGGTATGGCAGAAGCCCACTACGGTGTCATTGCAATTATGCATCTATTAAGATACCTAAATATGAGCTCTTGCATAGCATGACATGAATGCACTATAGATTAAATCAAATCAAATTTTATTGGTCACATACACATGGTTAGCAGATGTTAATGCGAGTGTAGTGAAATGCTTGTGCTTCTAGTTTCGACTATGCAATAAAATCTAACAAGTAATCAAACAAATTCACAACAACTACCTTATACACACAATGTATACTAATATGCGAATGATATAGTTTATTAATTATTAACATTTAACAATGTGGTTAGGACCTGTTAAAGCAAGTTAATGAAATGCTTATAGACGTGTAATGAATGCATTATGGCTATGTAATCAAAGTAAATCGTTAGCCTGTTAATTCCACCTCCCAAGCAGTGGTCTTTTACCACTGCACCACATGGGGATCCTGAGTGGCGCAGCGGTCTAAGGCACTACATCTCAGGACTTGAGGCGTCACTACAGACACCCTGGTTCAATTCCAGGCTGTATCACAACCGACCGTGATTGGGAGTCCCATAGGGCGGGGCACAATTGGCCCAGCGTCGTCCGGGTTTGGCCGGTGTAGGCCGTCATTGTAAATAAGACTTTGTTCTTAACTGACTTGCCTAGTTAAATATAGGTTACATTTAAGAACCCTGTCCTTCCTTCCTTCCCTCCAGTCTCTATGCAGGGCTCAGAACCATGGTGGGCAGCTATCTGGTCCGCGAGGAGGCAAGGCCATGTTGGAGAGGAAACAGTTGTGCCAGTGGCCGTGTAAGTGCAGGGCCAAGCCCCAGTGTGCCCCGGGGGTCAGCTCAGTGCTGGACGGCTGTGGCTGCTGTAAGAGCTGCGCCCGGCAGATAGGAGAGGCCTGCAACGAGAGGGACATCTGCGACCCCCACAAGGGCATGTACTGCGACTTCTCTAATGACCAGCCGCGATATGAGGTCGGAGTCTGCGCTTGTGAGTGAACTTTTCGTTTCATATGTTACCCGTTCGGGCTATTCATAAGTTAAAAGTCAATGTATGACTGAATGTCTCAAGGTCAATAAAAAAAAATTCAGAGGGGGCAGGTGCTGGATTGTGTAATAGGACTCAGCTACTTCAAAGACCTGGCTAGAAACTGTACTACAGCTAAATACTTTAATCTCATGCTACTCACCCAGGATTGGAGATTTGCATAAACCTGTAGTTCCATGGGATTGGTTGACTCATTTACCCATGGTCTCTTTGATCATGAAAAGAACCCATTAGGTCACACACATATATCAATCAGGCAAACACCCCAAGGCCAACCACACTAATAGAAACACACTTAGACCAGAAGAATGCTGCAAGCAGTGCACAGGCCAGTCAACCAAGTCGTGTTCAGTTTCCCCATCTCCTTCTCTGTAGACTTGATGGCAGTTGGTTGTGACCTGAATGGGGCCCACTATGAGAACGGCGAGGCCTTCCAGCCCAGCCCGCTGTATAAATGCACGTGCATCGCGGGAGCCATCGGCTGCACCCCGGCCTTCATCCAGAAGCCCGCTGGTCTCCTGGGTCCTACCCCTCTGAGGAGCAACGCACCCCTGCCAGCTGGCCTCCAGAGCGCCCCTGGTGCCTCCAGAAAACACCAGCAGGACACAACAAACATGGCCGCCATGCCAGGTGTGTGTTTACAGGGAAAACCAGGGCCAGAACCGCCAGCTTGTCTGCCCTGGAATGCTAATTGCTGTAAAAGCAGGATGGAAAGAGGGAGGCGTTTTGATTACTTTGGCTGGGAAGTGCGGAGGGTGGATGGAGTGTGGCTGACTGACTGTGGTTAGCCACACAGAGGGAGTAGGGTGGATGGTTCCAGTCATGCACAAAGGTCCATAGAGAGCTCTAGTTCACTTTCCATCAAAAGCACCAATGCCTCTTTTAAGGATGCTTCTTTGATATATTTGAGTAAATGTTCGCTTTGCTTGGCTTGATAAACACGAATGTCCTGCTTTCTAGTGAATCTGAAAGGTTAGCCATCACTAGGTCTTGATGTTTTTGATATTGCCAACACACAAATCAAATATGTTTGCAATCACTGACTTCAAACCTTACAAAGATGCAATTGAAACCATCTTGACATCATGGCCCGCCTAAAGATCATTTCTTTCCAACTGGGTTATCCAATTATCTTTAGCAGGCAGAATGACTGAGGACCGAGGGCTCTTGATTCACTCTGAACAGGTATGTGCTCTGTAGCAGCATGGCGGCGTACAGGCGGGTTCCTTCATCTATCGATGCCCTTTTAATACTGTAAAACCGAAAGCTTACAGGGATCCTCCTTTAGCCTGGAAGAAGAATTGCCTGATCCAGACCACTCCGTGGAGCCCCTGCTCCAAGACCTGCGGCCTGGGTATCTCAGTCCGGGTCAAAAATGACAACGGCAAGTGTGAGATGAGGAAGGACCGCCGCCTCTGCCTGCTGCGGCCGTGTGAGAAGAGCATCATGAAGTCCGTCCAGGTGACTGACCACTGATCAGCCAGGCTCTCTCTGAGAGATGATGTGTTCTGATGGTAATCGGTGAAATGTTAAATAACTGACTTGTACGCCCACAACACCCAGTGATATTTCTAATTCTGAAAATATGACAATGGTCTTGTAACTACTATATACAGTGCCTTCAGAAAGAATTCACACCTCTTGACTTTTTCCACATTTTGTTGTGTTACAGCCTGCATTTAAAATGGATTAGATTGTCACTGGCCTACACTCAATACCCCACAATATCAAAGTGGTATTATGCTTTTAGAAATGTTTACAAATGAAAAGCTGCAATGTCTTGAGTCAATAAGTATTCAACCATTTTGTTATGGCAAGCCTAAATAAGTTAAGGAGAAAAATGTGCTTAATAAGTCACATAATAAGTTGCATGGACTCACTCTATGTGCAATAATAGTATTTAACTTGATTTTTAAATGACTACCTCATCTCTGTACCCCACACATACAATCATCTGTAGGGTCCCTCAGTCGAGCAGTGGCTTTTAGACATAGATTCAACCAGGTTTTTCAATGCCTTGCAAAGTAGGGCACATATTGGTAGATAGGTAAAATAGCAGACATTGAATATCCCTTTGAGCATGGTGAAGTTATAAATTACACTTTGGATGGTGTATCAATATGCCCAGTCACTAAGAATATACCGGCGTCCTTCCTAACTCAGTTGACGGAGGGAAAGAAAACCGCTCAGGGATTTCACCACGAGGCCAACGGTGACTTTAAAACAGTTATAGTTTAATGGCTGTGATAGGAGAAAATTGAGGATGGATCAACAACATTGTAGCTACTCTCTAAATGACAGAGTGAAAAGATGGAAGCCTGTACAGAATAAAAAACATTCCAAAACATTCATCCTGTTTGTAATAAAGTAATACAGAATTTTTTTTTAAACTAACTTTGTCCTTAATACAAAGCATTATGTTTGGGGCAAATCCAACACAACACATCACCGAGTACCACTCTTCATATTTTCAAGCATGGTGGTGTCTGTTGTTATGGGTACGTTTTGTTTATCACCGGCAAAGTGGGGGGGGGGGGGGGGGGGGTTTGGGGGGGGGCTAGATACAGTTTGACTTAAATTGTCTTGAAAATCTATGGCAAGACTTGAAAATGGCTGTCTAGCAATGATCAACAACCACCTTGACAGAGCTTGAAGAAATTAAAAAAGATAATGTGCAAATATTGTACAATCAAGGTGTGTAAATCTCTTAGAGACTCACAGCTGTAATCACTGCCAAAGGTGATTCTAACATGTATTGACTCAGTGGGTTGAATACTTATCTAATCAAGATAAATATATTTATATATATTACCAGTCAAAAGTTTAGACACACCTACTCATTCAAGGGTTTTTCTTTATTTTTACTATTCTACATTGTAGAATAATAGTGAAGACATCAAAACTATGAAATAACACATATGGAATCATGTTCAACAAATCAAAATATATTTTAAGTAGCCACCCTTTGCCTTGATGACAGCTTTGCACACTCTTGGCATTCTCTCAACCAGCTTCATGATAAGGTAATCACCTGGAATGCATTTCAATTAACAGGTGTGCCTTGTTAAAAGTTCATTTGTGTCCAAACATTTGACTGGTACTGTATATAAACTCAGCAAAAAAAGAAACGTCCTCTCACTGTCAACTGCGTTTATTTTCAGCAAACTTAACATGTGTAAATATTTGTATGAACATAACAAGATTCAACAACAGACAAACTGAACAAGGTCCACAGACATGTGATTAACAGAAATTGAAAAATGTGTCCCTGAACAAAAGGGAGGGTCAAGGCACCTGCAAGTTCCCGGACATTTCTGGGGGGAATGGCCCTAGCCCTCACCCTCCGATCCAACAGGTCCCAGACGTGCTCAATGGGATTGAGATCCGGGCTCTTCGCTGGCCATGGCAGAACACTGACATTCCTGTCTTGCAGGAAATCATGCTGGAGGGTCATGTCAGGATGAGCCTGCAGGAAGGGTACAACATGAGGATGATGTCTTCCCTGTAACGCACAGCATTAAGATTGCCTGCAATGACAACAAGCTCAGTCCGATGATGCTGTGACACACCGCCCCAGACCACGACAGACCCTCCACCTCCAAATCGATCCCGCTCCAGAGCACAGGCCTCGGTGTAACACTCATTCCTTCGAAGATAAACGCAAATCCGACCATCACCCCTGGTGAGACAAAACCGCGACTCGTCAGTGAAGAGTCTGACCAGTCCTGTCTGGTCCAGCGACGGTGGGTTTGTGCCCATAGGCGACGTTGTTGCCGGTGATGTCTGGTGAGGACCTGCCTTACAAAAGGCCTACAAGCCCTCAGTCCAGCCTCTCTCAGCCTACTGCGGACAGTCTGAGCACTGATGGAGTTGTGCGTTCCTGGTGTAACTCGGGAAGTTGTTGCCATCCTGTACCTGTCCTGCAGGTGTGATGTTCGGATGTACCGATCCTGTGCAGGTGTTGTTACACGTGGGCTGCCACTGTGAAGGCAATCTGCTGTCCATCCTGTCTCCCTGTAGCGCTGTCTTAGGTGTCTCACAGTACGGACATGGCAACTTATTGCCCTGGCCACATCTGCAGTCCTCATGCCTCCTTGCAGCATGCCTAAGGCACATTCACGCAGATGAGCAGGGACCCTGGGCATCTTTCTTTTGATGTTTTTCAGAGTCAGTAGAAAGGCCTCTTTAGTGTCCTAAGTTTTCATAACTGTGACCTTAATTGCCTACCGTCTGTAAGCTGTTAGTGTCTTAATGACCGTTCCACAGGTGCATGTTCATTAATTGTTTATGGTTCATTGAACAAGCATGGGAAACAGTGTTTAAAGCCTTTACAATGAGTTTTTATCCATTTTGATATAGATCTTTAACAAATCAATTTTAATTTCACTTTGTAGCACAAAATGTGGAAAAAGTCAAGAAGTGTCAATTCTTTCTAAAGGCACTGTATGCTCACAAAAGAAGAGCAGAAGTATGATAGATTGATAGAAACCCTATCATATGACAAGAGAAGATTTAACTATGTCCCTTTTCCCCTCTAGATGCTGAGAGGAAAGACATGTAAGCCCAAGTTCCAGGCTCGGAAAGCAGAGAAGCTGACCCTGTCTGGGTGCACCAGCACCAAGAGTTTCAAACCCACTTACTGCGGCATCTGCACTGACAAGCGCTGTTGCGTCCCCAACAAATCCAAAATGGTGACCGTCAACTTCAAGTGCAAGGGCGGCTCCAACGTGCGCTGGAAGATGCAGTGGATAACGTCCTGCGTGTGCCAGAGGAAGTGTAATGACCCTGGGGACATGTTCGCAGAGCTACGCTTTCTCTAGCACCTTCTCCAGCATCTATAATCAACCTCAGAGCCATGTCCATGCCCACAGACTAACACAGGCCTGGCCTTACTGCCTCTGGCCCCGTGCTGCCCGAGTCATGGTATTTGTGTGTACAGGGCTGAGCTGGTCAGGGTTCGGTCTGGCCATGAAGTGCTACTAAACAGTGCCTGTGTTCTCTGGCGATGTGCCAATGGGCTGGTATTGAACGTTTAAAATGTGGAACCTCAACTCATGAAGACTGGAGAAACAACTTGTTCTGGGTATATTGCTTGACAATTAACATGAAAGGAAATGTAATGTAAGTGATGACAATGTGGGCTTAGACCTCAATTCTAGGGTTTTTAACAGTACCTCATTAAACAAGGCTGTGAGTGAGGCCATTAGTGGCAACAGGGATAGATAGAGCAAACATGATCTGGGTCAATCTTAATGAATCTTTGTAGCGATCCATTGATTATACCCCTTATCAACTCCAAACAGTGTTGTACCAGCTGGATCACAATACATCTTCCTACCAGTTAATTCTCAACCAAGTTTGCACCACAATACCTCATACAATCTCATGTCCACTCTGATTCACTAGAGATTTAGAATCAAAATCAATAAAATGAATTGTTATTATTTTCCCCTGTGTTGTTAACCTTTTTCAAGGCATACATAATCAATAACTCAGTCATTAATTGTAATTTTTAATGGATAAGGAATACCATTTAGACACAGGTAAGAAATCCTTTGTAACTTATAAAAATAAATAAACCAAGTTATTAAATTACAGTACTATTTTCTGCTAATAAAACACAAAAGTGCTTTGCACGCACACACAAACACGCTCCACCATGTGTAGTCTGCTAGTGCGAACACACACAGAGGACCTTCATGTGGCGATGTTGAGCCTGGCAGCGTCAGGCATAAGTCTGTCCTTGGTGGCATCCAGCTGACTGTACTCTTCTATCAGAGAGGAGAGGGAAGAGAGAGCCTCCATGAAGCAGCCCTGCTCCATCCCATCCACATGCAGGTAGTGATGCATGTGAGCCTGCCAAAACAATCCATCATGTCAGATTAGAATATACTCCACACTGATTGCGAGCAGAGGAGAAAAAAAAACTGATTGGGAAAATACAGGTGCCTACAACCCTGCTTAGAGAACATTAACTGCTGGTCTTTCCTTAGTATAACTCTGGTATTGTCCACTGTGAAATAGAAATGGGTCTTTTTGCTGTCTTTAACCCTCAATCTTCTGGACCGTTAACACTTATTCTGCAACAGAGTTGAAGATTGAAGATTAGGATGTACCTTCTTCCTGTAGAGCTTGGTGAAGCGGTCTCGGAGCTCCATGAAGGTGGGTTTGACACAGGTGTTGTTGGCCAGGGCTAGTAGTGAGTGGGAGTGACCCACAGGGGGCACAGAACACAGGCCTGTCTTCCATCCCTCCTGATTCCATGACACAAAAGGCAGCATGGGCTTCAGTCTGAGAGGAAGAAGGGAAAGAGAGTAAATGCTGCTTTTCTATGAAGACGGATAGGATCTGCTTTTCCTTCTCAATAGAGAATATTCATTAAAAGTGCATTTTAGGCTCTGGGAAAAAAAAAACTAAAATAAATAAAAAAATAAATAAAAAATCAGCCCACAGGGTGTTTTTTTTTTTTTTTTACTTAGTCACAAGAAACCCATTAAGACCAGGGTCTCATTATCAAAAGGTGCCCTGAACACAGCAATACAACAAAATTAATCACTCTAACAAAGACAAAACTACAAGTTACAACATTACAAACAACAATTTCTTCTTCTTAAAAAAAAATACAACTCTCATTCAACACATCTAATACTAGAGTCAAAAACTGCCATGGCAGCACCAGGGAATCAAGATGCAAAGAGTTCTGCAGGCGATTCCAAGAATGGGGACCATTAAAACGGAACGCGTATCTACCTAGAGCGGTACAGAGTCGGACTAGTGGAATCTCGAGTTAACCACCCCTATGAATGGGTTTGGTGTCTCACTTTTTTTCTCTCCCCTGTGAAGTAGGTTGCAAGCTTTTTCAGCAGAGCTTTGTAAACAAAAAGGAACTAATGAAGTGCTCTATGGGACTTTAGTGAGCACCAGCCAACCTTCTGATACGGGATGCAGTGATGAGTACTAAACCAGTCACCTGTGATAAAGCGAAGTGCTCTATGCTAGACTGCATCCAATGGTTTTAAAGTGGTGTCTGCTGCAATTTGATAAATGGCGTCACCATCGTCCAAAACTGTCAGGAAAGTTGATTTTTAAAACCTGCTTCCTGCTGTTTAGAGAGAGAAGATATATTAAAAAAAGAAAAAAAAAAGAAGCCCACTTTAAATCTTAGCTTTTTAACTAGCTCAACCATGTTTTTTTAACATGAGATCTTTAATAATCCAAAAACGGCCAGACATTTATTGGCGGGAACACACACACGATGAATCATCCGATGAGTAAATACTATATGTAGTCCATCAGACATTTTTTGCATGAATTAGAGAACATATTTAGATTTGCCCGCATTAAGTCAACAAGGGCTTTCTGTAATATACTGTAACAAAATCAGATTGCAGCTCTAACATAGCTTGGTCAACAGTTGGTGAAAATGGCGTACATAACCGTATCGTTTGCGTACAGATTCATATTACAGGAGATTACAGGTCGCAGACACTGAATCAACCTACATATCCAGGGTTGATTTTAAAAATGGTATCTTCATGCGCAGGCTAATTCAACAACCAAGGTGAATAATACTGTCGCTATCTAAAGCCACTAAACGTGCCACAAGGTCTCTGTGCTCCAGGAGATTTCCCCTCCTGATTTAGATGGTGGTCACACACAAGTATGTGCTCTCATAGAAGCTCCTGTTTCTGTTGCCCTTGACAACATGCCACGTGAAAAAAGGTCTCTGCAGGGAGAGGAGGAAAGAAGGTGGGAGCTGAATGGGCCAGTCATGAATCAGGGGCGTCTGTATTGGAGCACAAACACACGGCGGTGAATGGGAACACTATTTGAGAGTGAGCAGTTGGGAAGGTCATCTCTGGGTCTTATGAGTAGTTATGATGCTGGGTGAACTGGCAGCCCTTTTTATTCGAGGCGGGGGAGGGGAGGATAGTGCTCAAAGTCATTTCCCCCGTGGGGATCAATGAAGAATTGATCGTTCCATGTCATTTCAACAAGCCACAACACCCACTATCTCAGATTGTTCTAAAGTTTGGTCCAACTCAGATGTTGGGTACTACACTGAACTAAATATAAATGCAACATGTAAAGTGTTGGTCCCATGTTTCATGAGCTGAAATAAAAGATCCCAGAAATGTTCCATACGTACAAAAAGCTTATTTCTCTCAAATTAGTTTACATCCCTGTTAGGGAGCATTTTATCCTTTGTCAAGATAGTCCATCCACCTGGCAGGTGTGGCATATCAAGAAGCTGATTAAACAACATGAACATTACACAGGTAATGAACATGGGGACAATAAAAGGCCACTTTAAAATGTACAGTTTTATCACGCAACACTATGCCACAGATGTTACAAGTTGAGGGTGCGCGCAATTGGCATGCAGACTGCAGGAATGTCCATCAGAGCTGTATCCAGAGAATTGAATGAGCCGCCTCCAACGTCGTTTTAGAGAATTTGGCAGTAGGTCCAACAGGCCTCACAACCACACGTAACCACGCCAGCCCAGGAACTCCACATCTGACGATCCCGCAGGTGAAGAAGCCAGAGGGGGAGGGCTGGGTGCTGAGGAGTATTTCTGTCTGTAATAAAGCCTTAAAAAAAAAAAAAAAAAAAACCAATTCTGATTGTCTGAGCCTGGCTCCACAGTGGGTGGGCCTATGACCTCCCAGGCCCACCCATGGCTGCACCCCTGCCCAATCATGTGAAATCCATAGATTAGGGCCTAATACATTTATTTAAATTGACTGATTTCCTTATATGAACTGTAACTCAGCAAAATTGTGTACATGTTGCGTTTCTATTTTTGTTCAGTATATACACAGTACCAGTATGAGGGCATTTTCTGTTAAACCTTACCAATGCTTGTGCACTAAAATATCCTTCTTTAAGCATAGGCATTGGGCTTGAGTTTGTTAAAGAAACTAACTCATAAGATAGAAAAGTAAGTTTTGCATTAATAGAGGCCTGTGTGTGAAGAACAACCCCATGATGTCTGGGTGCTCAGCCAAGACCTGACAAAAACTAACTGGTCCCTCTTAGCTTAACTGGAGACAGAGTAAAAGGTTATATCCTGCACAGAAGGTGACAGAGCTGTTGTTCTGTTTGGAGCCTGTTTCTGGGCCAAAGATTCATGCTTTGTGTGTGTGACCAGTAGGACCATACATCATCTGGGACGACAGTCAAAGGCGCTTGCTTGCCCAACTTGGGGGAACCGTTGAGCTACTGTTAGAGGAAGTATGTCTGGAGTGACTTCCTGTCACTTTGGTACCCATTGTCCTCACTCAGTTGCGACAGACTGATACAACCTCTCCATTATCATCTGTACCCTGTAACCCAGTTGTCTCCACACACACACACACACACACACACACACCCCCCTTGTTTTTTTAAAGAAAAGCAATTTTTTTGTCCATTAAAATAACATCAAATTGATCAGAAATACAGTGTAGACATTGTTAATGTTGTAAATGACTATTGTAGCTGGAAACGGCAGATTTTTTAATGGAATATTTACAACGGAGGACAGCGGCCTATTATCAGCAACCATCACTCCTGTGTTCCAATGGCACGTTGTGTTACCTAATCCAAGTTTATAATTTTAAAAGGCTAATTGATCATTAGAAAACCCTTTTTCAATTATGTTAGCACAGCTGAAAACTGAGCAAGAGGACAAGTACATTAGAGTGTCTAGTTTGAGAAACAGACGCCTCACAAGTCCTCAACTGGGAGCTTCATTAAATAGTACCCGCAAAACACCAGTCAACGCCAACAGTGAAGAGGCGACTCCGGGATGCTGGCCTTCTAGGCAGAGTTCCTCTGTCCAGTGTCTGTGTTCTTTTGCCCATCTTAATCTTTTATTTTTATTGGCCAGTCTGATATGGCTTTTTCTTTGCAACTCTGCCGAGAAGGCCAGTATCCCGGAGTCGCATCTTCACTGTTGACGTTGAGACTGGCGTTTTGCGTGTGCTATTTAATGAAGCTGCCAGTTGAGGACTTGTGAGGAGTCTGCTTCTCAAACTAGACACTAATGTACTTGTCTTCTTGCTCAGTTGTGCACCGGGGCCTCCCACTCTTTCTATTCTGTTTAGAGCCCGTTTGTGCTGTTTTGTGGAGAGTAGTACACAGCATTGTACGAGATCTTCAGTTCCTTGGCAACTTCTCGCATGGAATAGCCTTCATTTCTCAGAACAAGAATAGATTGACGAGTTTCAGAATAAATATCTTTGTTTCTGGCCATTTTGAGCCTGTAAATCAAACCCACAAATGCTGATGCTCCAAATACTCAACTAGTCTAAAGGCCAGTTTTATTGCTTCTTTAAAGCAGGACAACAGTTTTCAGCTGTGCTAACATAATTGCAAAAGCATTTTCTAATGATCAATTAGCCTTTTAAAAACGATAAACTTGGATTAGCTAACACAACGTGCTATTGGAACACAGGAGTGATCGTTGCTGATAATGGGCCTCTGTACACCTATGTAGATATTCCATTAAAAATCTGCTGTTTCCAGCTACAATAGTCATTTACAACATTAACAATGTCTACACTGTATTTCTGATCAATTTGATGTCATTTTAAAATGGAAAAAAATTAAAAATAAATAAAAAGGTGCTTTTCTTTCAAATACAAGGACATTTCTAAGTGACCCCAAACTTTTGAACGGTAGCGTACATACAAGGTCACGTGCTTTGCAGATGCTTGTATGAGATAGCTTGACTATATAAGGCTGCCGTACTCGTGCGGGGGCTCTCACTTCATTCACTTTGTGAATGGTGCGACCAGCCTCCTTATTGCAATATTGACTTTGCCTCTCCTCATTAGTTAAAGGTAGAATTTCCACCACACCAGTCAGAAGTTTTAGAACACCCACTCATTCAAGGGTTTTTCTTTATTTTTACTATTTTCTACATTGTACAATAATAGTAAAGACATCAAAACTATGAAATAACACATATGGAATCACGCAGTAACCAAAAAAGGACACCAATAAGAAGAGACTTGCTTGGGCCAAGAAACATAAGCAATAGACATTTGACCGGTGGAAATCTGTCCTTTGGTCTGAGGAGTCCAAATATGAAACTTTTCGTTCCAACCGCTGTGAGACGCAGAGAAGCTGAACGGATGATATCTGCATGTGTGGTTCCCACCGAGAAGCATGGAGGTGGTGCTTTGCTGGTGACACAGTCTGATTTATTTAGAATTCAAGGCACACTTAACCAGGATGGCTACCACAGCATTCTGCAGCGACGAGCAATCCCATCTGGTTTGCGCTTAGTGGGATTTGTTTTTCAACAGGACAATGACCCAAAACACACCTACAGGCTGTGTAAGGGCTATTGACTAAGGAGAGTGATGGAGTGCTGTATCAGATGACCTAGCCTCCACAATCACCCGACCTCAACCCAATTGAGATGGTCTGGGATGAGTTGGATGGCAGAATGAAGGAAAAGCAGCCAACAAGTGCTCAGCATATGTGGGAACTCCTTCAAGACCGTTGGAAAAGCATTCCTCATGAAGCTGGTTGAGAGAATGCCAAGAGTGTACAAAGCTGTCATCAAGGCAAAGGGTGGCAACTTTGAAGAATCTCAAATATATATTTGGATTTGTTTTAACACTTTTTAGGTTTCTACATGATTCCGTGTGTTATTTCATAGTTTTGATGTTTTCACCATTATTCTACAACATAGAAATAGTAAAAATAAAGAAAAACCCTGGAATGAGAAGGTGTGCACACTTTTGACTGGTACTGTATTTATTGAATATCATGTGAACCATATTTATTTTTATTTTTTTTAAAAGGGCCAATTTGCCAATTTAAAAGGGCCAATTTCTAAATACAGAAACAATTTCAGGAAAATCTGAGATGGTGCGTGTGCTTTTTGAGGTGGAACAATCCTAGTAGCTCTCTCTGGGTCTCACCTCTCTATGTTCCTGCGGAGGTCCGACACTTGCACGTTGCCACGGACCATGAGGGCACAGGCCAGGTACAGGCTGTGTTTGGGGTCAGCCCGGATCAGCTGGTGGTCTTTACTGAAGGCATCAGTGAACATCTGATCAAGCCTGAGGTAGAGAGGGTACACAGCTAAGGAACAACATTTATACAGAAGGGATACATGCCATTTACATTTTACTCATTCAGTAGATGCTATTATCCATGGTGCCTAACTAACAAAAAAAGTGCATTCAACTAAGAAATACCACACTAGCTCTTCTGCAGTACACTTAACATTATACAGGCCTGGACATGATCATTGGCACAATGTGCTGCTTATATATTTCCCACGTTCATCCTGAAGAGAGACACTGGAGTGAAAATGAATTCCTGTTCAGTCTTGTCCTGTACATTTTTTGCCCGTACTATCCCAATCGCACAACAGTTCTATTACCCCACAACTTTCCTGTCCCAATAGAAATCACCCCCGCTCAATTTAACGCACAGAAATGACAAATTGCTTATTCCGTTAGCTGCACTCTGCTGCATGAGTTTCCATAGCAACAGCCTCCTTTTGGGCTCACGAGACAAGAGCGGGGGCTGTTAGCTAGCTACTATTTTGTTGCCTGCCCAGCTGGGTACCAAAACATTTTCCCAACAAATATATTTTGATTTGTTTCACACTTTCTTGGTTACTACATGATTCCATATGTGTTATTTCATATTTTTGATGTCTTCACTATTATGCTACAATGTAGAAAATAGTACAAATAAATAAAAACCCTTGAATGAGTAGGTGTGTCCAAACTTTTGACTGGTACTGTATAAATAAATGGAATATATTATGTATAACATTGATATTTATTATGTGAACTGTTGGAATAATCGAAATAAAAATGAGTAGGCTATTCTAATTCTGTGGTTGGTGTTTGTCATGAAAGTGAATGAAAAAGACAGTGTAGTAGGAGTTGTGGAAAGTCAGTGCTTCCCAGGGGACCCGACCCTTTGAATAGAAATGTTATCAAGATTTTAGAATATGCTTCACCTATTCAGAACATGACGTTGTTCAAGCAACATGCTGGCACTACCACTGGCAAGCACCTGTATTAGAGCTAACATTTGCTAGCCAGATATTCCCTAGCTTCATATTACGTGCTAGCTCAATGCATTTAGCTAGCGATTAGCATTAGCAGCTAATGCAAAAAAATTATGGGGAGCTTGCTAAGACTAACTTACTAGCAGTTGGCAGAGATAAAGAAACTAATAGTATAATACAAAACATGTGGATTGATATGAAGAAGCAAAGTCGAAAGCAGCATCGTTCTTGTTTCTTGACTGCATGGGAATCCTGTCCCCTTGTCAACCTCTAATCCAGAGATTAAACCGAGACACCTGGATTTAGAACAAGTACCGTTTTATACAGCACAGATAACACAGAGCTTTGCCATTCACTAACTGTCAACAAAGGGCACTTGTACAGAGGGCGGTGGAGGAGCTCCAAACAAGTCCAAACAAAGCAGGAGTAAAATTAGCAATAGGGACAGCAGAGCAGACCTTCTGGTGGGGATGTTGACATCAGCCAGGGTGTAAAGAGGGGTGAGGCTGGGCACCAGGTAGTGCAGTCGAGGGAAGGGCACTAGGTTCATGGCTATCTCATTCAGGTCCATGTTGAGAGATCCCTCAAAACGAGCTGAACTGCAACAAAAGAAAAACAAACAGTTAATTGATATCACATTTCAGAATCAAGCAGACAGAGGCTATCGCCTAAAACAAACAAGTGGTCTTCTTTACTGACGTAAATAACCCCTTTAACATTTCAATGACTGCACTACACAATTACGTTGTTGGTGGTGAGATGGGTTTTTTTAAATTCTAATGCAGCACTTAAATAATTCTGAATTTTCTCTCATTTTTACAGTGGCAGTAAAATGCACTGGAGGAGACCAGACTCCAAACACCTGGGAGGCTTAATGAAGGGAGTCCGAAGGTCAATAAAAAGCCTAGTGCCACAGACAGCAGACAGTTTGTCTCCAGTAGTCTACCTGGTGATATTGAGCAGCAGGTTGGCTACAATGTTGTTCATGGCATCAAAAGGCTTCTCGGCTCCACTGACCCCTCCCTGGCCTGAGATGATGGCACTGTCCTTCTTGATCACAGAACCTGGCTTCCCACTGTGGGACATGTGCTTGATCTTGTTCACTATGTCTACCAGTGACTGGAAGAGGAATCATAAGAACGGATAAACGGAAGGGAATTGTTATTTACAACAGTCAGTAACAGATTGTAAAACATGGTCATGCATAATACGGAAATACCTTGCACGCACGCAAACACACCTGATTCTCCACAGGGAGGACACAGTCGGCATGCTCGGTGAGCTCCCGCATGGCCAAGACACTGTTGTAGGGGGAAGTGACGACATCGTCCTCTGCTGAGGGGTAGACTGAGGTGACGATACGACATACCTCGGGGAACTCCTCCTCCAGAAGTTTCAACACACAGGTGCCCAGGCCTGATCCAGTCCCTGTCCGTCACAGCATAGGACACGACACATCATGGTTATCCAAAACATTACGCTGAAAAAGCTTGAACGTCGTTCATGTAGTAATAATGTGTTTCAGTAGTTATGAGACCATGTATACATTTGTACACTCGAGTCCTCACCTCCACCCATAGAGTGAATGAGAAAGAAGCACTGTAGGCAGTCACAATGCTCTGCTGCCCTCCTCAGCTGGTCCACAATCTGTTCCCTGTAGGCTGAGCCATACGTCCAGTGGCCCACTGCCCTGGAGAGGAATAAAATAGTTGTTTTACAAATTCATATTATCAAACATAAAATGTACCTGCAATCGTACTGATGGAAATTACTACTGAGTGCCAGTCTGGTGCTATCATGCCAAGTCCTTGTCACTCATCGTTATGCCATAAGAAATGGAGTTGGCAAGAGCACCAACAGATCTGGGACCAGCCTGGGATATGACCATGTATAGACTATACAGGAAAAAAAATTCAGAGTTTCATAAAGCAATATTTTGAAGGCATGCGAGATGGCACCCCGCGAGGCAGGCAGGCACAGTCGCTAACCAGTTGTTGCCTGAGCCGGACACGTCCGTGATGAGCTGAGTGCTATCAAACAATTCTCTCAGCGGGCCCTGTAGAATCTTATTCACCACACCCTCCTCCATGTCCACCAGCACCGCCTGTAGTGAAGACATTAGTCTTGTCAGAGGGTGTGAAGCCGACACACAAACAAACACACACGTCAAAGTGAAACAATAACTCGTCACTGGAATTTACCCTGGCCTTCAGGGATTGGATCCTCCCACCAGTGATGTCACAAGATCCCCCGACGCTTCTCCTGGAAATACACACATAGCAGGGAACCACAGGGGTCATTTGAGAAGGCACTCCATTTGTTTGTCTGAATGAACATGCACATTTCACAGCCATGTGGTAGCTAGGGTTGAATGGATCACAGCAAGAGATTGGCAGGATGGAATTACCTTGAGTCAACATTCCGAAAGAAGCTGCTCAGCGCCTCATCGTAGATTCCTTTCTAAAATAAATAAATAGGAAGGCCATGTTAGAGATAATGCAGCTTAGGTAATGAATAGCCTATGCCATTGTCCAATGGAAACATACCAGTAGACTAACTTCCTGTACCATTACACACAACAAGTGATAAGACATGAGGCAAGTATATTTAGGCTACCACCCTGGACTTTTCCCACAAAATCAAATATTTAATAAATTTTCTTTAAAAAGTATTACTTACTTTATTGACATGGGAATGTTCCCGCAAAGCAAGATCCCAAAACCTGCAGCCCACCTGGTTACCACACTGCCCAACTGCAGAACACAGACCATGAAAGCGAAGGGGACAGTCTGTCATAGAACATTGTGAAACCAGCTGACCCATGTAAACATGAGCTAGCGCTTCCAGTTTCAAGTATGATGTAATAATATTCAAGTAATGATATTCCCATTGTTATTCCTCACTCATCACCCAACTTTCGCCAACATGGCGCTGCTTTATTTACGAGACCACGGTAAACAATGAGCTCAAAATAGATCATCTTTGTCACTGCTCAAAAATCGTAGAAGACAGACAGTATCAAACAAACTTACCTTGTACAACAACTGATTGTGTCATCACTGGAAATAATAGCAGTCGTCTACGACGTATTGCAACATTATCGTTTACAGAACTTCCTATCAACTTTCAGGGCAAATGTACACGAATGTAACAACACAGTTGTATAACCGCCGCACACGTTTGTCGCATGTTGATGCCGTATATTTGTCATGGAAACATAAACCGTGGACCAATGCAACTTGTTTCTTTCATCATATTTCCCCCTTCAGTTTGACATCGGCTTGCATCTGTATGGCCGAGATGCAATCGCGATGAATATTGACGCAATCGAAGAAGAACGCGATGAATCAGCACAGAGAAATGTTCCATCAACTTCCATCTTCCACTGTCATCATACACTAGATGGCAGTACACTGTGGTTGAAATTCATACCTCTCCCTCCTAGAATAATAAAACAGGTAAGATCTTATTTATAGCATTCAATATATTTCCCATACAGCAATAGTGGGGTTTTAGGTCCGCCTTCTGGATTCAAAGTTGAAAAATAAAACCATACTTGATAGTCAAAACCAACTTCGCACAACTAAAATAGTACATCGACAAAACTAAAACAAACTCACACTTCTTCCGTCCTCAAAGTTCCATATTTCCCCACTCCGTCTCTTGGGCTTGAGAGGGTAGTACGGCTCGTGACAGCCTTTCATGTAACTCATTCGTAGGGAAGTTCTCCAATCCCAGAAACTGCTCCACAATGATGTCCGTTTTTCTGAACTTATTCTCAATTTCGGCAGTGCCGTTGATCACTATAGCCACAAAGACTACAAAGCCCACCTTCTTAACATGTAGAATATCTGGGTGCTGCTGATTAGAGGCAACCCCTTCCGCCTGCAGTGAAGGCCTACCCACCACCATGGGCACTTCAGGACCATTCAGTGGTGGAAAAAGTACCCAGTTGAGTCTTACTTGAGTAAAAGTAAAGATACGTTAATAGAAAATGACTCAAGTGAAAGTCAGCCAGTAAAATACTACTTGAGTAAAAGTATTTGGTTTTAAATATACAGTTGAAGTCGGAAGTTTACGTACACTTAGGTTGGAGTCATTAAAACTGGTTTTTCAACCACTCCACAAATTTCTTGTTAACAAACTATAATTTTGGCAAGTCGGTTAGGACATCTACTTAGTGCATGACACAAGTAATTTTTCCAACAATTGTTTACAGACAGATTATTTCACTTGTAATTCACCATATCACAATTCCAGTGGGTCAGAAGTTTACATACAATAAGTTGACTGTGCCTTTAAACAGATTGGAAAATTCCAGAAAATTATGTCATGGCTTTAGAAGCTTCTGATAGGCTAATTGACATCATTTGAGTCAATTGGAGGTACCTGTGGATGTATTTCAAGGCCTACCTTCAAGCTCACTGCCTCTTTGCTTGACATCATGGGAAAATCAAAAGAAATCAGCCAAGAGCTCAGAAAAAAAAATTGTAGACCTCCACAAGTCGGGATCATCCTTGGGAGCAATTTCCAAACGCCTGAAGGTACCACGTTCATCTGTACAAACAATAGTACGCAAGTATAAACACCATGGGACCACGCAGCCGTCATACCGCTCAGGAAGGAGACGCCTTCTGTCTCCTAGAGATGAACGTACTTTGGTGCGAAAAGTGCAAATCAATCCCAGAACAACAGCAAAGGACCTTGTGAAGATGCTGGAGGAAACAGGTACAAAAGTATCCATATCCACAGTAAAACGAGTCCTGTATCGACATAACCTGAAAGGTCACTCAGCAAGGAAGAAGCCACTGCTCCTAAACCGCCATAAAAAAGCCAGACTACGGTTTGCAACTGCACATGAGGACAAAGATCGTACTTTTTGGAGAAATGTCCTCTGGTCTGATGAAACAAAAATAGAACTGTCTGGCCATAATGACCATCGTTATGTTTGGAGGAAAAAGGGGGAGGCTTGCAAGCCGAAGAACATCATCCCAACCGTGAAGCATGGGGGTGGCAGCATCATGTTGTGGGGTTGCTTTGCTGCTGGAGGGACTGGTGCACTTCACCAAATAGATGGCCGCATGAGGGAGGAAAATTATGTGGATAAATTGAAGCAACATCTCAAGACTTCAGTCAGGAAGTTAAAGCTTGGTAGCAAATGGGCCTTCCAAATGGACAATGATTAAAGCATACTTCTGAAGTTGTGACAAAATGGCTTAAGGACAACGAAGTCAAGGTATTGGAGTGGCCATCACTAAGTCCTAACCTCAATCCCATAGAAAATTTGTGGGCAGAACTGAAAAAACGTGTGTAAGCAAGGAGGCCTACAATCCTGACTCAGTTACACCAGCTCTGTCAGGAGGAATGGACCAAAATTCACCCAACTTATTGTGAGAAACTTTTGGAAGGCTACCAGAAACGTTTGACCCAAGTTAAACAATTTAAAGGCAATGCTACCAAATACTAATTGAGTATACGTAAACTTCTGACCCACTAGGAATATGATGAAAGAAATTAAAGTGGAAATAAATGATTCTCTCTACTATTATTCTGACATTTCACATTCTTAAAATAAAGTGGTGATCCTAACTGACCTAACAGGGATTTTTTACTAGGATTAAATGTCAGGAATTGTGAAAAACTGAGTTTAAATGTATTTGGCTAAGGTGTATGTAAACTTTCAACTTCAACTGTACTTAAGTATCAAATGTAATTGCTACAATATACTTAAGTATCAAAAGTATAAACCATTTCAAATTCCTTATATTAACCAAACCAGACGGCACTATTTTCTTGTTTTCAAAATTTACGGATAGCCAGGGGCACACTCCAACACTCAGAAATAATTTACAAATTAATTATTTGTGTTTGTGAGTCTGCAAGATCAGAGGCAATAGGGATAACCAGGGATGTTTTCTTGATAAGCGTGTGAATTTGACAATTTTCCTTTCCTGCTATCCATGCAAAATGAAGTTAGCTAGCTAAATTGAAACTGCTGGGGGAAAGGTACCTAGCTGACTCTCACCATAATCACTGCAGTGTAGCTAATGTTAGCTAGGTTTCTAGAAAATAAAACTATAGCTATATTTTAAAGACTTGTTGCTGACTTTTGAACCCTTTTTGTCAGAGTACTTAATTCCACTGCCTGTTTATTTATTAATTGGTGACTGGAAAAGTTGCAAAGAAATATGTCCATCCAAATTTCACTGCAAATAGACTAATAGGCTGTATTGGTTGGGTATCATTTGGCTGATGTGGACATTTACATAACAGGCTGACCACACCGCTGGCATCGCGTGCGCGAGCATTGCAAAATAAATTTAGAAATCTATGTTATTCAATTATTGCATCCAAACTGCTCGCGTGCGCCAACGAGCGTCTGCGTTGCCAAGGGCTAAAATAGAAATCATATTTCTGACGCAGATTATATTTCTGACGCAGATCGCGCTGCAAGGTCCTGCCTCTCCTATCTCCTCATTGGTTTATAGAAGCAGGTACCCACGTGCCATCTCCTCATTGGTTAGACCCACATGGGTGACTGAAAGACGAACGAGGTCAGTGGCGGTAATGCACCTAATTTATGAAATTTGCCAATCGCAATATAAAGTCAAGAGAAGAAAAAGCCTGGAAGGAAGAGAGATGACTAGAAACAATTCAGTTGACCGTTTTATGTGTGGATTAATTGGTAGAGTAGAGGACCTTGTGCATTTCAGGTAAAATAACAACTCAATGTTTATCTCAGGACAAATTAGCTAGCAACAGCAAGCAAGCTAAATAGGACAAATTAGCTAGCAAGTGCAAGCTAACTAGCTAAATTGCCATAAATGTTTAATGCTTTTTGACCTGTCCCCAAATTAATATAATTGGTTCAAAGTTTGTTTTGATATTTTAACCTGCTTGTCGTAATCGAGTTTGGTGTGGGGGGACAAAATACATTTATGTACAATGGCGCACGCGCTCAGCCGGTTTAGGTTCCGTGTGACTGTTTAGTTAGCGAAGTTACCGACTTATAGGCATATTGTTATTCATGTTTTTGTTATTGCATTTTAGGTGGAGAGGGAGTAAGATCGCATGAAAGCAGCATGCTGCCACAACCACTGAATACTGGGGCCTGCCTTGGAGTATTGTTGTATTCATTTCCACCACGTGCCTAGAAATCATATGACGAACCTGCATAGACTAACAAAGGAAAATTGTGTATAGGTTTTTGTTCCAGTACTTCACTAACACATCATTCAACTAATTGTGGTCTAAATTGAACAAAAACTTGCACAGTTTAGTCCCCTGGGACAGAAATCACCCAAGTCTGTATTATTGAAGGAGCTTCCAAAGTTACAAGCTTCAATTCTGCATGATAGAGAATAACATGTGTGGAACTATTTCTATCATGATTGTACTTGCAAATCTCATCCTACAAATTGACAAAACTTCCTTCAACGTGACAACAGTGACAGAACTCTGAGCGAGCACAGATTCAAAATATTCATAGTCGGAAATGGACTTGCAATAATTTTGAAAATAAATGATGCTTTCAAATCTTATTGAATGTATTCAAATGTAGAGTTAAAAGTTTTCAGACCGTTATTAAACCTTTCACACGTCCTGATACAAGCTTGCAAAAATAAATTACACATTTTGCAAATTGTACTTGCTACCACGAAACTCAATTTGCGACCACAAAATGTAAAATACAAATTCACATAGTTCTGTCATGATTTATAATCCCATATAACAAACTCTTTCTCATCCTCAGAAGTACACTAAATAAAAACAGTCCTCTTCTCATAATCCTCTCAGCATTTACTTTACCCATCACTCTTTCCACCAGGTTAGATATCTCAAATGGATTCCTCATGTTTGGCAACTCAATATGCCCCTTCTCAATCTCCCACGTTTCCCATTCTTTTGGACCATAGTCCAATCTTCCTCGCTTTCACCGCCATTAGTTCCAAGATCTACACCTAATCCTGCCATCTTTTTCTCCTTTCCGGCCTCTCTCTTTCTGTGTGTGTAAGGGGAATAAACCAATAACAGCAAGGATTTTAGAATATACATTTTATTCATCAGAAAGTAAGTAGAAAAACTACACTGTGACAAAGCAATGAAGACAATTTTGTTACGTACAGATGTGGCACTATTGAGATGTAGGGATAGGGTGGTGGAAGCATTGTCTGGAACTAGACTTGGCTGCACTCCTACAGTACATCACAGCTCTCTGACAAAAATATAAACTATGCTTTAGGGTTCTATCAACCAAACCAATCCCTTTGGAGTGGGAGTCTGGATTTATGAGTTCTGTCAATGTAGATTAAAGGCCCAATGCAGCCTTTTATATATATATATAGGGGAGTGGAAGAGTGGAAAACTAGAAACGAAAATCCCGCCCATGCAAACCTGCTGATTAGAAGGTCTTTTGTAGATTGTATTTTCAACCAGCTACTATCAGGAAATAACACTGATAAAAAATGTTCTTACACTTTTACAGTGTTAGTTTCATCAGCTGTTGTACAATATTATATAAAACAATGCATTTTGACTGTACTGGGCCTTTAAGAAAATGAAGATACCTTCTCATAGGGTGATACATTTACAAGCCTTCTTAAGTTGGCTATAATATGAGCAGTGGTCCTTAATCACATCATGTTGCAGTCCAACTCTTTTGGGGGGATATTTTCTCATGTGAAACTAATTCATATGGGAGGGTTGGTTACGTTGCCGTGTCATTTTCTTTTCCAAATTAAAACAAACATTGTTCTAGTTAACATCAAACAAGAATAGACAATTTAAAACACAATGAAAATGGCTTTTCATGCTTTATTGACAGTGCGGAAACTTGTTAGGAAGCAGAATTTGGTCAGTCGTGTTGCTGGAGAGCTGGGCTGTATTCGTTATGACAGGGCCTTTAGGCAGCTGGACAGGAGCCCACACTGACGGACCCGCTGACCAGGGCAGCTTTGCTGAAGGCCACTTGGCTCTCGTTCACCGTCAGGTTCCTCATACAGCCTGTGTAGGCCCTCCTAGTGGCAATGCCCTCTGAGAGAAGAGATTCTAGGAAGATATATAATAAACAACATTATAAACACATTTCCTTTTATTTTGCAAACTCAAGGTTGATAGTGCTGCCTCACCCTGTAACCTAAGTACTCACAGTTTGGATGTGTTTTGTTAGTTGGAATGTCAGATATTGTGTCTAGCAAAAACTATTTTGTGTGAAGTTCAGTCGTCTTGAAATGCATGGTTTTGCCACTGACCTGGAGCTCCACCAATGAACACAGGGGCCCTGGCACTCTGGGTACTGGGGTGGAGAGGTCCCACCACATGGTTGACATCTGAGTCCACATCCAGCTGGATTACATTGGCATCTCGGATCACTGAACCAGAGGCAGAAAGGACAACAGAACACATTGTCAGCCACTGCACATAACATGGGCCAATCATTGCAAATGAACCGTGGTCCCATACTGTTTAAATCAGGGGCAGTCAATGCAATAAAGAGATCTCTTACCTGTGATCCTGTGCCAGCTCCCATCACACAGACCCAGTCTGGGAGTGACCTGAGTGAAGAACTCACGGACCCCATTGTTCACCAGCACCACCACCTGTGAGCATAGAACAATACTCGCATTGAAGATCTACTAATAGCAAATTATCAAATTACGACTGATTGCTTTGTATTAGTCGCTTACCGCTCCTTGATGAATATACATGGTTAAGTACTCCTCTGCTGCTGTGTAGACATGCAGTAGTACCCCTGACGCCACACGAGGGCGCACCTCTACCACCAGCTCAAACTTCCGCCCCAGGTTGAACGTGTCATCTGAAGGAGACGGACAGAGTAATTCAAGTAAAGACTGCTCTACCAGCCCCTCCGTCCGTTTGGAACCTCATCTTTAACGCCTGTAACCTGGAATGTTTTACTGCACTTCGGCCCAATGGGGCGTGTGCACATGTGAAACTTAGCCAGCCACAGTAGGGTGTGAAATTGCTCTGCGCTCGTTCAAACAGCTGCAGCTTGGCTTCCAAGACCTTGGAGCCTGCAGCTCTCCTCCGCGCCCTCAACTTTCCCACCAGGCCAAATTTTCACCACAGCTGCACGTGGGATATCAAATTCCGATATCCTGACTAGAGCCTCTCTGCTTCCCCGTCTCTGTGGTGATTGGTGAGCGGCCCAGGGGTTTTGTCTGCTTTCCAGAGAAAATCTAACGTGGCGTGTGATATAACTGACACATTGTTTCCAAACAGCTCCAGGCCCTGCCAAAGTCAACCGTGTACAATGATAGGATGGAGTATGTCCTGAAGATTGCAGGAAAATCAATGTTTCACAAGCTTTTTCTTTGGTATCATACTTCAAATTAATCTGGTAGGGTTCAGCCACAGTATAACGCCAGAAGGGCCTTGAGGATAATCATATGCCATTACTTTCTTAATTCCTAGCAAAATGGAGAGGCTTGGCAAAGTGTGTTTTGTTTGTGTCTTACCCAAGACGACATATCCTCCCTCTTCAGAGAAGTATGTCCCCGGCTCAGAGAGTCCCTCGAAGCACGGCGTCACCCCGAAGGTCTGGGACACGGAGGACAGCCATTGGCCATTCAGCTGGAAGTTCTTCACACAGCCAGTGAAGCTGTACGCAGAGTTTCTCTATTGGAGACAAATACAGCACAGGAAAGTGTAAATGGGTGGTAGTACAGATATCTGTACGTAATATGTTCCACTAACAGGCCCCAGAGAGGGGTCACGTTGATGGTTTATTGTTTTCTGTGGGAAACGTATTGTCTGAGCACAGCAGTCTGAAGTGAAAATACTTGGATGGCTCCCAGTGTGAACATATAATGCCAGAAAAGACTAGAGGACTGTAAATCATTCCAGACATCTCTTATAATGTTCTTTATCGAAAGGTCAGGATCTTGACTTTTTTGTTCTTATACATTCTTGGCCAGGGTTTTCATATGTTTCCAGGTTTCCACTGTAAAAACATTCTGCTCCATTTTTCTTCAGTAGGCTATAAGGTCCTGCTCTGTGTCCCAAATTCCACCTCATTCCCTATATAGTGCACAACTTTTTGACCCGGGTGAAAAGTAGTACACTACATAGGGAATAGGGTACCATTTGGGATGCAGACCTGGGCACTAAGGGGTGTATCATACCAGTATGTTCTGCTGGGCCCTCCCTGGTGGCACCCCTCCCACATAGAGGGTACTGCTGATGTGCCAGGAGACGTTGGAGCCCTGAGCTCTATCCTCCAGCAGTGTCAGCCCATCAATAATTAATCGGCCCAGATTCCCATCACGAATAAAAATAACCTGCAGGAGGAGAGACAAGACAGGGATGTTACACTGTAGGTTAGAACTATGTCACTGCTGAAAACAAGTGGCTTATCCCATAGAACAATCTATTTATGTGTGACAGATGTCAGAGGTAAAAGTTATGTATTTTATGATATGGTTAATAAGTACACTACCGGTCAAAAGTTTTAGAACACCTACTCATTCAAGGGTTTTTCTTTATTTTTACTATTTTATACATTGTAGAAAAATAGTGAAGACATCAAAACTATGAAATAACACATGGAATCATGTAGTAACCAAAAAAGTGTTAAACAAATGAAAAAATATTTTATATTTGAGATTCTTCAAATAGCCACCCTTTGTCTTGATGACAGCTTGGCATTCTCTCAACCAGCTTCACTTGGAATGTTTTTCCAACAGTCTTGAAGGAGTTCCCACATATGCTGAGCACTTGCTGGCTGCTTTTCCTTCACTCTGCGATCCGACTCATCCCAAACCATCTCAATTTGGTTGAGGTCGGGAGACTGTGGGGGCCAGGTCATCTGATGCAGCACTCCATCACTCTCCTTCTTGGTAAAATATCCTTTACACAGCCTGGAGGTGTGTTGGGTCATTGTCCTGTTGAAAAATAAATGATAGTACCACAAAGCCCAAACCAGATGGGGTGGCGTATCGCTGCAGAATGCTGTGGTTGCCATGCTGGTTAAGTGTGCCTTGAATTCTAAATAAATCACAGACAGTGTCACCAGCAAACCACCCCCACACCATGACACCTCCTCCTCCATGCTTTACGGTGGAAAATACACATGCGGAGATCCTCCGTTCACCCACACTGCATCTCACAAAGACATGGCGGTTGGAACCAGTTTAGACTCCAAACCAAAAGACTGGTGGAAATTTGTCCAATGTCCATTGCTCATGTTTCTTGGCCCAAGAAAGTGTCTTCTTCTTATTGGTGTCCTTTAGTAGTGGTTTCTTTGCAGCAATTCGACCATGAAGGCCTGATTCACACAGTTGCCTCTGAACAGTTGTGTTGAGATGTGTCTGTTACTTGAACTCTGTGAATCATTTATTTGGGCTGCAATTTCTGAGGCTGGTAACTCTAATGAACTTATTCTCTGCAGTCTTCCATTCCTGTGGCGGTCCTCATGAGAGCCAGTTTCATCATAGCGCTTGATGGTTTTTGAGGCTGCACAAAGTTCTTGAAATGTTCCATATTGATTGACCTTCATGTCTTAAAGTAATGATGGACTGTCGTTTCTCTTTTGCTTATTTGAGCTGTTCTTGCCATAATATGGACTTGGTATTTTACCAAATAGGGCTATCTTCTGTATACCCCTTTACCTTTTCACAACACAACTGATTGGCTCAAACACATTAAGAAGGAAAGAAATTCCACAAGTGAACTTTTAAGAAGGCACACCTGTTAATTGAAATGGATTCCAGGTGACTACCTCATGAAGCAGGTTGAGAGAATGCCAAGAGTGTGCAAAGCTGTCATCAAGGCAAAGTGTGGCTATTTGAAGAATCTAAATATAAAATATATTTTGATTTGTTTAACAATTTTTTGGTTACTACATGATTCCATATGTGTTATTTCATAGTTTTGATGTCTTCACTATTATTCACTAAAATAGTAAAAATAAAGAAAAACCCTTGAATGAGTAGGTGTTCTAAAACTTTTGACCGATAGTGTATATTTACTTACATTGTGCCATGTTCCGTCGTTGTACTTCTCTGGGCTCTTGACCTTGACCTGTTGTTGACCCAGGTTGAAGGTGTACACCAGCTTCCCATGGGAAAAGAACAGAGCCATGTAGTTGTCCTCTGCCTCGTCTGATGCATAAAAGATGAGGCCGAACGAGGACTGGGTCTTCAGGGACAGGGAGAAGTGAGACCTGGGGGTAAAAGGTGCATTATAAACCGGGTTGTTCGAGACCTGAATGCTGATTGGTAGAAAGCTGTGGTATATTTAAGTAATAAGGCCTAATAAGGGTTTGAGGGCCTTATTGCTTTTATAAAACGGTTACCATAATACGGTTTAGAAAAACATGAATTACTTTTTCTCAGTAAAACATGATTTTAACGGGTAAATTCGTTTTTGCATTCTGTAGTTGCTACCCAAGCGTGCTGGTCGTTAGTTATTTTCTAATGTTTTGACCCAGTCGTTAATTCGAATCATTCTACGTTGCTATGCTAAACAAATCATTGGCTTGTAGCTAGCAGATAATCAATGATGATGAGAGACAATAACTTCAATAAATATTGATTTAATAAGTATCCAATAGGCCTACATAGGCCGCACTGCTCTGATTAATGAATTAATGGGATTCTGAGTGTTTACGGTTTCCATGGTGAATTATTAGTTTTGCGTTAATTTATGGGCTAGCTAGCTAGCCTACAGGCACGGGAGAGACCGCATTTGTAAAATGAAACATTGTTGCACAACTAGTAGAGGCATACAGGTAGGTTTATACAACCCCCAACTGTTGCAAACCAAGTAGCAGCATGGGAAAATAAAGCTGTAGATGCTTTTTTCCCAGAGGGAATTATGACATTAACACGTCATGGTTGTCCCACAACTCCCGCATATCAACCAATCAGCATCCAGTATCCTAACAACCTTTTTTATAACAGACCTATACCCACGAGTGTGACACAAAAAAATGTTATACTGTTGTCATTATGTTGGTAGCAATAAGGCACCTTGGGAGTTTATGGTATATGGCCAATATACCATGGCTGACTTCTGTATCCAGGCACTCCGCGTTGCGTCGTGCTTAAGAACAGCCCTTAGCCGTGGTATAGTGGCCATATACCACACTACCTCGTGCCTTATTGCTTAATTATACTATACTCAGACCATTACTCAGAGACCCAGAGTAAAGTGCATGTGACTAGTACTTAGACCAAGAAAACAGAGTGGAGTTCATGTGTAGAGTGGGCTCATGATTGACCTCTGGTTGACCTCTGGTTGACTTCTGCTTGACCTATCACCTATGTTGTACCCCCAGGTTGTGGCCCAAATGTCACCATATTCCCTTCACAGTGTACTACCTTTATACAGAGCCCTATAGATGCGGTGAAGAAGTCATTTGAATGCAGACCATGGGGGGATAGAGGAAGGATGCAGGATTGATCTAACAAAGTGGATATTTGTCAATTCCGTCATGGTTGATTTATTGGAACAGGCCCACAATGTGGTTAATAAAGTCTGATATGGATATCTTTGGTTGTTTTTGCATAACATTTAGAAGTTGTCCCTTTTCAGGTTGAGAAGTGTCTGCTAAATGCTAACTCCCGTTCATAAAAATGACTTTGACTACCACCACCGATGTATGCTAGCTACTCTATGCTACCAGCTTATAACTGTAATGCAGTTGATTGGTGACGATGACATGAACGTGTTGGGGTTGACATCCATAAAAGCATTATACTCAGATTTTTACCTCAACATAGTGTGAAATACACATATAAACACTAGCCTACATGTAGGATCATTTTGCTGGGGGGCAATGAGGAGATTGGGGATCTTTCCCAGACAGCATCTTTAACCCAGGCGTTTCCATGGCATTTCCATTGTTTTGGTTGAGTTCCATTGACCTCTTTACCACATCTATGGGCCCTGGTCAAAAGTAGTACACTATATAGGGAATAGGGTGCTATTTGGGATGCATCCCAGGTGTTCTTCCCTTTCCTGGCCTTACCTCTCAGCGAGGGACTCTGGGATGTCAGTGTACTCCTGCCTGCTGTTGGCGATACCCCCGTAGTGGTGGGCGTGGCGGGTGGCATGGGGCCTGGCGGACAGGTAGCATGGTGTCTCTTCTGTCGCTCCTGGCTCCTGGTCATCACTGTTCAGTCCCAACAGGCCTTGTGGCTGGTTTTTCTTGTCTCTGCCCACCTTAGTGAGAGAAGGGAAGTTACTTGACTGTTAGTAGTGGGTCAATGCATGCCTATTGTTCAGTATACAGTATCATCTTTAAAGATCGAAATTAGGGGAAGCAGCACTACTGTTTGCCCCAGCGCCTTTGTTATTGTGGGGAATGGCGCCTCCGGCAGCATTGTTGTTTGGAGTAACTTCTTTGTTATTGTAGTATCCCTAACGGATGTGGCAGTATCACCAATTAAGGATTCCATCTTTAAGTGTTTATGGACTCTTTTAAGACTTGAATGAATACTGATGACTTTTGTATCCGTCAGGCATAAGCTTTTAGAAGCTAAACTCGGGTTCAATGACATGTATTTAAATTATCTTTATTTCTTTACCTTCCTAATATGGCCCTGCTTGGAGTTTTTGCTGTGCTTTGAGAGCAGGGCAGCGGGCGGTCGCTCCACAGGGCAGTCCTGCAGGGAGGTCTGGACATTCTCAGTGTACTTCTGAAAGTCCTCAGGCTCAATGTCCCTGTCTTGTCTAGAGAGAGAGAGAGAGAGAAAGAGAAAGAGAGAGAGAGAGAGAGAGAGAGAGAGACTAGCAACTCAGTGCCAAAGACATAAGAACCATAGAGATACACACACACACAACTCTGTCTCCATGGAAACAAACTCCATGTCCTCCCACTCGGCTCTCAACAGCAGCTCTGCCTGGCTTTCTTCCTCTCATAGATACAGCTAGGCAGCAAGGTTTTCACCAACCCGACCTGAGCCAGATGTCCAATGAGCTTGCTATCATAACAACGTTCTCTGGAGATAGGTGTGTAAAACCTTGGACTCGTTCACTTGCTAATATTAGATGCAATCCATTACACTCCATGACGTCAAACGCATAAGGCTTTTAATGTGGTCCGAGTGCTGTGGCAGTGAGAGAGGGGCCAGGTCACCTGCTGATGTAGGCGTAGCTGATGCAGCCAGTGAAGTTCTTGATGCTACTACTGGGAGAGCCTCCTAAGTAGAAGCTCCTCACTGTGGAGGCTGAGGCGGGGGAGGACGGACGTTTCTTCTCATGCTTGTCTTTGTCATCCACCACCAGCTCATATCTGATGGAGATAGATAGTTATCGGTCAATTGTTACAGTGAACAAATATAATACATTTTGCTTTTAAATCACACTTTTAAATATGAAGAGATATGTATGTGGCTTGACAGCGAGGCAATCCGTAAAAAATACTTGCCAGATAAAGGGAGATGTTTTTTACGGTACATAGGATTCTTACTTGTCATTATTCGCTGAAGCTACCAGGAAATGGGTCATTCCATCGTTGTACTGCTTCTTCTGTGATTTGACTCTGGTGCCCCTGGAGTTCAATACCACTGCTCCGTTCTCCAGAGCGATGGTAAACTCATCAGACTGAAGGAGGAATAGAGTTTGGAGTTGAACAACAGTTGTATTTCCTTTGCAGTTCCTTTGGAACTCATAAACTCCTCAGCAAAAAAAAGAAACATCCCTTTTTCAGGACATCCCTTTACAATCTTCATTGTAAAGGGTTTAAACAGTGTTTCCCATGCTTGTTCAATGAACAATAAACAATTAATGAACATGCACCTGTGGAACGGTCATTAAGACACTAACAGTTTACAGACGGTAGGCAATTAAGATCACAGTTATGAAAACTTAAAACACTAAAGAGGCCTTTCTACTGACTCTGAAAAACACCAAAAGGAAGATGCCCAGGGTCCCTGCTCATCTGCGTGAACGTGCCTTAGGCATGCTGCAAGGAGGCATGAGGACTGCAGATGTGGCCAGGGCAATAAATTGCAATGTCCGTACTGTGAGACGCATAAGACAGCGCTACATGGAGACAGGATGGACAGCTGATCGTCCTCGCAGTGGCAGAACACGTGTAACAACACCTGCACAGGCTCGGTACATCCGAACATCACACCTGTGGGACAGGTACAGGATGGCAACAACAATTGCATGAGTTACACCAGGAACGCACAATCCCTCCATCAGTGCTCAGACTGTCCGCAATAGGCTGAGAGAGGCTGGACTGAGGGCTTGTAGGCCTGTTGTAAGGCAGGTCCTCACCAGACATCACCGGCAACAACGTTGCCTATGGGCACAAACCCACCGTCGCTGGACCAGACAGGACTGGCAAAAAGTGCTCTTCACTGACGAGTCATGGTTTTGTCTCACCAGGGGTGATGGTCGGATTTGCGTTTATCGTCGGAGGAATGAGCGTTACATCGAGGCTTGTACTCTGGAGCGGGATCGATTTGGAGGTGGAGGGTCCGTCATGGTCTGGGGCGTGGTGTCACAGCATCATCGGACAGAACTTGTTGTCATTGCAGGCAATCTCAACACTGTGCGTTACAGGGAAGACATCCTCCTCCCTCATGTGGTACCCTTCCTGCAGGCTCATCCTAACATGACCCTCCAGCATGACAATGCCACCAGCCATACTGCTCGTTCTGTGCGTGATTTCCTGCAAGACAGGAATGTCAGTGTTCTGCCATGGCCAGCGAAGAGCCCGGATCTCAATCCCATTGAGCACGTCTGGGCCCTGTTGGATCGGAGGGTGAGGGCTTGGGCCATTCCTGCCAGAAATGTCCAGGAATTTGCAGGTGCCTTCGTGGAAGTGGGTAACATCTTACAGCAAGAAACGGCAAATCTGGTGCAGCCCATGAGGAGGAGATGCACTGCAGTACTTAATGCAGCTGGTGGCCACACCAGATACTGACTGTTACTTTTGATTTTGACCCCCCCTTTGTTCAGGGACACATTATTCCATTTCTGTTGGTCACATGTCTGTGGAACTTGTTCAGTTTATGTCTCAGTTGTTGAATCTTGTTATGTTCATACACATATTTACACATGTTAAGTTTGCTGAAAATAAACGCAGTTGACAGTGAGAGGACGTTTCTTTTTTTGTTGAGTTTATGAAACAAATAAATACAATTCAGGCAAGAATCAATATACCCCTTCGATGTGGTAGAACAGGAGACCAGTAGGCTGCAGTGTCCTGAAGTTAAGGCCACCCTCGAAGGCGTCGAAGGGAGATATCTTTGCTGCAGACCCCAGGTAGCTCTCTCCAGTGAAGTAGGCTTTACGGGACATCTGTTAGAATCCAAGACACAACAGGGACATTGTCAACTATTGTAGTTCAGTTGATTCTGTATACACCACCAATGCTTTGTCTAATAGCATTTGCTATGGACTACAGTACATACAAAGGACTCCTCAGGACAACCGCTGCTGATGCCAATAGTGCCTGGTTCCTCCAGGAGGTTAAAGTCTTTCTTCTGGAACTGGAAGCCCTTCACACAGCCCTTCAGCCCCATCAGGGAGGACAGCTCAGGCCTGGGAATATGCTCATAGTCACATAGGGCCTGCTGTCCAACTGTACTCAGTGTAATGCTAATGTAATAATCTGTTGATATTGTGTTGCAATTGTCAACTATGCTTACAAAGTTAGACCTCTTAAGGTCCTTGGATTGGTGTGAGGAAGTGCATGTGTGTGATTAGATATCTGACTCACCTGGAGAGGAGAATATGCGAGGGGGCCCCTCCTATGTAGATATCGGAGAAGGGCAACGTTTTTTTCTCATTCTCCATGGACTTCACGTGACTCTTGTCCACCAATAGAATGATCTTCTTGGAGTAATGATAGATGACTGACACCTATAAAAAGAACAGCACAGCTTAGATTGGATTAGGCCTACTGTTGAAAGGAAATTGATTTCATTCACATCTCAATAGGCACACCCCTGCCGACAAAAAGACAATGGGCTGATTTAGATTTACCTCATGGTATCTTGCGTCATTGATCTGTAGTTTAGGTAAGTTACTCTCCATGACGATCGGGCCTCCGCTGAAGCCAAAGTCGTACATGAGACGTAGGAAGCCATTCTTCAACTCTAACAGGAAGAAGTTGTCCTGGAAAGAATTATTGAACAGTTTTTTCTAGAGTCATTTTTCCCAGTAACATGATGCAGAACAAGTATCGGTAAATCTCTCTATGCTCTCTGAAGAATTGCAAGGCATAGCATTGCATCGCTGACCGACTGACTATGTTGCTTGTTCAAAAATACAGGGGACATTTTCACTACTATATTTACCCCGGTGACCATGAGTAACAGGATGCCGTTGTTTGCTACAGTCCGAACAGCAATGTCAAACCGGGTGACGATGCCAAATTTACCCCTCCTCTCCATGTTGTTGATGAGGGCATATCCAGTTCCGTCAAACAGGTAGCTGGCGATACGACTCTGTGAGAATGCCAGCTTATACCTGATACGGGAAAGAAAACAATGTTAAGTCGAAATGAAGCGACTTGTCTGAAGGAGCCTCAGATGGAGACATGTGGACTCTTTAAGGGCAGAGGTAATATCTAAAGTTCCCAACAGAAAACGTATAGACAAGATACAGTATATCATACCTGGGACAAGGTGTTGAAGCAACTACATCCATCTTGTGGGTCTGTTTGAAATTGTACAGACTGATGACGTCATTATTTAAAGAGGCCAACTCGATGCATCCCACAAAAGGAGCTAGGCTGAGTGCAGGTGGAAGCTACAAGAAAAACAGAACATTCAGAATCTTATCTTGGAAGGAAAAAGTAAAAAGAGAGTCATCTCAGAACTGATTCAATTCTGCTGTGTCAATGGTTCATGAGGGAAGTACAGTTTACATCAACACTGTATGATGTAAATGGTCTGCTATGCATTAGCCAATGCCACAGAACTCTGATCAGAGGTTGATGTCATATCCTGTTAGAAAGTAATACCGTACCCTGACATCAGCGGGGACGCCACCCACGAAGAAGACAGTGTCTTCAGGGTCCAGGTTGAACAGGGAGTCGGTGCCAAAGGCTTCGCCCTTTTGGATGAACTTCTGCTCGTCAGTGGACGTCTGACTGGGTACAGTCAGGAACACTTTTCCATGTCTGCCCAGCCTGTCAAAACAAAGACACAAAGCAGCGTGAATAATCAGTCCCATCAACACCATTACATCCTGCATGGGCAGAACAGCCTCATAAATCCCTGTGAGTGGTTAGACTAGACAGATGTCCTGTCTGTGTGAATGGACGGACGGTCTTTAGCAAGGTTGCAAATCTGTACTGTATGTGCTTTAGCCAAGTTCTTTGTCATTGCTTGTCATTCATGAAACATGTATGGCATGACAACAGACACGACAGATGTCTTGTCTAATAAGCATTAGTTCATCTTCTACCAGGCTATGCCAGTCTATCTGTGCGACTGGATCTGTTGCTTAGGTAACGCATTACTGTACCTCTCCACTTTGATGAGGTTGAAGACTGGAGGCCATTGGCTGACAGGCTTTGAACCCAGCGGGATTTCAACATCTTCCCCTCCCAGGTTGTAGATGTACACCAGGTTGTCATTCTTGATGGCCAGACCCATGTAGTCCTTCTTACCCTATATGATATGTAGGAGAGAAACCAAGGTGACAGGTTTTATATAGCACAGTGCATGTATTGTAAAATTGAATCCCTGCCTGCGATCTTATTCAGGTAAAATCTCCTAATCTTTGCTTTATAAAACCAACGAAGGGTCACAGAGTGCCATTTCTAAGCATCAAGCAGACTTACACAAACACCACTGCATAATTTACAGCAGTGGCAGAATCACCAGGGCAAGCAGCATCATTAAAGAGAACAGAGAGGCCCAGAGAGGAGAGCTCTGCCCTGCCGTCATTAAGCTCCTGTGGGTGGGGGGTAACGGCATTTATGTAAATGAGCCCCGACTTTGGCGGCAGTGGCACACACAACAGGCGTCTCCTGGAAACCTTTTGAAAAAGGCAACTGTCTGTTCTCAAAGGCCTCTTCTGCTCACATGATCACAGCAAACCATTCATCTGCACACAAGCTGCTCTCACCCTTTTATCTCAAGCCATCCTCAGGGTCCAAGTCTGGGAACTTTCAATAGCAGATCTGGGCCATTCTGCAACCCCCTTCTCCAACCCACCCACACAATAGAAAAACACCTCAGTATTATCGCTATATACTGGTCTATGCTAGCCTGATCCCAGATGTGTTTATGCTGTATGGCCAACTTCCAGGGTTGTGGCATGACAACACAAGGAGTAAGCTATACAGGACAAGTAGATCTGAACCCAGCACCAGCCCATCTCCCTATTTCCTGACCTCCCCCTCTCCCCCCAGCCTCCTCACGTTTCTGTCTCCCAGATAGAAGATGAAGCGGTCCTCAATAGGGTCCTTATCTGGGTCCACCCTGATGAACAGACTGATGGTGGTCACTGTCTTAAGGTCCGCCACATTGATGTGGGGCTGCACTTCAACCGACGACTGACCGTTGAACTTCATGGAAACTTGGACCTACAGTATGGTGTAACAAAACATGATATACAGGGCCTTCGGAAAGTATTCAGACCCCTTGACTTTTTCCACATTTTGTTACGTTACAGCTTTATTCTAAAATGGATTAAATAAATGTCATTATGGGGTATTGTGTGTATATTGATGAGGAAAAAAATATTTGATCAATATTAGAATAAGTCTGTAACTTAACAAAATGTGGAAAAAATCAAGGGGTCTGAACACTTTCCGAAGGCACTGTATCTGTGTCATACAGGACTCGATTTTGAACAAGACTTGGGATTATAGTAACACAAGACTATACAGGGTTTTTCATTGGTTGAAAGTACATTTTGGTTGTGATGTTAGTGATTGTTCAGAAGTTAATTTTGACCTTCTTGGCCACACTCCTGGCCTGGGCGATGAGCTCTCTGATCCTCATGATGTTGGTGGTCACGTTGTTCACTGGCTTCTTCTCAATGACACGCAGCTTGTCCAGCAGCTCAGGAACCAGCTCAGACAGGTTCTCAACTGAAAACCCCACCATGGATGGAGAGGATTACCACTTACTAGTTTGAGTGTAATGCTTAGTCATTTAGTCTTCTCTGTCGAGGATTGAAATACTGTAGAAGTGTTTATGAGTGTACTGTACCTGCTTCCCCAGCAGATACTACAGCGCGGTCAAAGGCTGCAGCAGAGTAATCTTGGTTCTTCATGTTGGTGGCCCACTCCTCTACCTTCTCGTGGATGGGGGTGATGGTCTGCAGGACCTCCACGGAGCGGTTCAGGGTGCCTTCAGCCACCTCCCTGGTGAGCTCCAGACGCTTGGTGGTTCTGCCTGGAAGGTCAGAGTGGAATTCAGAGCAACAAATTCAGTACCGAGATGAGGAGAGCAATCTTGGAATGGCAGTGAATACAATGATGTGCATGTCAGAGACCCTAGATAGGCTATGGTCCAGAACAAGAATGTGTTTTACCTGGCTCAATTCCCTTGATGTCTTTCAGTACTTCCGCTAGTTTTTTGGTGTTGTCATCCATGGTCTCCTTGGTCTCCTCAATATATTTAATCTTGTCCAGAACCTCAGTTTCAACCTCTGTTGAGACAATTCACACATGTATCATTGAGGAGAACCTGTACAGCCTAGTCTAACAACAATCAGACAATGCCTAATCTAAACAATATGTCATACCAAATTGCTCAGAACGCAATGAAATAGATTCCCTGAAGATGTTGTCACTCTGGGTCTTCAGGAACCCCAGCTGTGTGTTGATCCCGTTGGTGGCCTGCCATAGACAGCACAGTTTTAGCTTATCAATTGAAAACCACTCTATATTAGCCTAAATACTGTATGTAGCTAATGTAGCTAACTGCTGCGCATTTCAGACAACCTACATCCTCAGCTCTTGTTGCTAAATCCAGTGTTGTCAGTCCAGTGATGTTGGCCTCTTCGATGTACTGGACTATGTTGTTGTACACATTGGCTGCATCCAGAGCCTTCTGCACGAATCCGTTGGCATCGCTGCGTTTCAGATCACTAGGTGGAAAGAAACGTACAACAACATCAAGGTCTAGTTGGAGTCTTTGTAAAGCATTAAGGGTAAAGAACATAGCTGTAGTTTTGGCCTGCTTTTAACTGTGATACTACTACTGTACTACTCATTTGTGCTTCAAGTAAAGTGTGATTGAGTGTTGATCAGTTTTGAATAATGTTCAGTGGTGGTTTTGTTCTTGAATGTGGTGTGCATTATAATGGAATAAAGTGGATAATCGAGTGTAGTCATGTTTAGCAGTTGGTTGTTTGGTTCTACAATGTGATGTGCATTAGAGTGATGCCATTATGAGATCACTACTATAAGACATCACTACTACTCACTACTCCAGCTCGTCCGCTTGACTCTGTAGATCCTTTGCGTGGTCCTGGGCTCTCTGGACTAGGTCTCTGTCTGCCAGGGACAGCGCCTCAGTCTTCTCCTGCAGCAGCTTGCTGGCGCCATCGATCGCAGCGTGGTACTCAGTCACGTTCTACACAGATACAGACCCCATTCCAGGACTTAACTAACAAAGTTACGTCTGAATGATTCTATTTCCCCACTGACTAAACCAATAGAGAGCCAATTGACTTAAAGGGATACCTTGGGATTTTGGCAATGAAGCCCTATGCTTACCATTGATGTCCTGTCATTATGCTAAAGCTAGATAGCAATTGCACTAATGGTAGTTAGCAAAATTCTTCCAGCAGAGACATACAAATGGTATCCACAAGTTCATCTGACTCTGGGGAAGAATACAAAGTGCTACAAAATCCTGAAGTATCCCCTCAAAAGGGGAATTGTATAACCTGTTTCAACTCTGAGCGGTTGTTTTGGGTCCTGTACAGGGTCTGGCAAATGTTGGTGGGTCATAAGAATGAAGTTCTTACCTTTTCTAACAGTACTAAGCGTGTGTTTGTAGTACTTATAGTTTTGAAACCGAAATGTACTTTATGAGGGTAGTACACAATATTATGAATCGTTTAGAAAATGCCATCAGAGGGCGTCAGAGTTTGCAGCAGCGTTTTTGATCTCCTGCAACTCCAAAAAATGCCCTAATATCATTTTGGGTGTCTGTTAGATTTGTCATGGATTCATACTAAGTGTATTGAGAATACATGGTACTCTCCCTGTCATGCCATACAGTGCCTTTAGAAAGTATTCACACCCCTTGTCTTTTTCCACATTTCGTTGTGTTAAAGCCTGAATTTAAAAGGGATTCCATTTAGATTTTGTGGCAGTGGCCTACACACAGTACCCCATTATGTCAAAGTGGAATTATGTTTTGAGACATTTTTACAAATTAATAGAAAATGAAAAGTTGAAATGTCTTTAGCCAATAAGTATTCAACCCCTTTGTTATGGCAAGCCTAAATAAGTTCAGGAGTAAAAATGTGCATAACAAGTCACATAATAAGTTGCATGGACTCACTCTGTGTGCAATAATAGTGTTTAACATTGTTTTTGAATACTTCATCTCTGTAACCCACAAATACAATTATCTGTAAGATCCCCCAGCCGAGCAGTGAATTTCAAACACAGATTCAACCACAAAGGCCAGGGAGGTTTTCCAATGCCTCGCAAAGAAGGGCACCTAATGGTAGATGGGTATCCTTTTCAGCAGTGATTAATTACACTTTGGATGGTGTATTGATACACCCAGTCACTACAAAGATACAGGCGTTCTTCCAAACTCAGTTGCCGGAGAGGAAGGAAACCGCTCAGGGATTTCACCATGCTGACTTTAAAACCGTTACAGAGTTTACTGGCTGTGATAGGAGAAAACTGAAGATGGATCAACAACATTGTAGTTACTCCACAATACTAACCTAAATGACAGTGTGAAAAGAAGGAAGCCTGTACAGAATACTCATTTTCTAAAATATGCATCCTGAATAAGGCACTAAAGTAAAACTGTAAAAGATTTGCCAAAGAAATTAGCTTTATGTCCTGAATACAAAGTGTTATGTTTGGGGCAAAACCAACATGACACATCACTGAGTACCACTCTTCATATTTTCAAGCATGGTGGTGGCTGCATCATATTATGGGTATGCTTGTCATCGGCAAGGACTAGGGAGTTTTCTTTTGGATAAAAATAAATGGAATAGAACTAAGCACAGCACAGGCAATCCTAGAGGAAAACCTTATTCAGTCTGCTTTCCAACAGATACTGGGAGTCCTTTCACCTTTCAGCAGGACAATAACTTAAAACACAAGGCCAAATATACACTGGAGTTGTTTACCAAGACGACATTGAATGTTCCTGAGTAGCCTAGTTCCAGTTTTGACTTGAAAATCTTTGGCAAGACTTGAAAATGGCTGTCTAGCAATGATCAACAACTAACTTGAAAGAGCTTAAATAATTTTTTTAATAATAATTTGCTAATATTGTACAATCCAGGTGTGCAAAGCTCTTAGAGACTTACCCAGAAAGACTCACAGCTTTAATTGCTGCCAAAGGTGATTCTAACATGTATTGATTCAGAGGTTTGAATACTTATGTAAATGAGAAATGTTTTTGTTATACATTTTTTTTACCCCTTTTTCTCCCCAATTTCGTGATATCCAATTGGTAGTTACAGTCTTGTCCCATCACTGCAACTCCCGTACGTGAGAGGCGAAGGTCGAGAGCCATACGTCCTCCGAAACACGACCCCGCCGAGCCGCACTGCTTCTTGACACACTGCTCGCTTAACCCGGAAGCCTGCCGCACCAACGTGTTGGGGGAAACACCGTACAGACCAAAGTCAGCTTGCATGCGCCCGACCCTCCATAAGGAGTCGCTAGAGCACAATGGGACAAGGACATACCAGCTGGCCAAACCCTCCCCTAACCCGGATAACGCTGTGCCAATTGTTCGCTGCCTCATGGGTCTCCCAGTCACAGCCGGCTGCGACACAGCCTGGGATCGAACCTGGGTCTGTAGTGACACCTCAAGCACTGCAATGCAGTGCCTTAGACCACTGCGCCACTCGGGAGGCCCCCAAAATGAGATATTTCTGCATTTCATTTTCAATACATTTGCAAACATTTTCTAAAAACATGTCTTCACGTTGTCATTATGGGATAGATGGGTGAGAGAAAAAACATCGCACTGCAGCAATGGGTCCAAAATACAAAGCTTTCAGGCATAGGTTAATGGTGACTGTGGTGTGTACAGAAAGAGAGCAGGCCTTACCTGCACCAGGAGAACCATCTCAGCAACAGTATTCTCAGTGTCTATGATGAGGTCTTCAGCTGTCTGCAAGGTGTCATTCACAGCTTCGTAGTTCTCCATCAGTATCTGCTGCTTGGCCTGGGAGAGAGAGTGGACAGGACTGGTGACTACTTGAATACTTCCGTTTTTGTAGTACAGAGCAAAGGAGGCTGGTGGGAGGAGCTATACGAGGACAGATGATACATTATGTGTAGTGAGTACAGGTTATGCATGTCTCCCATTTGAACCCTGTTATCATAAAAGTACATAAATCATAGGAACAATAATATTAAACGTGAAATGAAAATGATGAAAAATGTGTTTTCCCCAAAGAGGCAAGATAGAGATATTTGTTGACAAAGATATAAGTATAGCACAGTAACATCTTCCTACCCCCATAGTAACCCTGGCTTTGTTTCTGTTGCTACGACTAGTGTTGACCAATCTGCTTAGGGAAGGAAGATCCCCAGATTATGGGAGGCCTCCTGTTTGGACAGTGCACCATTCATGTCATTGGTTTACAGCAGAGGCCCTGATCATGGGGATAACACACACATACGGCACTGCAGCAGCTGGCTGCTCCAAGCTCCACTGGAGCACAACCACAATGGGCCCATAATGTCAACTTGGCCATGACAACAGGCCAGTCTGTGTTCTACAAAGAATCGCAATCCCTCAGGTTTTCACACCATAATGAATAGGACCAACAGGCCTGTTGTATTGTATTTCGGATCTATAAACAGAACAGACACGCCCCAGACTTAAAGAAATTTTAAGGAGCTTTACAAAATGACTGTACACATGATACCCAATTCAATGTCAAGCAGCTGTAGGTGTTTAACTCTAAGGGGCATAGCCTCTTTATATGGGGATACAATTGTGTGGTGCAGTAATGCATCTCCCCCAGTTTGTGCCTCCGAACAATCCAATCCAACAGCTGTTTCTGTGTTACTGTTCTCTACTACTAAATACCACGGGTAATTGAGTTCTCTGGCAGACTTTGGGAACAACAACAATCCCCATACAGATGGAGAGAAATATCTGGTCTATTCCTTGGCAGGAGCAGGACAGCGTTGCTTCCCAGTGATAAAGCCAAGCTGAACTCCTACAACATTCAGAGGGAAGTTAGAGGTAGACTGCACTGAGGCAGAACTCAACAACATCACACTCCCCCTAGAGCAGGCTTGAGCTGCACTTATCTTTTTAGCAGGGCGTTCTCACAGGGAGCTGTAGTAATAAACCCAAGCGGACGAACACAGAGAGCTGGAAACCAGAGAGCCAGGGAGTCAGGCCAGCAGGCAGTCAGTCAGTCTGTCAGGCAGCCAGTAAGGAAGTCAGTCAGAGAGTCAGAGGATCAGGGAGGCTGGGAGTCAGGGAGTCAGCGAGAGACATTTGGGGAGCCAGGACGAGAGCGGCTCCCGGCGGCACGGTTTGGTCCAAGCGGACCCCGGGGTTGTGGGAAGTTACCTCACTCCTCTGGAATTTGACGGTGTTGGCCTTGTTAATGTCCTCCGTCTCCTGGACAGTGTTGGCAGCCTTCTGGAGGATATCCTGGGCCTCAGAGAGCTTTTTGGTGAAGCGGGAGAGCACCTCCCGTATCGGGGCCACGCGGCCTTCCGTACTGATCAGCTTCTTCTCCAGCTGACGCACGTGTCTAAGGACTGAACAACACACAAATGGGACCACAAACGCAGCCTTTTGTAACACATCATCAAAAATGTGTGTGTGTGCGCATGCACGTGTTTTCCTCACGGTCGTGGGCCTCCGTGGACTCATCGGTGGCAGTGGGCTCTCGTGTGGACAGGTCCAGTTTCTTCATCAATGTCACCATGCCCTCGGCCATGGCCGTCTTCTTTCTGATGACCTCTGGGTCCAGGTCCTGATGGACACTGTAGAGCTCCCAGTCACTGATCATTTCTGTGAGACACAAACATAACAGGGAGCACAGGGTGAAGGAAGGCTGGGATGTGACTGAGGCCATGTTACCAGAAGCACCTCTCGTAAACTCAAACGCTGATAAATGGACGACAGTAGGAAATACAGCAAAGTTGATTTGGATTTCAATCTTAAGCCAAGTTATTGAATATCACATATCAATATTTAGAACGTACCTAAAAGCCTTAATAATCCCGGGGAGGTGGACAGTACTCAAAGAGGCATAGCAGTGTAGCTTTAGCAGGCCTAAAATTACCTTCAATGAGTACGTTGAGGGTGGTGAGGTTAGTGGTCAGCTCGTCAGCAAGAGTGACGCTTTGTAGTGTGTCTTCATCCACTCGGTCCCCCATGGACTTCACTTCACTCTCCTGGCCCACCACAAACACCAGACACATCAATGACATAGTCAAGACAAACACCACAAGAACACACAAATCAATCACAGTCCGGACACTACCACTACAGCTCAATAAAATAGATTTGATGGCTCTGAGAGATAAGCTAACTGATCTACACTCCCCTACGTATTTATTTGGACAGTGAAGCTAAAACTTTCTTACTGGCTCTATACTCCAGGATTTTGTATTTGAGGTCAAATATTTTTTCTCAGGCGACTACAGAATGTCACCTTTTTTTTCCTAGGGTATTTTCATACATATCTGTTTTACTGTTTAGAAATGAAAGCACTTCGTGTATCTAGTCCCCCTCATTTGAGGATGTCATAAATATTTGGCCAAATCCACTTATTAGTGTATTAAAATTGGTCAAAAGTTTAGTAATCTGCCCCATATTCCCAGCATGCAATGACTACATCAAGCTTGTGACTCTAAAAACTTGTTGGATGCATTTGCAGTTTGTTTTGGTTGTGTTTCGGGATTAATAGAAATTGTTTTCTGCAGGTGGACTTTATTTCACCTCCAGAGTAATGTAAACAGTGAAAGAGGGAGGAAGAGGAGTGCGAGTGAGTTAGATGAGCGATGAAGGTGTCCTCTTACTGTCTCTGCCAGATGGTTCATGTCTGAGAGTAGAGCAGCACTGGCCTCCTCCAGCTGCCCTGTCTGTGTCCTCATCATAGATGACTTATTTCTCCAGTTCATAAACTGAGTCTGAAACCAAAACGGGAGAAATTAGATACACTTAAACAATGCAATTACAATACAGTCAATGCATGTTAGGATCGTGAGAAGAGAATTGTGTGATGTGCACTGTACAATGGTTGGTGTATTGGTTGGTTAGTTAGTTGGTAGGTTAGTTAGTTGGTTGGGTGGTTGGTTGGGTGTTTAGTGTATGAGATTTGCCAATATCCAGTGGCTTTGTAATAGTTCAACTCCTGAAGTTGAGTTGCTTATTTCGCTTGTTTAAATCAGAATGAACGGATAATATAGGTGTGTATAAACATGATTGAGTCCCGACTATATCAGCGTGAGCAGAAAGAGAGGCTGTACTCTACCTGCAGACGGTGGGCGGTGTAGTTGTAGTACTTGAGTCTGTCGTTGGCTGCAGCCCCAGTGGAGATGTTCAACACGCTGACCTTCACCTGGTCCAGCGTCTTATTGGATAGCCTCAGGTCACCAATCAGGTGCCAGATACACTCATCACAACCTGATAGGAGGGAGGAGCCAAATAACGACAAATCATTTTCTATGTAATTTCCCCAACATCACATCAGTCCAACACAAAAAAAATATTTGTTTACGATGAACTGAAATGTCTTTTATTTCTAACCAAGCCCTCTTACTGATGTTGCAGGGGTTGACCATGGCCGCTTCTGGCAAACACTCCCCAGTGTGCATGTCACAGTGACCGCTAGCACAGTCACATTCTGGATGGAAGAAACAGACACACACATGCACCTCATATAGCTACAGTTGATTCCATGTGGAGTTCCCTTGATCAAGTCGAATGATTTATCAGCTGGACATGTGAGAGTCAGTCTGGGTACCAAAAATATGATGGAACCCATGGTGAGTATTATGGCTGGGAAGGAGTGCTGCTGCACATGCTGAGGGGTTTGGTATTGGCTCTGACCTTGTACTGTATATAGCTTCCTCTCTTAGTTCTTATTTCTCATGTTTTGTATTTTCTTAGAATTTATACTTTTGAATACTGCGCTGTTGGGTAGGGCTTGCAAGTGAAAGGTGCAATATGCCGAAATCGCTCCGCCATTGCCTGGATGCTAAAATTCTACAAGTTCGCCTATTTCAGTTTATGTGACAAAAATAGTCTATGCGTAGTGTAGAGAATCATTGTACCATCTAAACCACTGTGTAATATCTTTTCAATAGCCCAAAATATTGTATTTTCAGCTGTTTGAAGCTGGTGTACAAAACCGAAAGTAAAAGACACAAAAACGAAAGATAAGAATGGGAAGCATAGAAATAGCGCAATAGATCTATCGCTTCTTAGACTTGCTTTCAATGAGAATGACATATCTACAACTCACATTTCTATGTGAATTTGGTTGGGTCGCCCAAAAGTTACATAGCAGCTTTAAGCATTTCACTGTACTTGTGCATGTGACAAATAAAACTTGAACTTAGTTCCCTGGTTCTCTATACTGTGGCTGTGGGATGATTTTGGCAGCTGGCCAGATCAATTGGGGCTGGGCGGTGATGTCAGCGGAAAGTCGGATGCTAGCTGCAGTCTGTCCTTGTGGTCGTGCACAGATGTGTACAGCTGGTCCCCGGGTTGCAGATTGCAGCAGATGCCTGCCTGACATCATGTATGAGTGGGTGTGGGAACAGTGGACTGGCTAGCTAGCTGCAGTAAAAACTCTGGGGAAAACAATATCGGTACCGAATGTTTGACCAAACTGGTCTGGGTGGTTTATGTTCTTGAGTGTGTGAAACACAGAGAGAGGGATTTTTTTGACGTGTATGACAGACACTAGCTTTTGATTCCAGGATTTCCTGCATGTTGGTGATTGAGACGGGAGTAGGGTCACACATGACTTACTCTGGCACCCTGAGGGGCCGTAGTTCCAGTGGTCTGGGAGGCAGCGCTCGCAGTATCGGCCTCCGGCCCCTGGTTGGCACTGGCAGCTGTGGGTCAGAGGATGACAAGTAGGCCGGAGACCGGCAGCCCCACAGTCACACCTCCGGCAGCCCTGGCAACTGTTGAAACCTGTGTGACCCTCCTAAAGCACATTATAGACACAAGCCTTATAGTTAGTTTTGCTTGCTGTTGTTCATGCTGTTGTTAACTATATATTCACAGTAGCCTAAATGATTTTGTCTGCTCTCTTCTACGCCTGCTTTGCTTAGTTATCAGGAAAGACTGTCCAACAGTGTGAATATGTGTCCACATGGTTGTACGGCTCGCCTTGATAAGGCCCTCGAAGTGACTCACCTCACATCGGTCACAGAGTCGGCCGGTGACACCAGGCTTACAGTGACACGTCCCGGTCCTGTCGTCACACGAACCTGTCCCGCACTTGCTGCACTCGCACGCTGTAGCACAGGACACACTCATAGGTAATACAGCGCGGGTCACAGAAGCATGGCATGGTCACAATGGGAAAGGTTATTTTTGTCCTTGCGGAGGACAATACAAATGCTAATCCTGCAACAGACTGACAAGGAGTTTCCCATGTCTATTAGTATTCTATGACGTTTTCTACAAGTAACCAGAAGATCGACTCTTTGTCTCCTTGAGTTACTAGAGCTTGACTTTCCATGATGCTATTCTTACACTGATGTGCACATGCCACAAGGTTATCTTTGTTGTACTGCACTGTCTCTGAGGCATGGAGGCATTAGAGCATGGCAGGAATTCTCACTGACCAGCCTGCCAAACTATGTAAACACACAAAATGGACTTTGTTTCACATAGAGCTTTGTAATTGGCGTATGTCTATAACACCCATTATGAGCAACACAAGGGGGAATTGTCCGAGCTCTACTGAAGACAACGCCATAGTAAGCCTTTAAGACAAAGAGCAAGGTAAAAGCAGGGTTCAAATACAAAGTTAAGCATATAACTGCTCATGAACATATCTTCACCCTCCGCATCATCTTTAGATGTATAAATATCTGTTTTGTTCTCTATGTTTTCCCATGGGTAGTCTTCATTGACAGTAGGGCTGACTTATATTAGTGGAGCAAGGGCCTTAGGGTAAGTCATGTTTAATAGTACTCTTGGCAAGTTGGCACGCACCTCTGCAGTTCTTGGCACTGATGGCATCACCGTAGAAACCCGGGGCACACCGTTCACAGTTGGCTCCAGCCGTGTCCCCCCAGCAGTTCTGACAGAAGCCGGTCACGTTGTGGCATTCATTGAAGATGTGGTTGGGGTCCGAGTTACCGTTACAGTCGCACCTCTTACAGGAGTCACCAATCACCATGGGGTTGCCATAGAAACCTGGAGCACATCTGGGTGAGGAAGACGCAAGGTGATTGCCAATAATTGTTTGACTTAGGATGTCTTAATCACTTATACTGAAACATCATTGTTATTTGAAAGCATTTCCAAATATTTTCCTTTCAGGTTCAGAAAAATTGGCCCATATTCAAAATGTAGAAATAGGTGAAAATGCAAGAGTTTCATTTGTGGCTGCTTGAGCTGATTTAATGTTATGAGTGTAATTGGTCCCATGGTGGAGTTGCAGTAAAGCATGGTTGTGGCCAAGCCAAGTCCCTGTCAGCACTGACCTCTCACAGTAATGTCCAGCATAGCCCTCTTGGCACTTGCACCGTAGGATGTTACTGCTTCTGTCACAGTGCTGTGCAAAGCTGGCCAGACACACAGGGGAAAGAATGTTAGTCAGTGAGCTCTGCTCGCCAACACACAGCCCACTGGGCACAGACGTAATTTTAACGTCTAGCTCCGATTTACATTTGGTTGAGACGTCAACTAACGTGAATTAAACATGAAATCAACACAAAGTGGCACCATGTCATTGGATTTAGATTACAACTTGGGTGAGAGAAAGACGTCATTTCCTTTACATTGATGACTTTTGGCAAATCCAATCAGTTTTTTTTCATGCTGATTCAACGTCATCAGATTTGTATTTATTTTTTTAATGACGTGGAAACAACGTTGATTCAACCAGTTGCCCAGTGGGAGGCTTCTCCCTGCAGGGCCGACACAACGGTAGGGTCTGGAGGTACGGGCGCTGTGGCTTACTTGTTGGAGGGGATGGACAGGGGACAGGCGCACGGCCGGCAGGAGTGTCGTCCGTATGTGTTGACGTCAGGCATGTATCCATCTTCACAGATCTCACAGAAATCCCCAGTGGTGTGGTCCTGACATGACTGTATGGTAGGGGAGAGTGGGGTAAGTTGAGCCAAAGGGGTAAGTTGAGCTACCCTTGTTTCTAGGAAACCATAAACAAAATTCATAATTTGACCAAATATTTAGGAAGAGGTTATCCTTTCATGGAGCCTGTGAAGGAAAAAAACACATATAAAAGTGGTAAGTAAGTTAAGTCCAACATTTTTTATTTTCACCAAGTCAAAGAAATGCATGAAAGTGCATCCTTGTGGCTGTGTGGGCTAATATGGTCAAAATGTTTGCCTTGGGGTAAGTTGAGCCAATGGCCATGAGGTAAGTTGAGCCAATGGTTGAGCAAATGGAAGTGTTTTCTTCCCAGATGTAATGTAAGGCATTATCTCTGGGATATGAGGTAACAACAGAGCCTGGCCTATGTTAAAAGTCTTTAAAAAAGTACAAAGTGTTTGTTTGCTGCTAAGCCGGTGTAAAAAGACGCTTAAAATGATTAAAAGACCAAAATGATTGTGATTGTGTTGAATTGTGTTTGGGAAATAAAGATAAACATGGTTTTAAAAAGGTAGGGGTAATATTTATTTCAGTACATGAAGTTGTAGGCGGTTTTAAGTTACCCTATCCCTCTGCTCAACTAACCCCATACCCGGAGTAAATTGTGCCAAGAGACCACTTTTTTTTGGACAAGCTACATTTTCAAAACTGTAATGTTTACATGAATTCTGATTATTTCCAGGGATACACATCACCCTAAAATGTATGTAGATATCTTTGTGAGAAAGAATACTATATTTCCCTTGACGGAGTGATATTGAATATACAGGTATATTTAAAAAAAAACACTCTACCCTAAAGAGTGTAATCTAGTTGAAATCTATTACTGATATAATAGTAGATTGTAATCTAAAGATTATAATCTATTACACCATAGTGTAATAATGATTAATCAAGAGGAGGTAATACATGGGAAAATACTTACTAAACAAATGCCGGTGATTTCCTCACAGGTTTCTGAGTGGCCTTTGCAGTTACATGGTAGGCATTTGTTCTGGTTACTGAGGAAATATCCTTTTGCACACACCTAAGAGAGGGAACATGAGGGAGATTTTTGTTAACGGAGTACAATCTCAGTTCCCAACAAATACAAATTTGCCCCTGAACCTGATCTGTCTAAAATTAACCAGTTTAATGGCTGCAGAATTAGAAACATATTGACCAGAGAGCAGCTGGGTCCCTGACATTAATGCCAAGTTGCTAACGAGGCACTCTATCATTCAACAGCAATTTCAGAAAGTAGAGCACCTGGAATCGTTTTGGCCAGACTGGCTTAGGTGGTCTGTCATCAATGGGCTACAACGTTCCACTGTTTTCCACAACATCTCTTATCAAACACATGCACATTCCTTCATGGGAGAAGATGCTCTCTTATTCAGCTACTGTAAGATGTGAAAGTTAAGCACAGTACTTGACCAGGAAAAAAGTATTACATACTGGATACTGCTCTGCAATATATTTACAGAATGTCAGTTACACAACATTTGTGCCCAGTTCACTCTGCCACTTTTTCTGCCACTGCTAGTGCTGTGGATTAAAGTGCAGGGATGTGGGATCGACAGTCCCAGCTCCGACACCTCAGAGTTTCTCCCTCACACGGCCGACACGGAATTTATGAGACAGTACTTTTAGTCATCCCACGTTTGGTACATGTAAATCCACTTAGAGGTGGTTTCCTGCTGCAGTATGATGTCAGAGTTCAGTAACCCCTCTCCACACCCCTTCCTCCCCACACACACATCACTTTGATCTTCAGTCACCCCATTCAAAGAGCGCACCGATCATACAATACCACTCTGTTCATATTGGCCTACTGTAAGAATGCCAAGTTTGCCCCCTTGTTCCATCCAGATTGGCTGGGACAAATACATCATACATTCCAGAGATACTGTATGCTCCCAGTTGTGATGCATATTTTCTATTGATTTATTCGTGAGCAGGCCATGAGACAAAGAAATGCCTCTCCAGTGAACTAATGTGGAACATCCTGTGAACAGCAGTGCTTTCATGACCAGAGCAGATTTTTCCCTGTAGCCCTTTCCTTCCTGTGGCTTTCCTGACCTATAGTACACAAAGTAAATAAGAACAGACTTATACATCATATTGTTACAATGTTATATGATGTCCTGGTTATAGTTCAATCAATTCCACTGGCCTTATGCACGCACACATACAGTATGTTTGCATTACAATTGATGACATGTTTTTTTATTTAACCCTTTGTTTAATAATTAACACGTACTAAAGAGTAGATGTTAGAGGCCAGACATAATGTAAAATGATCTGACTGGGTACAGGGATGATAAGCAGTCTAGAGATCCATATCACAGATGAGGCCATTGGACAAGTCCAACCACAGAATGTTAGTCCACCGGTTTTAGCGGTGGCTGACAGTGCTGAAGAATGACCCTTCATTGCTAATGACTGGATTTAGAATGATTAGCTGTGTGACATCCTGTGACAGGTCAAACAGCTGGACGATGCATACACAACCAGACCCATGGGACTAGAGGTTCCTGGGAAAGATGGAGCAGAATCAGCAGATGGTTTAGTGTGGGATAGGCTGTGTCCCAACTGGCAACAGATTCCCTACATAGTGCACTACTTTTGACCCCCAAGGCCAATACACTAGGGTTCTGGTCAAAATAGTGCACTATATAGGGAATAGTGTGCCATTTAGGACTCAAGTGTGTATACAACCCAGTAGCCTTTACACCACCGTCATATCTAATTACATTATTTCCTGTTCGTATTAATGCTTTCATTAAAATGTAATTTAGTTTCGAATCCCCTTTCATTCAAAAACCAAGCCCAAACTTTGGGTGATATTTCCCCTGGGTATAGGGAGTAATCCTGAGATACTGAAAAGGAACCCCTCAATAAGAGTTCACAGCATGGTGAATGCTCTAATCCGCTCCTAAGTGGCATGAACATTGAAATAATGGACATCTGTAGCCTTCAGGTCCACTGTGAATGTCCACTGTAATGTGAGCAATTTCGGAACTTCTCTGTGTGCCCACTACCATAGAGAACAAAGATGACATTCACCATGCGGTATAGCCTTTCTGTGTTTCATATGCAGCAGCATGTTCCAAAGACTATGTCACTGGGTTCCACTTCTAACAGGACTGAACATTGTTAAATGGTATGCGTTTATCACTAGCTGTTTATATCATGTGTTCAGAAGTGCTGTAGTAGGCCTATGTTATTAGATTCACAAGATTGACCATGAGTCTGCCTTCATCTCTGCCTCTGGGACAGCGCTGAATAAATACAGTGTTTTTTTTTAGCTCAGGCCAAAAGAAAACAAGAATTGGCTTCAAACAGGAATTCAGTCCAAAATCTACATCTCTTCAGGTCTGAGGCTGTGGGACTGTGTGGCTGTGAAATCTCGCTCTCTTTGCAATGGGAGCAACAAACCATATGCCTCCCTGAGTCCACTCCTCACAATAAGGGGCAGATAGGTTATTGACTTTGGCCCTGGTGAAGGTTTCGGCCCCTGGCTTAGTGGTAAACTCCTCGGAAGACACTGGGAGGAAAAGGGCCTGGTTAGGTCATGTGAATTTCCTTATAATCCAAAAACAGAGCAGAGACGATATGTCTGCAGTGGAGAGGCCTCATTCTCCTCATGGGACAATGGAATTGGAATGCTCACAGAACGAGTAAACAATCTTCACATTTCACAAGAGGCGGAAGATCGTCAATTCTCAATTGAAACACTATGGGGGGTCTGCTCCCTGCCCCTGCCCCACACAAGTCTAGCTATTCAATTCATTGTTCTTACATTAGTCTAGCTCTGGACACATTGTTTTGCCTGTGTCCCCCTGAGATAGAAGAAGGCATCTTTAAGCTCGATGCCCATTTATAGGGGTCCCTACTGGCCCCACAAACAGGAAATACCAGCCCGTACCCAGTCTACCCACTATAAATATGTCAGCAGCACGTCACGTATTGTTTCTCATGCTCTTTCTGCCTGCTGTGTTCCCTCTGTGTGTGTTGCTCAACACTTGGCAGCTGGTTTCCATTAGGGCCCTATCGGGGGGCCAGCGGGTGCCAGTGGAGAATGGCACGGCCCTCATCGAGGTCTCGGCTGGAGCTCCTCCGCTAACAGCCCGACCCCAGGCGGAACACAGAGAGGGTTGAGACGCAGCACTGAGTGGCCAGAGTACGGCCATAGAGATATAGATCCACACAGCAAGATCCTCTCACACCCAAACCACCCCAGCACTTCACAAATGTCTACGAAGCACACTGACTAACTCACAAACATGTCTGTCTTACAGTGGCTCTCAAATCTAAACCCGTCAGGGTTTAGCTGCAGAGGCATACAGCACAAGTCTTTGACATGACACAGTCCAAAGGATAGGACTCTTTCCACAGTCGTGGAAAAGTTTGTAACAACAACAGGCCCTCTATATTTAGCTGTGATAAGGCACTGGAAGCCTGCTATGCATCCTGTACCAGCCAAGCAGAGGAAAAAAAGAAAAGTCTGGTCTTACTTTTACCACCGAACGCTGTTCCAAATCTAAACCGTTGGGAGCCGCTGGGCAGACGATCCCTGAGAGGATGATGGAGAAAAGAAGGCAGAGGCATGGCAGAGCTCTAGTAGCAGACATGTCTGTGTATTAGTCCAGTGGAGCACTGCTCCCTCTCTGTCTCTCCCTGTCCCGTCTGTAGTGAAGTCTCTCTGGGACACAGACAGCTCTCTCCCTCGCTCCACTGCACCCGTTGGTTTCACTTTTCCACTGGTCCGACCTCCAGATGCGGTGCCTGCGCCAGCCCAGCCCCAAGTCCTGTAAACTGTGTGTACTTCCTCCTCTCCCTCCTCCCTCTCTCCTCTCGACTCCCCCCTACGCCTCCCCCAGCGGACCTGCCTCTCCCCAGAGCCTGAGCTTAAATCACATACATATGGGAAGTCTGGAGAGAGTGGGAGAGATGGGGGGGGGGGGGGGGGGAGAGGGGTGGTTTGAATTGAGAGAGGAGGGGGAGAGAGAGAGGGGAGGGAGAGAGAGGGAGGGAGGGAGGGAGGGAGGGAAGAGAGAGGAGGGGGAGAGAGGGGAGGGAGAGAGAGGGAGGGAGGGAAAGAGAGAGGAGGGGGAGAGAGAGTGGGATAGGAGATAGTTGAATTGAGGGGGGAGAGAGAGAGGGAGAAAGAGAGAGAGATGGATAGAGAGCAATAGAGAGTTCACTAGACTAGTGTGTATGTCCAGCAGGCAGGCAGACAGACAGTGTAGTGTAGACATCCAGACGGCATATCCACCGCTGACTGTCAGAGTCACATTGAGTGTTGTCTGGCAGCAGTCGCCTCCGTTTGCAGGGTCCGCGTGTGGCACCCTTTCACCTTGGGGGCCTAAGCAGCAGACACAACCCCCAAACCCCCTCAGACCCCTATCCCTTCCCCCTCTGCTCCACTCGTCCAGGAAGAGAGGGCAGCCGGAATAAGCCTCAGCACTCTGTCTGTAGTACAGGCTGAAGGAAAACCAGCTGCCCTCTCACCCCACCTCCTCACCCTTCACCGCCTCTATGTTTGTTTACCCAGGTCAGACCGTCAAAGAAGGTGATTCATTTATGAAAAATGTGTAAGGGTCAGGATGCTTCCACACACCAGGAAGAGGCCGGTAACTGACTGACTGACTGCTACTTTCAGTCACAAAGGAAGTATTGTTCTGTGTATCTACTTGTATGTGTATGGGCATTTTCAATGCAGAAACTCAAGACTATAAAGAGACATGTCATGCTGGACATTAGATTGTGACAGAGGGATTTTGTTCTCGCTTCATGTCTCTGCCTACAAAAAGCGTGTTGTAAGCCGTTCCAAATGCGGCTGAGTTGTGCCATTGGTCCTGACCGAACCATGTGGAAGTTATATGTCTCAGATGACCAATAACCAGGTTGTCAAATTCCATTGATGCATGTTAGGGATGTTCCTTCCCTGCAAGAGCAAAACAACCCCACAACAACATGGCAGTTAACCACTTCCACTTGAATGAGACACATCAAAGGAGAGCAAACCCCAGCTTTTATAATATGCATAAGGTTTCTCTCTCACACACACAGACACAGCACACACACTGGTTTATGTAAGGTTTGTGAGAGGCTGAGAGCTCATAATATGTTATTATTACCAGAAGCAGCAATTCAGCGTTCTGAAACCCGCAAGCTCTCAGCAAGGTTTGTCTAAACTTAGTGAGCACCATGTAAACAAACTTCTCTGGCTGCATGTTGAAGAGGCTGTTGAGGAGACTGTGAGTCTCCTCTTGGTCCCCGAGAGTCCCTCCCCCGTTTGCCCTATTGCACATTGGTATTCTCAGCAGGGGGTCTAAACACAGGGGGAGATCACTCACAGGGCATCGCCTTCTGGAATGATCTGTGGGCTTCACAGAGGTTCACTCCTTCATGGATAAATCAGTCTGTGGTGGTCTACACTGCCCCCATTCAGCCCACTGAGCCCAGGAGTCACAGCAAGGCCATCAATCTGATGAAAAGTTTGGAATGAGGCTCCCTGCCCCTCCTCGCCCGCTGAATGCTTCAACAGTCATGACGCTGCTGCCCTCTGATCAAAAGACTGAAAGAGATCTGATGCATGGTGCTGCCGCCACCTGAGACACTCAGTTCTGCATTGTTCATTGGTGTTTAGTGATGTTGTTCTGTGTGCCCTGCTACTTTCAGGATCCTTTCACTGCTCTGAATAATAAGGAGATTAATTGGAGGCTACTGCCAGCGCATTATTTAGGTGTTTTGACAGAGACAGATGCTATCTAACCCCAATCTCCCATTTATCTAACATTTTGGCCTATCTAACCATCAGTATGGGCTGAGAAAGTCATGGTACTGTATGGAGAGGGAGTCTTTACTGCTGCACATGAGTGTGTGTTTGATTAAAGTGAAGAAGCGTTTGTTATGATAGATCTTTTCCCTGGCTGGCTGGGCTTACCATGTGGCAGAGAGTGAAAGAGGATCTCCTAGGCAAGGAGGGGGGCAAGGAGCGAGACAAACAGGGGTGAGGGTTGACCTCTCAGGGCGCTCTTGGACTCTCTGATCTCCCTCTCACTCCAGGAGAGACCATAAAGCCAGTCTGCGTCCCCCTTCCCCCCTACTTTATGTGACACTGCTCAGCCTAACCCTATCATGGTGGAATGAGGTATACATTTCACAGGCAAAATGACTTGGGGTTAGGTCTAGCACCCGAACTGTTTTCAAAATGAACTTCAGGACGCTGCCTGCTTAGTTGACCATAGACAAGGAAGTTGCAGGAAATGAATTATCCATGTATTTGGAAAAATCCTCATGAAATCAGTTTTAGTTTCTCTCCCCACTCCCAGACAGTCCTAGCAAATGTCTTGCTTGAGAAATTGCTCTTTGCTAAGAAGCTCTTTTTTAGTTTTGTTACCATTTTAATTTAAAACAGTCACAGTAAGGTACTTAATTGTTACCCAGAAATTATTTTTACAAAATTTAAAAAAAGGAATCCACCAATCTGGAGACTACAGACAGCTCAAGAGGTACAGAGGCAAGAAAAAGTATGTGAACCCTTTGGAAATACCTGGATTTCTGCATAAATTGGTCATACATTTTGATCTGATCTTCATCTAGGTCACAACAATAGACACAGGCTGGTTAAACTAATAACACACAAAAAAGTATATATTTTCATGTCTTTATTGAACACCGTGTAAACATTCACAGTGTAGGGTGGGAAAAGTATGTGAACCCTTGGATTTAATAACTGGTTGACCCTCCTTTGGCAGCAATAAACTCAACCAAACGTGTTCTGTAGTTGCGGATCAGACGTGCACAACGGTGAGGAGGAATTTTGGACCATTCCTCTTTACAAAACTGTTTCAGTTCAGCAATATTCTTGAGATGTTTGGTGTGAACTGCTCTCTTGAGGTCATGCCACAGCATCTCAATCGGGTTGAGGTCAGGACTCTGACTTGTCCACTCCAGAAGGCATATTTCCTCTGTTGAAGCCATTCTGTTGTTGGTTTACTTCTGTGTTTTGGGTCGTTGTCCTGTTGCATCACCCAATTTCTGTTGAGCTTCAATTGGCAGACAAATAGCCTAACATTCTCCTGCAAAATGTCTTGATAAACGTTGATAATGGCAAGCTGTCCAGGCCCTGAGGAAGCAAAGCAGCCCCAAACCATGATGCTCCCTCCACCATACTTTACAGTTGGGATGAGGTTTTGATGTTGGTGTGCTGTGCCTTTTTTTTCTCTACACATAGTGTTGTGTGTTCCTTCCAAACAACTCAACTGTAGTTTCATCTGTCCACAGAATACCCAGGTGCACTTTTACAAACTTCAGACGTGCAGCAATGTTTTTTTTGGACAGTAGTGGCTTCTTCCGTGGTGTCCTTCCATGAACACCATTCTTGTTTAGTGTTTTACGTATCGTAGACTCGTCAACAGAGATGTTAGCATGTTCCAGAGATTTCTGTAAGTCTTTAGCTGACACACTAGGATTCTTCTTAACCTCATTGAGCATTCTGCGCTGTGTTCTTGCAGTCATCTTTGCAGAACGGCCACTCCTAGGGAGAGTAGCAACAGTGCTGAACTTTCTCCATTTATAGACAATTTGTCTTACCGTGGACTGATGAACATCAAGGTTTTTAGAGATACTTTTGTAACCCTTTCCAGCTTTATGCAAGTCAGCAATTCTTAATCTTAGGTCTTCTGAGATCTCTTTTGTTTGAGGCATGGTTCACATCAGGCAATGCTTCTTGTGAATAGCAAACTCAAATTTTGTGAGTGTTTTTTATAGGGCAAGGCAGCTCTAACCAACATCTCCAATCTTGTCTCATTGATTGGACTCCAAGTTAGCTGACTCCTGACTCCAGTTAGCTTTTGGAGAAGTCATAAGCCTAGGGATTCACATACTTTTTCCAACCTACACAGTAAATGTTTAAATGATGTATTCAATTCTGTATCCTTAGATAAGCAGAAAATGAAACATATTTTTTACATAGAATTCTGAATAATGATTATGGCTCTAGATTGCAGGAAAAAGATGATTCAGGTGTTTGGAAAATGCAACATTCTCCAACTTCCGGATTGGGGGCTTAGCCCCGCTCCAGATTACCCCCCCCCCCCCCCGAAAGGTAGTGCACTATAGAGGGAATATAAGGTGACATTTGGGATGCAACCAATGAGGCAACATGGGAAAGGATGTACAGTATGCATCACTTCCTGGTCAGGGTATGATGATTATCACCACCAGATGATGATGAGGACCCAATCAAAGAACAGGAAACAGATTTGTTTATATCACCGGTTTCAAGAGTTGAGATAGAATGCAATTCATTCCCACCTGGTCTAAACATATGTTCAGCATGGAAATAAATATTTTTCCTGTGCAATTACATGTTTTTGAACTTGTCTGGTATATATGTAAACATTCCTTTAGACAAATTCAGTACGTGTATTATGTGTGTATGGTTTTCAAGAGTCATCTCAATACTATAACAATATGCTTCTTTCTCTGTCCTTCGGTATTTTGAAAGGCTCAAATAAAATGTATTATTATTATACCATTTGTATTATATCTCTAGCTGATTTGATGACAGTAAAGTCTGTATAATGTGAGCCAAGGAAAGGAATGCTATTTATTGTCTGGTTTCTAGTCTGTTATGCAGTTTCTCAGTTTGTGAAAAGGCTATCATGGGGAATAGGAGAGAATTGGATCCCTGGGCCACTGGCGGTGAGCGTTGATTAGAAGCAGATGCAGAGAGGAGAGGGGGTGTGTGAGAGAGGGATTGGGGGGGGGGGGGGGTGGAGAGGAGAAGCGGTGTGTGGGAGAGGGATTTCATTGTGTAGAGAGGTCTGACTTGATGGGAAAATGTGTAACACATTCAAGACCGCTATAGGCAAACATTTTTTTAAATCCAGCCTGTGACTTTGAAATGTAGAATGTATTTTTATGCCTTTCATAATTAAATACACTGAACAAAAATGTAAATGTTAGTCCCATGTTTCATGAGCTGAAATAAAAGATCCCAAAAATATTCCATACGCTTATTTCTCTCAAATTAAGCTTATTTCTCAAAAATTTGGTGCACATATGTGTTTACATCCCTCTGAGTGAGCATTTCTCCTTAGCCAAAATAATCCATCCACTTGAAAGGTGTGGCATATCAAGAAGCTGATTAAACAGCATGATCTTTACACAGGCGTACCTTGTGCTGGGGACAATAAAAGACCACTCAAAAATGTGCCTTTTTGTCACAATGCCACAGATGTCTCAATTATTGAGGGAGCGTGCAATTGGCATGCTGACTGCAGGAACGTCTACCAGAGCTGTTGGCAGAGAATGTAATGTTAATTTCTCTACCATAATCCGCCTCCAACGTCATTTTAGAGAATTTGGCAATACATCCAACCGGCCTCACAATTGCTGACCACGTGTAACCACGCCAGCCCAGGACCTCCACATCCGGCTTCTTCACCTGTGGGATCGTCTGAGACCAGCCATCCGGACAGCTGTGGATTTGCACAACCGAAGAATTTCTGCACAAATGGTCAGAAATCGTCTCAGGGAAGCTCATCTGCGTGCTTGTCGTCCTCATCAGTGTCTTAACCTGACTGCAGTTCGACGTCGTAACCGACTTCAGTGGGCAAATGCTCATCTTCGATGGCCACTGGCACGCTGGAGAAGTGTGGTCTTCACAGATGAATCCTGGTTTCAACTGTACTGGGCAGATGGCAGACAGCGTTATAGGCGTCGTGTGGGCGAGCGGTTTGCTGATGTCAACGCTGTAAACAGAGTGCCCCATGGTGGCATTAAGATTATGGTATGCGCAGGCATAAGCTACGGACAACGAACACAATTGCATTTTATCGATGGCAATTTTAATGCATAGAGATACCGTGACGAAATCCTGAGGCCCATTGTCGTGCCATTCATCCGCCGCCATCACCTCATGTTTCAGCATGATAATGCACGGCCCAATGTTTCAAGGATCTGTACACAATTCCAGGAAGCTGAAAATGTTCCAGTTCTTCCATGGCCTGCATGCTCACCAGACATGTTGCCCTTTGAGCATGTTTGGGATGCTCTGGATCGACGTGTACGACAGCATCGATCCTCTGATTTCCTTACATGAACTGTAACTCTTGGAAATTGTTGCATGTTGCATTTATATTTTTGTTCAGTGTATAAGAACTGCAAAGGAAAACAGAAGGCAACTTGTATCAGGTCAGATGAAACCACATATCCTAGTCCCTGTCTTTAATTGGAAATCTCTTTTTAAAGCTAACCCAAATAAAAGTGTATAGCTATGTATGACCGCCTCAGCTGGTGGGGCAGTGGTGAATATATCCTTACATAGCGCTGGCCTGCCTGCCTCCCACGGGCTTGGTAAGTTCAGCACAGTCCCAGCCATGCACAGCTGCTGTGGCCAACAGACCTCAGAAACACTACTCCACCATTAGTCAGTTGCTGGGTAATTTTCTAGCGTACACATTTACACAGCAATACCATGAGGCAGTAAATTTGTTTATCAAATTGTACTACAGGAAGAGTGGTTGCACGATCATACTATACATGAAATGGCACTGGAGTAAAAGTCTAAAGGTATTTGGTTTGAAATATACTTACGTATTAAAGGTAAATGTAATTGCTCAAATATACTTAAGTCTCAAAAGTAAACGTAAAGCAAACTAGGCTGCACAATTTTTTATTTGTTTATGTATGGATAGCCAGGGGGACACTCCAACACTCAGACATAATTTACAAATGAAGCATTTGTGCTTAGTGAGTCAGCCAGATCAGAGGCAGTATGGATGACCAGGGATGTTCCCTTGATTTTTTTGATTTTTTAAATTTTTTATTTCACCTTTATTTAACCAGGTAGGCCAGTTGAGAACAAGTTCTCATTTACAACTGCGACCTGGCCAAGATGAAGCAAAGCAGTGCGACACAAACAACAACACAGAGTTACACATGGAATAAACAAACATACAGTCAATAACACAATAGAAAAAATCTATATACAGTGTGTGCAAATTAGGTAAGATTAGGAAGGTAGGGCAGTAAATAGGCCGTAGTGGCGAAGTAATTACAATTTAGCAATTAACACTGGAGTGATAGATGTGCAGAAGATGAATGTGCAAGTAGAGATACTGGGGTGCAAAGGAGCAAGTAAATAAATAACAATATGGCGATGAGGTAGTTGGATGGGCTATTTACAGATGGGCTATGTACATATTGCAATGATCTGTGAGCTGCTCTGACAGCTGATGTTTAAAGTTAATGAGGGAGATATAAGTCTCCAGCTTCAGTGATTTTTGCAATTCGTTCCAGTCATTGGCAGCAGAGAACTGGAAGGAAAGGTGGCCAAAGGAGGACTAGGCTTTGGGGATGACCAGTGAAATATACCTGCTGGAGCGCGTGCTACAGGTGGGTGCTGCTATGGTGACCAGTGAGCTGAGATAAGGTGGGGCTTTACCTAGCAAAGACTTATAGATGACCTGGAGCCAGTGGGTTTGGCGACGAATATGAAGCGAGGGCCAGCCAACGAGAGCATACAGGTCACAGTGGTGGGTAGTATATGGGGCTTTGGTGACAAAACGGATGACACTGTGATAGACTGCATCCAATTTGCTGAGTAGAGTGTTGGAGGCTAATTTGTAAATGACATCGCCGATGTAAAGGATAAGTAGGATGGTCAGTTTTACGAGGGTATGTTTGGCAGCATGAGTGAAGGAGGCTTTGTTGTGAAATAGGAAGCCGATTATAGATTTAATTTTGGATTGGAGATGCTTAATGTGAGTCTGGAAGGAGAGTTTACAGGCTAACCAGACACCTAGGTATTTGTAATTGTCCACATATTCTAAGTCAGAACTGTCCAGAGTAGTGATGCTGGACGGTCGGGCAGGTGCGGGCAGCGATCGGTTTAAGAGCATGCATTTAGTTTTCCTTACATTTAAGAGCAGTTGGAGGCCACGGAAGGAGAGTTGTATTGCATTGAAGCTCGTCTGGAAGTGCGTGAATTGGATGATTTTCCTGTCCTGCTTAGCATTCAAAATGTAACAAGTACTTCTGGGTGTCAGGGAAAATGTATGGGGTAAAAAGTAGATCATTTTCTTTATGAACGTAGTCAAGTAAAAGTAAAAGTAGTCAAAAATATAAATAGTAAAGGACAGTACAGATACCACAAAAACTACTTAAGTAGTACTTTCAAGTATTTTTTACTTAAGTACTTTACACCACTGTGAAATGGTGGCATTTAACAGATAAGGGAGATCATCATCTCTTATGAACATAACTGCATGTTTACTGAGTTGTTGTCTGTGATTATGCAGTGTAACTTTATACCATCCAAATTGACAGCAGAATGTTGCCATAAACTATTCAAAATGTCACTTAGTGACCTTGTCTGTATGCTAGGTATCATATTCCTCATGGTTTAAATTCAAACATACTAATCGTTGTTAGTGTCAGGGCCCTAAACAGGGTACAATACTTCCCCAATACTCAAAAAGAGTAGCACACACGCAGGAAGTTTTAGTCTTCTGGATATGCGTTCCTCCACTATCTCAGTGTGAAAGGCCGGATAGCAACCAGTCTGGATACTAGCAGTGACACTCGGGACTCCTTCCTGTCCTGCTCTGTGTTCACACACCACGTCCTCCTGTTATCAGAGACACTGGCCGGTTGGAGCAGCAACTGACAAGGCCACGTGTCATATCCTGTCCAGTTCCTGTCACCCTATCATGGTCTCACACTCCTGGTTCCAAACCAAGTTCCTTTGAATACTGTTAGTCCATCCTAAAATCCTTAGTGGGAGTAAGCAGTCCCCCCCAAAATTGTTGCATGATGTAAATTAGATAAAAGTCTGAGTAAAACGCTGCCTAATTTCTACTGTATCTTGTTTTAGGCTTGATAATCTTTTAATGACCCTTGTTTGATCGTATTCAAAAGTATTTATCACCCAATGTTAAGAATCATGAAGTTAAGCTACTCAACTGTGCTGGGCCAGGTTTCCCAAAAGCATCTTAAGTCTAAGTTCATCTTTAGAACCATCTTAAGTCTATGTTCATCTTTAGAACCATAGGATCCTATGGTTCTAAGATGAATTTAGCCTTAAGATGCCTTTGGGAAACCTGGAATTGTATTTTAGTTATGAGTGCCCCCTGGTGTTGATACACTAAACTACAGTTAATTTCCCCCAGAAGAATGTCCTGAGCAGTCCCCACTTTGGACTCACCATCCTCATCCTCATTCAGAGAGGAGCATGTTTTTTTTACAAAAAGCACCGAGGATCTTCACACTGGATAAAAAAAGATTTGAATACAGAATGAATACATCCATGGTTGAGGGCTTCTAAGATCTAGTAATATAAACTCCCCACAATATTTTAAAAAGCAGAAACATTTAACACTGCCACACGTCGTGGTCATTTCAATATATACTGAAAATCCTTCTTCCTCTGTCGGCCCCAATTACCATGAAAAATTTAAAAAAAGCAGCAATCTTCAGAGGGACTGTCAAAGTCTCCAAGGGATATTAATCTGCTCCCTTCCCTTCTTCTAGTGAGGTGCAGGTGCTGCGGAGAGCAGGTCTGTGGAGGAGGTGTAATCCTATGGTACCTGACAGAGCACTTTCCCACAGAGACAATAAACCCTATCCATCACCTCCACCCACCTCCACCAGCGAACACCACGGCACAGAAAGATGACAAATTACATTGATTTACTTTTGGAGCACAGCTACCGCTGCGCTGAGGTTCATTGCTCCTCACTTCAAAGTGATTATTTTGTTTGCGGGAGGACCAGTGGAGCGCTGTGTGTGTGTGTGTGTGACAAATGCTCTTCATCTTATTGGTGAGCTGGCTTGATCAAAGCAGCCCACTCCCCGGAACTGTCAGTGCCCAGCCTTCCGTAGGCATCCCAGCTCAGCCTGCATTCAGGGAGACAGTAAATTACTTTTTCTTTCTTCAGAGGCCAAGTAGACAATAATTGTGCTGTGATGGTCTGTCAGACTAATGAAAATACCTGGAGGGGAGTCGCTGGCATTTTAATAACTTCATTATGTTTCATTCATTCATTAGATTAAAACCGCTCTGAGTAGTTTTTTGAACTTTTTTTCCACCCAGTACAGCTATTGTTAGGCCTATTGAGCTGTCACCTGTCTTTTTTGGCTTTACATGAGCAGAGAGTTTCAGTGATGTTTGAGAACGATACTTGAAAGACGATCAAGAAATGTACAGGTCAGTTAGGATCACCACTTTATTTTAAGAATGTGAAATGTCAGAATAATAGTAGAGAGTGATTTATTTCAGCTTTTATTTCTTTCATCACATTCCCAGTGGGTCAGAAGTTTACATACACTCAATTCGTATTTGGTAGCATTGCCTTTACATTTTTTAATTTGGGTCAAACGTGTCAGGTAGCCTTCCACAAGCTTCCCACAATAAGTTGGGTGAATTTTGTCCCATTCCTCCTGACAGAGCATGTGTAACTGAGTCAGGTTTGTAGACCTCCTTGCTTGCACATGCTTTTTCAGTTCTGCCCACATATTTTCTATTGGATTGAGGTCAGGGCTTTGTGATGGCCACTCCAAGACCTTGACTTTGTTGTCCTTAAGCCATTTTGCCACAACTTTGGAAGTATGCTTGAGGTCATTGTCCATTTGGAAGACCCATTTGCGACCAAGCTTTAACTTCCTGACTGATGTCTTGAGATGTTGCTTCAATATATCCACATAATTTTCCTGCCTTGTGATGCCATCTATTTTGTGAAGTGAACTAGTCCCTCCTGCAGCAAAGCACCCCCACAACATGATGCTGCCACCCCCGTGCTTCATGGTTGGGATGGTGCTCTTTGGGTTGCAAGCCTCCCCCTTTTTCCTCCAAACATAACGATGGTCATTATGGCTGAACAGTTATATTTTTGTTTCATCAGACCAGAGGACATTTCTCCAAAAAGTATGAACTTTGGCCCCATGTGCAGTTGCAAACCGTAGTCTGGCTTTTTTATGGCGGTTTTGGAGCAGTGGCTTCTTCCTTGCTGAGCGGCCTTTCAGGTTATGTCGATATAGGACTTGTTTTACTGTTGATATAGATACTTTTGTAGCTGTTTCCTCCAGCATCTTCACGTCCTTTGCTGTTGTTCTAGGATTGATTTGCACTTTTCGCACCAAAGTTCGTTCAACTCTGGGTTGCCGCCCCCCCCTTGGGTTGTGCCATGGCGGAGATCGTTGTGGGCTATACTCGGCCTTGTCTTAGGACGGTAAGTTGGTGGTTGGAGACATCCCTCTAGTGGTGTGGGGGCTGTGCTTTGGCAAAGTGGGTGGGGTTATATCCTGCCTGTTTGGCCCTGTCCGGGGGTATCATCGGATGGGACCACAGTGTCTTCTGATCCCTCCTGTCTCAGCCTCCAGTATTTATGCTGCAGTAGTTTATGTGTCGGGGGGCTAGGGTCAGTCTGTTACATCTGGAGTATTTCTCTTGTCTTATCCGGTGTCCTGTGTGAATTTAAATATGCTCTCTCTAATTCTCTCTTTCTGTCTTTCTCTCGGAGGACCTGAGCCCTAGGACCATGCCTCAGGACTACCTGGTATGATGACTCCTTGCTGTCCCCAGTCCACCTGGCCGTGCTGCTGCTCCAGTTTCAACTGTTCTGCCTGCGGCTATGGAACCCTGACCTGTTCACTGGACGTGCTTGTTGCACCCTCGACAACTACTATGATTATTATTATTTGCCCATGCTGGTCATTTATGAACATTTTAACATCTTGACCATGTTCTGTTATAATATCCACCCTGCACAGCCAGAAGAGGACTGGCCACCCCTCATGCCTGGTTCCTCTCTAGGTTTCTTCCTAGGTTTTTGGCCTTTCTAGGGAGTTTTTCCTAGGGAGTTTTTCCTAGCCACCGTGCTTCTTTCACATGCTTTGCTTGCTGTTTGGGGTTTTAGGCTGGGTTTCTGTACAGCACTTTGAGATATCAGCTGATGTACGAAGGGCTATATAAAAATAAATTTGATTGATTGAACTCTAGGAGACAGAACATGTCTCCTTCCTGAGCGGTATGACGGCTGCGTGGTCCCATGGTGTTTATACTTGTGTACTTTTGTTTGTACAGATGAACGTGGTACCTTCAGGCGTTTGGAAATTGCTCCCAAGGATGAACCAGACTTGTGGAGGTCTACAATTCTTTTTCTGATGTCTTGGTTGATTTCTTTTGATTTTCCCATGATGTCAAGCAAAGAGGCAGTGAGTTTGAAGGTAGGCCTTGAAATACATCCACAGGTACATCTCCAATTGACTCAAATTATGTCAATTAGCCTATCAGAAGCTTCTAAAGCCATGACATCCTTTTCTGGAATTTTCCAAGCTGTTTAAAGGCACAGTCAACTTAGTGTATGTTAACCTCTGACCCACTGGAATTATGATACAGTGAATTATAAGTGAAATAATCTGTCTGTGAACAATTGTTGGAAAAATTACTTGTGTCATGCGCAAAGTAGCCTTCCCTGTAGCTCAGTTGGTAGAGCATGGTGTTTGCAACGCCAGGGTTGTGGGTTCGATTCCCACGGGGGGCCAGTACGGGGGGAAAAAAATACAAATGAATGAAATCTATGCATTCACTACTGTAAGTCGCTCTGGATAAGAGCGTCTGCTAAATGACTAAAATGTAAAATGTAAATGTAAAAATGAGTTTTAATGACTCCAATCTAAGTGTATGTAAACTTCCGACTTCAGCTGTATATGCACATTGTTTGTACAGTAGTTACTCCCAAAATGTGATTTAAATTCTAGGTTAGTTTATCTTTGCAAACTGTTTGTACAAGTGAGACATGAGTTTATCTATAATGGTTGCCTGGCTATTTTCCGCCCAGTAGGTTTATATATGCTTATGGTACTGAGCAGTCACCTGTCATCTTGTGCTTTGGATGAACAGAACGTATAATGTTCCAGTAACACAACCGTGTTGGAAAATAAACCTGAGTACCATAGCAACAAGCCCGCATATTGATTCCAAATGGACTCTGCAGAATGATACCTATTCATATGCTAATCACCTGTGAAGCTGTTTCAATCTGAATTGAGAAATTATAAAAGAAAGTATGAAAATGTGAAACATTTCCTTATAATTGTATGAGAAGAGATGGCTGGTGTCCATGCTAAAGCAAGCTATTCACACTCATTGTTTATAAGTGTGTCTGTTTATAAGTGTGTAAGTGAGACAGTCTGTAATGGTTGTGAAAGCAGTGAGTGATGTAATGGTCTTTGAAGTAGAGGAACTAAGAGTGTAAATGTCAAACCCTTGAACCCAGAGTCCCAATTATTTCAAATTTGTCATCATCAGTAGCTAGCAATAACATAAAAAAAATATATGGGACATTTTACAAACATATCAGCCATCTTTGAACCCACCCACTCATGTTCACATGGTGTGTATCAACCAGACCTATTTCCCCATGAGCAAGATTTCACCACACACACACAGACACCAGCATATATCAACATCTGCATGGTCAAACAACACACTAAATCTGACTCAGTCCCTGGGATAAACAATCTGATTCGTCATGAACAGCAAACAAAGCCTACAGTGTAGCACTGTTAGCCCCATCTCTCAGTCAGAGTCAGGCCGGCTGGATGACTGGATGTCTGGCCCACATTTCTCCGCAGGCTGCAGTACCCTGGCAGACACTCTAGAGGGCAACGCCGCTCACAGGTTCAGGCCCGGACCAACCGCAACATCTCCCTTAGGCCTCCTATTACAGGGGGAGAAAAAAAACAGGCGGTCTTCCTCTTCCTAGTTACTGCAGGATGGGACCCCTGCCAGCCTCCTCTCAAATATTACACACACAGAGAAGAATGAGTGAAAACCCTATGGAGCAAAATACAGGCCACAAACATTCAGACCTGGCATGTGCCATTTCATTCCTGGTCTTGGAGAGTGGAAGTGGAAGTGTTTTTTCCTTCAGTAGGCCTAAATAATATAGCCAGCAACATTTCACAATGGCCGTCAATTTGTCTGGTTGCATCAAACCATGATAGATGTAACTCAAAAAGAGAGATACGATATAGAAGGCCGTAAAGCACTGCTTTTGATAAATCTGCCAAGCGCATTTATATTGTGATGTGAAAATGTATATTTTAAAAGAAAAATAAGCCAAGGTGAAGGAAAGACCATAAAATATGCACGAGATTGTCTCTTTAAATGCTATTGTCAAAGACGACAGGCAGGTGTCAAAGGTTAACAAAGGAGATGTAAATACAGACTTCTCTCCGGTCCCCAAGGCATTATGGGGGGAGTTATCAATGTCAGACAGATGCAAGCGGGCGGTGTGGGTGTGGGAGAGCCGTGCTATCCTCGTGTGATTGGGTTGAAATGTCCACTCTACCCCAACAGCACACACCCACACAGCACATCAAAGCTGTCAGTCTCCTCATGCCCTTAGCTGTAAATCAAACACGTCCTCCAGCTCCCAGATCTATACCGTGGGATTCACACCCCACTCCCGGCCTCCCATTTCTGACACATAATGAAAAATACATATTTCAAAGTCACTCATGTCTAATCCTTTTTCTAACGTCTCAGGAGAGACTCGGAGACAGGTCAAGGTCGAGGTGAAAGCAACCAGGCACGGAGATGTCGATGAAATAATGATTTGAATTTCTAATTCTGAATCATCAATCATGTTCGGTCAGATAGGTCTTGTTTGTTTTTATATTCAATCTTTAGAGGGTGCAACAACAACAAAAAGAACAAAACATTAGCAGAATGTGGGAAATTGCAAATGAAATGGCCGGGCACTCACACCCATAACAATCTAGTGTTGTATACACTTCTATTTCCTGCATCAAATATTCAAGAGCAGATTAAATCAGAGGAGTCCCTCCCCTGGAGTGACCCCTCCCTCCCCTGTGATTTCTGGGAATATGGCTACAAAGTGACCATACTGGTTATATGCACCGATATGATGATTGTAGATGCCCTATGACAATATGCTCACATATATGTCTGAGTATGCACACAAGCATAATAGCATGTGCATGTAATGAGAGTACATAGAAGCACCTCGAAAAATAAGGCACTGAACTGGATGTGCGCCAGCTCACCTGCTCGCTTGAGGACAGTAAGAGTAAGCATGTCCTTCTCTGTATAAAAACAAGCACACCATTGAGGAGTATGCTTACGCTGTGAGAACCCCTCAGCCCTGTTTAGCAGTCAGCCTCAGAGCTAGGAGTCCGAGGCAGAGCAGTAGAACGGCGAGTGAATGGACAGGCAGACATCTGCTGCCTGCCAACTTGTCAATATTTGCTCTAATAATTGCCAGGGGCTGTATGATCCTCCAAACCCCCCTGTAATAACGGTCAATCAGAGTTCCTCAAATAAGAAGCCGTAGTCTGCGAGCACTTTCAGTTTTTATTTCAAATAGGCTGTACATTTCCACGCTTCTTTTTTCGAGGTGTGAGACAGAATTCCTTTTCGTAGAAGTTTAGTTTTCTATGAGACGTGTCCAGGGTCTCCAAAAGAACACACAGCCATGGAGAAGTGTACTGTAGTAGCCACCGCATAGCTTAACGGTCGTCACTGCTAATGTCCATGATACAGCTCATGTACTGCAAAGCAAAGAAAAACATGTCCCCTTGATGAAGAGATGTTCCCCTCCTGCCCTATCATGCAGGTTTTAGAGCATGGCCTGAAGGCAATGAACAGCAGCTCCCCAAACGACCACGAGATGACTTGTCTGCTGATACAGTCTATGGCTGAGATGTTATTTGGTGGAAGGTGTGCTTTGCCTTACTTCAAAAGGGGAGTGAACATAGTGCCAAAAACAGATCTCACATGAGAGTCATTACCTATGTATTTCACACTTTAAAATACACACTTTGATTCAGCAAAAATGTTTGTCAACTTTTTTCGATTTCTGTCAAGTGACCACCGCTCCTTCTGAAGCTCCTCTGACTGAGAGCGCGTTGCCTGAGAAGGAATGTACCCGTTGCTCTCTGGGTGCAGCGGAGGGAGCTGCGGTGGACCTTTAACCATTGATTTATTATTCCCCAGCACATTCTACTGCTTTGTGTCAGTACACCATTTTGTTTTTGCCCCGGAGCGCTGAGCCTGATCTCAAAAGGAGACATGTCATAAAATACAGTAAACAGAATGTTGAAATTATTACAAAATACCCACAAAACATGTGGCTTAGAGATTTATGAAACCATCATTCAATTACGTGTGTTTTGAAAAGAGGCCAGACTCCCCTAAACCCTACGCTTTGGGTTGGCCAGCCAGTCTTTGTTTGCTTTTCACTTCACAGATTTATATAACTCTAGTGCACAGCGATATTGATGAATTATGCCTCCGTTACCCTCCTTGCATTGTGTAGAGAGAGAGAGGACACATTTTCACCATCTGTTTCTTCTCCCAAACGGAAAATCCATACACCTTTTCCTCATCTGTTATAGTAGAATCCAGACATGATCACATGTAATACGTTATATGGGAACTGACGTTTAAATGCCCAGATGTTAGTCATAAGACATCTCCATGCAATACATCACATGCCACGTTCAAATGTCTCTGTACTATCTAGTTTCACCATGCAAGGCATTCTTTTAAAAAAACGACTGCTCCTGTCCAATGTTACTGACAGTAAATTAAGTGTGTTTGGAGTGAGCGGCCTGGGTTTCGGCTTGAATCCCAAATGGCTTCTCATTCTTTATGTACTGTAGTGTGCTTTTTCTTTTTACCTATAGGGAATAGGGTGCCATTTGGGACACAGCCATGTTGTGCAGAATGGACCATACCAGAGGCTCATGGTGCTAGCTGTGTCAGGGAGGTCCAGCCAGCTGGACTTAAACAAACACAGCTGTTGGTTATTATAACACCGCTGTCTCTAGACAAACATTATCGTTAAAATGCATTTGATGGGCATTCTATTAATGAAGCAAATATTCACCCCAAGTTATTTCTGCAATGTATAAAACAAAAATGATTTATGTTTATTCACATTCTAGGCATTCCACCCCTGTCTCTTCTCTCTTCAGTCACGTCAACCTGACATTGTGCACCCAGTCTCTTTTGCTGTCACTGACGATTAACCCCACAAAAATGATGGCGGTGCTACCTGAATCTAAATGTAATAAAGCCATGCCCAACTACAAAATGACATTAGAGAAGCAGTCAGATACGGAGTTTCCAACAAGTTGCACTTGTGATTAGCCGGTGTGAAGGACTCCTGTTCCAGTAATTCCTTGGCTCACTGGCCTTTTAATGGGATTAAACTACTACCACAGCCAGATAAACTGGATTCCCATATCACTCCTGGCAGGAGGGCCTAGGTTATTATCACTGGAGGAGCTACCGAGTGGAGGAGAAGAGAGAGAGAGCGAGGGATGGAGGAAGGGAGAGGAGGAGAGAATTAAAGATGGGAAGTGATTAGGCTAGATTAGGGGCCCTGGTGTCCACATCTCAGCTCTAATCAGTCCACAAGGAGAGAAAGTGCGAAGAGAGAGAAAAGAGGAGAGAGGGAGGGAGGGAGGGAAGGAGCGGATGATGAGTCCAAAAAGCAGTGGTGCCCTACCGAGAGGAAAGAGAAGTAACTACAGTAATCAGTCCCCTATGAAATGGACTGAAGAATGGCAGTGGAGCTGTACTGTGGAAGTAGTGCCTTTGTAGGACATCATTACTATATAAGCTTCAGACAGATTCAACTAACATACTACTTGAACAGAAGCATTTACAACTAACTGATAAAGGTGCTATTGTCACGCCCTGACCGTAGAGAGCCTTTTTATTTCTCTATTTGGTTAGGTCAGGGTGTGATTTGGGTGGGTATTCTAGATTATGTATATCTATTTTTTTATTTCTATGTTGGCCTGATATGGTTCCCAATCAGAGGCAGCTGTCTTTCGTTGTCTCTGATTGGGGATCATATTTAGGCAGCCTTTTCCCACTGGGTTTTTGTGGGATCTTGTTTTGTATAGCTGCTTTGAAGCCTGCAGAACTTTACGTTCGTTTTTGTATTTCATTGTTTTGACGGTGTTCATTTAATAAAGAGAAAATGTTCGCCTGCCACGCTGCACCTTGGTCTCATCCTTCAGACGAACGTAACAGAAGATCCCACCAAAAACGGACCAAGCAGCGTGGCCAGGAGGAATGGACATGGGAGGACATCCTGGATGGCAAAGAATCCTGGACGTGGGAGGAGATCCAGGCCGGATGGGATTGCCTCCCATGGGAACAGGTGGAAGCAGCGAGGGAGGAACGGCGACGAGATCGGGAGTCACGGCAACGACGGAAGCCTGAGAGGCAGCTCCAAAATATTTTTTGGGGGGGGGCACACGGGGAGATTTGCGGATTCAGGGTTTAGACCTGAGCCAACTCCCCGTGCTTACCGTGGGGAGCGTGTGACCAGTCAGGCACCGTGTTATGCGGTGATGCGCACTGTATCTCCAGTGTGCATTCATAGCCCGGTGCGCTCTGTGCCTGCGTCCTGCATTTGCCGTGCTAGAGTGGGCATTCAGCCAGTATGGATTGTGCCGGCTCAGTGCTCCTGGTCTCCAGTACGCCTCCTTGGTTCAGGATATCCTGCGCCAGCTCTATGCACTGTGTCGCCAGTGCGCCTTCACAGCCCAGTTCGTCCTGTGCCAGCGCCCCGCACTTTCCGGGCTAAAGTGAGCATCCAGCCAGGACGGGTTGTGCCAGCACTACGCTCCAGACCTCCAGTGCGCCTCCACGGCCCAGTATATCTTGCACCAGCTCTACGCACTGTGTCGCCAGTGCGCCTTCACAGCCCAGTTCATCCTGTGCCAGCGCCCCGCACTTGCCGGACTAAAGTAAGCATCCAGCCAGGACGGGTTGTGCCAGCCCTATGGTCCAGACCTCCAGTGTGCCTCCACGGCCCAGTATATCCTGTGCCAGCTCCGCGCTCCCGGTCTCCAGTGCGTCTCTCCAGCCTGGTACGCCCTGTGCCTACTCCACGCGCCCGGCCTCCAGTGCGTCCTGTTCCGGCTCCACGTACGAAGCCTCCAGTGATGATCCATGGCCCGGAGCCTGCAGTGATGATCCATGGCCCGGAGCCTCCAGTGATAATCCATGGCCCAGAGCCTCCAGTGATAATCCATGGCACGAAGCCTCCAGTGATGATCCATGGCCCGGAGCCTGTAGTGATGATCCATGGCACGGAGCCTGCAGCGAGGGTCCCCGGTCCGGAGCCTGCAGCGACAGTTCCCAGTCCGGAGCCTGCAGTGACAATTCCCAGTCTGGAGCCGGCAGTGACAGTTCCCAGTCCGGAGCCTGCAGCGATAGTTCCCAGTCCGGAGCCTGCAGCGACGGTCCCCAGTTCAGAGTCTTCAGCGACGGTCCCCAGTTCAGAGTCTTCAGCGACGGTCTGCAGTCCAGAGCCTCCAGCGACGGTCTGCAGTCAAGAGCCTCCAGCGACGGTCTGCAGCCAAGAGCCTCCAGCGACGGTCTGCAATCCAGAGCCTCCAGCGGCGGTCGGCAGTCCAGAGCCTCCAGCGGGGGTTCCCAGTTCAGAGCCTCCGGCGACGATCTATGGTCCGGTCCCTCCGGCAACGATCCACGGTCCGATTCCTCCGGCAACGATCCACGGTCCGGAGCTTCCGGCGACGATCCACAGTCTAGAGCATTCGGCGACAACCCCCGAAAGAGTCGCCACCGAGGATGGCGGATCCGCAAGCAGAGCGGGGTCTACGTCCCGCACCGGAGGGAGCCTTTATTTCTCTATTTGGTTAGGTCAGGGTGTGATTTGGGTGGGTATTCTAGATTATGTATATCTATTTTTTTTATTTATATGTTGGTCTGATATGGTTCCCAATCAGAGGCAGCTATCTTTTGTTGTCTCTGATTGGGGATCATATTTAGGCAGCCTTTTCCCACTGGGTTTTTGTGGGATCTTGTTTTTGTATAGCTGCTTTGAAGCCTGCAGAACTTTACGTTCGTTTTTGTATTTCGTTGTTTTGACGGTGTTCATTTAATAAAGAGAAAATGTTCGCCTGCCACGCTGCACCTTGGTCTCATCCTTCAGACGAACGTAACAGCTATCTAGAATCTAAAAAGGTTCTTCGGCTGTCCCCATAGGAGAACCCTTTCAATAACTCGTTTAGGATCGAGGTAGAACCCTTTTTGGTTTCAGGTAGAATTGTTTTGGGTACCATGAAGAACCTTTTGGGAAAAGGGTTCTACATGGAACTCAATAGGGTTCTACCTCGAACCTAAACAGGTTATTGAAAGTTTTATCCTATGGGGACAGCCGAAGAACCTTTTTAGGTTCTAGATAGCTGTTACGTTCGTCTGAAGGATGAGACCAAGGTGCAGCGTGGCAGGCGAACATTTTCTCTTTATTAAATGAACACCGTCAAAACAACGAAATACAAAAACGAACGTAAAGTTAGTTGTAAATGCTTCTGTTCAAGTAGTACGTTAGTTAAATCTGTCTGAAGCTTATTATAGTAATGATGTCCTACAAAGGCACTACTTCCACAGTACAGCTCCACTGCCATTCAAATGGTTATCCTATGGTGGACAGCTGAAGGAACCCTTTTGGAATCCTTTTTTTTCTAAGCCTGTAAGATAATGCTAATGCTATGAATCTAGTGTCTAGACCACAGTATGACACAAGGGGATGGATAGTAGGCTATACAATGATACCCTTCTGCTCCTATAATGCTACAGCACAATCACTTTTGCATGATACAGTATCAGCCTGATGATCCCCTTTAATGATCCTCTTTCAGGGCTCTTGGCAGTAGAGCGCTTCTCCCATAGAATTAAAGAGATCATATTCTCTGGCTTCGCCCCCCTCCCTCCTTCCCACGTCCTTCAGCAGTGTGTGTTTTGTAGCAGTGTGTATTGTAGTACACAATATACAGTAAGTGGCAGTTGGTGCCGACCCCCCCTGGAGCAGTGTAGTAGGAGTGGTGATGGGTGATGCCAGACCCCATGTGAATAATGGGAACCCTGTACGATGGCCCAGCTGCTCCTGGTTGGCCTCTGCACAGTCAAAGGCAAACAGCGGGGCCTCTTACAGTCGACGTTCCACACAGATAACACCCTCTGCTCTGCCACCGGCCAGTCATAGGCCAGTACAGGCACACAGCCAATCATAGCAGAGAATGGCATGTGGCGATATCTCAGGCCTCTGCCCATCTGCTTCCTGGCCTATGTGACCTTGGAGGTGACCTCTCTCGACGGATGTGACAGACTAAACCTGGGATGAAGTCAGGATGATGTCTGAGTGCAGGACTGACCCCTGGTTAACACGCAACCTGCATTCAGAGGGAATATCTGAAATGTGGACTTGTATGACAGTTATTGCATGACATCGTTTTATTCAACAGCATGCATGTCAGAACTATTCGTACAACACAACAAGTTATTGTTGTAACACACCACTAGCTCACACCTGTTTGGATCTCATTCTCCTTCCTCTGAAAACCAGAGGCCTGTACCTCAAACAGGTTTCCAAACAGAAACAGAAAGGGACACTTCTGGTAATGAGACACATGACACCGGATGACAGTCAAAAGACAGCTATCGACCTGGTGTAATAAAACTGCCAGGAGCTTCACCGCTCCCCTGTCAAGACGTGAACGGTGCAGAGCAGACTGACTGACAGAGAGACGGTCCCCACTTCATTTCCCCTGCGTATCAGGCAGCCGTGGTGTGCATAGAGCAAGTCAACAGGACGTCAACTGATAAGTCAAGTAAACACTGAGAGAAGGTAGCAAACTGTCAAAAGCAGTGAGCGGCGCTCTGGGAGATAGGATGAGATGAGAGGCCTTAGCTGAGGCGGAATGCTTACCAAACACATAGATAAACCACAGAGCAGAAACATAGCTCACACAGGTGGGGTGGGTGGGATGAGAAGTGCATCCGGTCATTCCCTTGTGTGATATGTTTAACCCATGGTGCACAGGCGAATTGCCTGGTGGGATCTGAAATGTGGGTGGATGAGAGGAAGCAGGGGCACCGCTAGAGACAAATATTTCCCCATGGCTCAGGTTTGGATGGTGGAGGGCGGTGGGATCACATCCCGGAGAGGAACATAGACAGTGTTTGGGTAGGGGTGGATGAAGGAAGTGGATGGAGTGATAGGTTAATGATGTAAGGAGAGTGGGTGGTGGTTGGGTGGATGGTATAGAAGGGGGGTAGTGACTGTAGCTTGGGTGGTTCAGTCGACACACTGACCAGCAGATTAAGGTGGAGCTGGAGGTGGAGCTGGAGGTGGCGCTGGAGGTGGAGGTGGACCAGTACCACACCACACTGCTGTGGCTCCACTCTCAGGAAGTCAGCCGGCTCTGTCCCCACATTCCTGAAAATATTTCCAGAGCTGGGAGGGAAGGAAGGGAAAATAAATGTTTTATGATATATCATACTGGAGGTAGCGAGAAAAAAAGAAAACACACACAAGATGATATTACGATCAACTTACTGTTCTCACGGAGTCTTCACAAGTTTGGGCCAGAACACTGAACAGTATGTCCATTCAGAGTTTCCTCAATCTTTCGCAGGTTTCACTGTGTCAATGCTCTGACGTGTATTCCAGCTGATCTTTATCCATTCATCCATCATCCATCCACCAGCCTGGTGAGAGGACTGTGCATGGGTGCATTCTGTTCAGGGCCCTGACGCTAACAACGATTAGTGTGTTTGTCTACCATTAGGAATACGACACATAGCTTATATGTCACAGGTGTGACTCATTTGCAATTTTTTTACCTAACAATCATTTCTATTGGTTAATTACCTGGTCATGTGACTTGAGCTGTATGTATTTAAACCCCCCTGTTTTGTGTTTCTTGGTGGCCGCCCACAGGAAGTGATGCAGTCTGGAGGTGTGGTTGAGAAGAGCATGTAATGGCAGCAATGGGTCAGAGCATATGGCTAAAATGGAGTTAGTATGATCAAATGGAACATATGAGGAAATGGTTGCCTGCCTGCTGGACTGTGCCGCATTTTGTTTGTTTGTGTTAGTTTGTTCTGTTGTATTTTAAATAACGTGGTTTGTAAAGCTAAAAGTATAAGAAAATGATACAAAGTGTGGAAATATTTTTCTTTTTTTCACCGCCTTTTTCTCCTCAATTTTGTGGTATCCAATTGTCTCATCGCTGCATTTCCGTACGGAATCGGGAGAGGCGAAGGCCGAGAGCCGTGCGTCCTCCGAAACACAACCCAACCAAGCCGCACTGCTTCTTAAAACAATGCCCACTTAACCAGGAAGCCAGCCGCACCAATGTGTCGGAGGAAACACTGTACACCTGGCTACCGTGTCAGCGTGCACTGCGCCCGGCCCACAGGAGTCGCTAGAGCGCGATTCCCCTAACCCGGACGACACTGGGCCAATTGTGCGCCGCCCCATCGGTCTCCTGGTCGCGGCCGGCTGTGACATAGCCTGGACTCGAACATAGCCTGAACACTGTGCCACCTCGGAGGCACGGAAATGATTTATGAAACTTAACCGAGAACGAGCATGAACTTTGATTTCAACTTGTGGAGAACCATGCCTGAAGGAAATACATGTTGACTTTTGTTGTCTGCCTCTGGTTCACTAAAGCCTGCTCAACCCATACCTAGAACGTGTCACTTCCCACCCCGCGACATATACACAATGTAACTTTGTCTCATTTGAATAGTTTATAGTTTAGGATGGTATAATGCATAATCACAGACAACAACTCAGTAAACATGTAGTTATGATTATATAAGATGATGTCCCTTATTTGTTTAATGTCACCATTTCCTTTATAGTTTGACCGTGCAACCAATATGATAAACAATTTACTGTCTCATGGTATTGCTGTGTAAATGTGTACGCTAGAAAATTACCCAGCAACTGACTAATGGTGGAGTAGTGTTTCTGAGGTCTGTTGGCCACAGCAGCTGTGCATGGCTGGGACTGTGCTGAACTTACCAAGCCCGTGGGAGGCAGGCAGGCCAGCGCTATGTAAGGATATATTCACCACTGCCCCACCAGCTGAGGGATACATACAGGTAACTGCCAAAATATCGGTAGTGCCATAATAGGGCATTGGGCCACCACGAGCCAGAACAGCTTTAATGCACCTTGGCATAGATTCTACATTTGTCTGGAACTCTATTGGAGGGCTGTGACACCAATATGCTTCCACGAAAAATTCCATAATTTGGTGTTTTGTTGATGATGGGGGAAAACGCTGTCTCAGGTGCCACTCTAGAATCTCCTATAAGTGTTTGAGATCTGGTGACTGAAACAGCCTTTGCATATGGTTCACATTGTGTTCATGGTCCTTAAACCGTTCAGTGACCACTCGTGCCCTGTGGATGGGGGCATTGTCATCCTATGGGGGCATAGCCATGGTAGCCAAAATAATGTCCTGCTCAGCATTTTTATACATGACCCTAAGCATGATGGGATGTTAATTACTTAATTAACTCGGGACCACACCTGTGTGTAAGCACCTGCTTTTAATATACTTTATATCCCTCATTTACTCAAGTGTTTCCATTATTTTGGCAGTTACACAATTCTAAACTTTTATTTGGGTTGGTTTTAAAAAGTGATGTCCAATTAAGACAGGGCCTAGGATATGTGGTTTCATCTGACCATATACAACATGCCTTCTGTTTTACTTTGGTATTTGTGGAATTGGGACAGCTGCAGTCCTTATATTTAATTACAAAATGCATAAAAATAAATGCCACATTCCAAAGACACAGGTTGATTTTGCCTAGGTTAGATGCAATGCTTCCTTATCACTCAGCAGGAGTTGCACACACACATTACATGTTAGTCTGGAGCCAGAATAATGCAACGCACAACACATTCACTTCACTTTGTCCAATTGTATCTCTTTTCGCTGTAGACAGGAAAATTTGTAAAACCTTGAAAGTGTGACAAGTTTTCCCAGCATGCCCGTGGACTCTACTATGCACACTCCCGTTTCTACACCAAGGTCCATAGAGTTATGTTAGTCCATCTCTAATATGTAACAAAGCAGATGGATGGAATTGAATGCAGTAGCTGGATGACTTTATGTTTTGTTTTGGACCATGTCAGATGGGAGAAGCTAAGTGGTCTTCATCAGGCAGAATAACAGTGCCAGCCCAGTACAGGGTTTATATGGGAGACTGTGTGTGGTTCCTAAATGATACCCTAGGGTGCCATTTGGGATGCAGGTGTGGTCTTATCACCCAGAATACAAGCGCCAGCCAGCGCGCCAAGTACGGGCTGCTTTATATGGGAGCCTCTCTCTGGGGAAGCATTTCCCAAACTCGGTCCCGGGGACCCCAAGGGTAGCACATTTTGGTTTTTACCCTAGCACTACACAGCTGTTTCAAATAATGGACTTTTCATTTAAGCTTTTTATTATTTGAATCCGCTGTATAGTGCTTGGTCGAAAAGCAAAACGTGCACCCCTTGGTGTCCCCGGGACTGAGTTTGGGAAATGCTGCTCTATGGGGAGGCCCCAGTGCTCTGAGCTCCTCTGAACAGAAACCTCATAAACACCAGGGACCAATTAAGCTCTATTTTCTGGGCTGTGCCTGGGCTGTTTTGATCCAAAGTGAATCGAACACCCTGCTGAGACAACAATTTTCTCCTCTCAGAAAAAATGTGCCTGGTCAATTATCTAACCACTCCTTAACCATTCAGTGTTTTATCTAGCAATTGAAGTCAAAACAACCGGTAAACAAGTTTCAGTTTTCCCCAGAATGTTGTCAACGTGCATTTGTCTAAGGGACGGGTTGTACTTGGAAAGGCTGTAATGCAAGACATAGTCCGTTGGAGTGTTATGACATTTAGATTGTACTGTACATTTACCCCCCGCACTGAACCCTCTCCTCTCTCTTCTGTGTTGTTGAGTTTGAACATCCTCATAATGAAAGGAAAACATGGGCTGGGAGAGATCTATATCCATTCTATTATTATTGCTTCTGTGGCTTAGAGACGCTCGTGGAGCCTGGCCAGAGGCAGCAGGCAGCATGTCACTCAAAAGACCATAGAGGCGAATCCTGTCTGAGAAAGACAGTAACAAAACCGGATTGACAGATAATGCACTATAAATCAAATCAAATCAAATGTATTTATGTAGCCCTTCTTACATCTGCTGATATCTCAAAGTGCTGTACGCTATCACTCGACGTCGATGTGTAGTAACGGAGATTTGAGGGATGATGTGAGGATGATGATGATGATGTTGATGATGATGCTGCTGTTGATAACCATCATGATTGAATAGTGTTGTCTGCCCAATACATAGTGCATATTACTAAATGCTGTGATCTATGGAATGTCTTGAGGATGTGTGCTAGTTAGTACACCTACATGAATGCCGACAACATACATATTTGTCATCTTAGTCTTTTACCCTTACCCTTGATAAATGTACTCCTAAGTGAAAGAGGACAAGTTGCGCCATTTTGCCACTGATTCTTAACAGGGAAAATATGAGCTTCCTCTAGCCTCTAGCTGTTACCATGTTAGTCATGGCTGCTGACCGGTAGTGTCATACCCCCCACTGTCTGTACTTGTGTCATACCCCCCACTGTCTGTACTGGTGTCATACCCCCCATTGTGTGCTGCTGTCCACACTGACCAGACAGTCTCCTACAGCAGCCCTGGTGTCTGAGCAGACTGCCCTTAGTCGGGATACAGTCACTATACTAGAGCAGTGAGGACTGGCTAGCAGTTGCAGTATCAACTCTACTCTGTGTTTTATTCAATGCATTAAGCAGGTTTTTGGATTGGCTATTGCTTGATCATACAGTATTGTACTTATTGAATGTAATGCATTACATTCACAACTCCAACACAACTCCAACAGTGCTTGATTCCAAGCGGAGAGTCAATATCTCCTGCTCACCCCACTGATTTCTTCCAAATCACTAGGGCACATTAATCTCTGTAGTCAGAAACAACCTCTGTAATCTATCGGCACTAAGATATGCAGGGGCAGGATTGTTAAACAGGGATGTTAGGCCATTACTTCTCTGTGTCTCTGTGTCTCTGTGTTTCCCCCATGGTCAGGGTGTTGCCTAAAGGTCTTCCACACCCCTGCTGACACTCAGCACTCTGCTCCATCTCTCTAGATGGTTAAACAACTTCAATGTTTATTAGGGAAGTTGCATTTTTCTAGACGGCTGGTACCATGTTAGAAAGAAAAGTTGATCATTTGCTTCCTGTGTATGTCCCATTCCCAATGAGGACGTTGCACACTCACATATGCTATTGCGAATCGAGTTTGAAGCCCAATTGAATATTTGTTTCGAAAAAACGAATAAGTGCACATGCGCGAATGTGCACGCACACCATGCAGACAAGCACACACACACGTAAGCACATGATGCACCTTCACATGCACACTGCACACAGTATTGTAACATTTACTTCAGAAAGAATTCACACCCCTTGATTTTTCCATATTTTGTTGTGTTACAGCCTGAATTTTAAATGGAGTAAATTGAAAATGTGTGTCACTGGCCTACACACAATGTCCCATAATGCCAAAGTGGAATTATGTTTTTAGAAATGTTTACAAATTAATAAAAAATGAAAATCTGAAAGGTCTTGAGTCAAAAGTTATTCAGCCCTTTTGTTATGGTAACTCTAAATAAGTTCAGGAGTAAAAATGTGATTTTTAAATGACTACCCCATCTCTGCACCCCACGCATACAATTATCTGTAAGGCCCCTCAGTCGAGCTGTCACAACTGCCGCCGAAGTCGGTCCCTCTCCGTGTTCGGCGGTCGACGTCACCAACCTTCTAGCCATCGCTGATCCATTTTTCATTTTCCGTTGGTTTTGTCTCGTCTTACATCACACCTGGTTCCAATCTCATCAATTACATGTTGTGTATTTAACCCTCTGTTTCCCCTCATGTCCTTGCGCGACGGGTTTTGTACCTACTTTTGTTATTTTGTATATTTTGGTTTTCGGAGTTTTGTGAGCACTTATTAAACGACTCCGTTTATACCAAGTTCGTTCTCCTGCGCCTGACTTCCCTGCCACCAGCACGCACCCATTACACGAGCAGTGAAATTCAACCACAAATACCAGGCAGGTTTTCTAATGGTTCGCAAAGAAGGGCAACTATTGGTAGATGGGTAAAAATAAAAAGCAGACATTGAATATCCTTTGAGCATGGTGAAGTTATTAATTATACTTTTTATAGTGTATCAATACCCTCAGTCACCACAAAGATACAGGCACCCTTCCTAACTCAGGTGCCGGAAAGGAAGGAAACCGCTCAGGGATTTCATCATGAGGCCCATGGTGATTTTAAAACAGTTACAGAGTTTAATGGCTGTGATAGGAGATAACTGAGGATGGATCAACAACATTGTAGTTACTCCACAGTATAAATGACAGAGTGAAAAGAAGGAAGCCTCTACAGAATAAAAATATTACAAAACATACATCCTGTTTGCAAATCGGCACTAAAGTAACACAGAAGAAAAATGTGGCAAAGAAATAAACTTTATGTCCTGAATAGAAAGCGTTATGTTTGTGGAAAATCCAAAGCATGGTGGTGGATGCATCATGTTATGGGTATGCTTGTCATCTTCAAGGACTAGGGAGTTTGTTAGGATAAAAATAAACGGAATAAAGCAAAGCACAGTCAAAATCCTAAAGGAAAACTTGGTTCCGGGTGCTTGAGATCAGACACTGAGAGACAAATTCACCTTTCAGCAGGACAGTTACCTAAAACATATAGCCAAATTATCAAGGCACAAGGCGAGACCCAGATGCAGACACAGGAGGCAGATGGTTGGAGTCTTACAATGTTTAATAATCCAAAGAGGTAGGCAAGAGAATGGTCGTGGACAGGCAAAAGGTCAAAACCAGATCAGAGTCCAGGTGGTACAGAGTGGCCGACAGGCTCGTGGTCAAGGCAAGCAGAATGGTCCGGGAGGACTAGAAAAAGGAGAATAGCAATAAGAGTATGGGAAACTTGCTGGTTGACTTGACTAAACATACAAGACGAACTGGCACATAGAGACAGAAAACACAGGGATAAATACTCTGGGGAAAATAAGCAACATCTGGAGGGGGTGGAGACAATCACAGGAACAGGTGAAACAGATCAAGGCGTGACACAAATATACACTGAAGTTGCTTACTAAGTTAACATTGAATGTTCCTAAGTGGCCTAGTTACAGTTTTGACTTAAATCGGCTTGAAAGTCTATGGCAAGACTTGAAAATGGCTGTCTATCAATGATCAACAACCAACTTGAGAGAGCTTGAAGAATTTGTTAAGGAATAATGGGAAAATATGGTACAATCCAGGTGTGCAAAGCTCCAAGAGTCTTACCCAGGAAGACTCACAGCTGTAATCGCTACCAAAGCTGATTCTAACATAACTCAGGGGGTTGAATACTTATCTAATCAAGATATATTAGTGTTTTATTTTCCATAATAAAAAAATAAAATACAAAAATTAATTGTTCTTCCACCTTCATATTCAGAGTATTTTGTGTAGATCGTTGACCAAAAAATGACAATTAAATCCATGTTAATCCCACTTTGTAACACAACATTTTTTGGGGGAAAAAGTGTGAATATTTTCTGAAGGCACTGTATGTCAGTTCAGTTATTTAATTCCATTTTGTTCATTTTTTCCCTGTGACCTTAATGTGCACATTTTCTCTAGAAATAAATCAGTTCAAGCCCGAAATGTATGATGTAGAAGGGAGTTGCAGTTTCCAACAAGCCAATATTCTAAATAGTTTAGCACAGAAAATGTGGTAATTAACTACAATGACCATAATTCATTGCACACCTTGTCCGGTCAGTGTTTTACACTTGCAACGTAAAAGAGACAGAAGAATGCGTGATGAGGGATTGAGAGCAGTTGCTTCACAAAATACATGACCTAAGTGATTGACAGTCGGTATTCAGCAGTCATAAAAGTATGCCTTGTTTACTTTGAAGAACTACTAGTGAATAGTGATGTTGTCAGAGAGCATAGGCAGCAGTTCTATAGAGATGAGATGATGACTTGGAATGAAATAAGAATGTAATAAAATAAAATCAATGTAATATACACAACAACTGAAATATTTTACAAAGGTAAAGTAATGTGAATAAATTATGATTACTAAGTGATAAGCAGTAATGGGCAGTCACTACCATCATGGGATTTTATTAACTATTTTATTCTGTGTTGTTACATAGTGAATTTAATGTAAAAAAAAAAAACATTTTTGAAACCGAAATTGAAAACCCAGATTCTTTTTTAACGATCAAACCGAAACCAACCTCAAAGAGCACTTATCGCTCAGCACTATATGACAAGCAATTTTAACTTTCACTCTCTTGTACTCAGACAAAGTGATTTGACATTTGATATACAGGCTGACTAGCTCAGCAGGATTGTGAAATTGTGTAGGGCAGGTTCGTTCCCATGAATCTAATGACTGTTGTCATCTGACATAATTTCAGGGGCCCCTGCTCTGTTGTACTTTCAACACCATCCCTCCAACAATAGTCAACTAACAGAAAATGGCATCTGTGAAAAGACCGGCTTCTTGGCTGTAATTTTCTAATCAATAGTCAAACTATTTAGTAATTGCTGTTTAGTGATATTTGGAGAATAGAAGGCAATTTCCTTTTTGACTGGCAGGTCAGAGCTTGTTATAAACAGGATCTCCAGTCAACCTGGGGCCAAAATGTCTCCCAGCACGCCAGGAAAATAGCAATCACATAATATGCTGCTTCTCTCCGGATATGGGACCAAATCCTTACACTATACAATATTTCAGGAGAGCGAGAGAAAGGGAACATGAAATAGTAGATCAAGTTGGCTTATAGTCAAAGCCCAATAACCGGCGTTGGAGCATTGCTGCCAGGTTCGGTTTTCTTTCAAACAGCCATGGTCGTGAAAGTAGGAGGCACAGTAGTACAGATGGTGAATGGGGTCAGGGGCCCGGCCGTGTCTCACCCGCTCCGCTCACTGTCAGGTCCTTTTCAGTGCTCCATGCACGGGCTTGGGCTCAACCACAGCCTCCCTGTGAAAAGAGCAAGGATTAAGACAGTTAGAGACAAAGACAAAGGGGACACATTGCCTCCCTTTCCCCTTAGAGCACCCCCGGCCACACAATGACAGTGAACAATGGGATGATGTGTTCTTTCGGCCTAGGCCCGGATGTGTCATCCCGCACTACTGTGCAGAACTTCCTAGCATTGTGTGCGGCCCTCTACCATTGTGCCCGGGCCATACTAATACCTTACAGATATTTCACAGTGGGTGAACGCTTTCTTTCCGCCCAGGCTGCCTGGTGTTCTCTGGCACCCAGGGCCAGGAAGCAGGGAGGACCCTTGACTCATGAGCCAGCAGAGCCGACCACAGCCTGTTGGCCATCACCACTGTAGGTGATGTAGAGATCCTCTTTGGGGATCCTCTTTCTGTCTATCTTTCTGGCAATCTGTCTGTCCATCCATCTTGCCCTCCTCTATTGCTCTCTCTCTCTAACTCCTCCTGTCACCTATCACCTGTCACCTGGTCCCGTGTGGCTCAGTTGGTAGAGCATAGTTTGCAACGCTAGGGTTGTGGGTTTGATTCCTATAGGGGACCAGTATGAAAATGTATTCACTCACTCACTACTGTAAGTCACTCTGGATAAGAGTTACTTTTTTAAGAAACGTAAACGTTTCAAATGGCCTGTCAAATGGCTTCAGGCCTCTCAGTGTTTCAGAACTAAAGTGTGAGATGACATGCAGATGTCTGTCATATTTTTTCACGGCTTCGTCTGAGGAGATGTGACTGGAGGTCAGCTGAATGGGCGGCCAGAGGACAGAGGACCTGACTGACTGGCTGATTGTGTGAGAGCTGAGCAGAACAGAGTGGGAAAGAAAATGGCCCCAGGGGGCTAAGAAAGCACTTTTTTCCCTCCAATGTCATGGAGATTTCTGTCTCTAATGAGTTGAGGCCATGGGCTATCAACTGGTTCCAAACTGCAGAGGGGTGTTGTTCATTTGGTTTATTCAATTCTGGGTAATTTTGCAGCGGTAATGCTCAGAATGTGAGCCGCTGTGAAACTGTTGGTGGGATTTCTTTTCTCCACACATTCTTGTTTGATTTGATTCCATGAAAGAGCTCAATGAACGTCTAAAGGATTACATGATTTGTTGAGGTTGGTAAGAAGCGTTTTTATATTTTCACACTGAAAGTTAAGTGTGGACATTCGTCAATATTTAACCTTTCCCTCCCCACACCTCCAACAAAGTCAGTTGCACACCCAAAGCATGACTTTTAAGTGCCCCTCTCTCCAAACAAAGGAAAACTCAAAATTCCCAAACTAGACTCATTGCCAAAACGGAACTATCCACTGGTTGAATCAACGTTGTTTCAAAATAATTGAAAACAAATTGTGACATGGAATCAACCTGGAAAATACTTTGATAAAAGTCATAAACAGTACTGTTTTCATCTCATTTCAACTAGCGTTGTAAATTAGGGTAAACCTTCAACTGAAATATATTTACTTGACTTAACCTGACTAACGGGTTGTTACATCAATCTAATTTCAGCATAATCATCAGAACTATGTACAGAATATGTTGAAAGTGAGTTGAAAAATCCTATGGCTGAAATACTATTGAATTTGATATTTGATTATACATATTTTTTTTGACCTTGTTGTAATGTTGATAGTAAAATGGTATGTTTGAATCAAAGTCATTGTTTCAACGTCATGCCATCAACCTAAATAAAGAGGCATATTAAAATATAATGTGAAGCCACAGTCTAATGGTTTCTGCCTGAACAGTGACTCCTAATGGTATATGAGGGGTAATGCACTTCAGTGAAAACAAGTCTACCAGTCAGAGGCCTACCTCTATGTACACTGCTTAGCTTTGGAAACAAGCTGTGTTTGATTCAGCTGAGCTATCATGTCAACACATTTAGACATTAGTCAGCTTCCATACTTATTTCTGTAGACTACCTGAATAACATTGTATAGTTGAAAGTAACTCCTCTAACTTGTCTTACACAAGCTGTATGTGACGGTAAATTCAGAGTGAGGTTGGGTTTATGTAGGCTACATTGACATCTGATTTGACTAAAGGACATCATTTCAACGTGAAGCTAGGTGTACTATCATTCATCCATGCTTGATTGGATCTTTGAAAGTTTAGAAGTCAACATTAGACCTATAAATAGGATGCAAAATTCATGATATTATATACACTTTTGCCTTTGGATATTGTCTTTTATATGAAGGATGGTTGGTTGATTTCAAATTTAATCTGCAAGTTATTAATATGTTGGATTCATGTCTCCATCTCAACCAAAAATGTAAAGTGACAAAAAGGATTAAATCACATTTTATTTGAAGTGAATTTAAAGTTTGACTTGATTTAGTGCTATTCATTAACTTTACATTTTTGGTTGAGATGGAGAAGTGAATCTAACATATCAACATAAATTTTTAGGCAAACTGGATATTGAATTTTGAACGCAACAAAATATCAACATTTGATGGAGATGTATCTTCTGCTTGGATAGTATATTATGAATAACATATATGAATGACAATATCCAAAATAAAAAGTGTATTATTATCATCAATTTAGCATCCTATTTATAGGGCTATACTAGTAATAGTTACTGTTCAGGCAGGAATCATTGGACTGTGGCCACAATTTTTATTTAAATATACCTCTTTATTTAGGTCAGGAGTTTTCTAACTGGTGTCCGCAAATTATTTATTTATTTTTATTTTATTACAAATATTTGTCGGGATGTTTTGAATGTGAGAAATAATTATTTTATGAATATCGCTAGCTGAAACAGAATACCATCGTGGATACCATTTTTATGTCTCTGTGTCCGATATGAAGAAAGTTAGAGGTAGTTTCACAAGCCAACGCTAACTGGCGTTAGCGCAATTACTGGAAGTCTACAGGAACAGTTAGTATGCTATGCTAGTTAATATCAGACTCTGGGGAAGTAGATACATTGCTTCATTGCCAAAATCTCGAACTATCCTTTTAAATATGGAGGAAATTACAGTCATTGGAGCAAATTACAGGGTTTTTTCTTTATAGAAAATTCTTAAGTGGATCGTTTAAGTCAAGTGTCAAACTCCACGGAGGGCCGAGTGTCTGCGGGTTTTTGCTCCTCCCTTGTACTTGATTGATGAATTAAGGTCACTAATTACTAAAGAACTCCCCTCATCTGGTTGTCTAGGACTTAATTGAATGGAAAAAATCTTAAACCTGCAGACACTAGGACATCCATGGAATGAGTTTGACACCCTTGGTCTAAGTGGTAATTTTCGAGAAATAGAAAAACAGTTTCTGTGTCAACTTAAACACCCAAAAACAAATAGAAAGTGTGCAGAAAAAATATTGAATATTTGTAATAATAATTTTAAAAAACAGGGATTCAGGGCACATGCCTATTGATTTTTATATAATTTTTGAGCAGAGGAACATAGCTTTGAAAAAATGCATAGAATTGCAGGAAATGTGCTTTATAACTGCAAAATTGTCTCTCAGCTCAATTGAAACATTTGTAGAATTGCAGAAAATGTGTTTTACAACGGCAACATGTTACCCTTACCTTTCTAGTTAATAGACTATGTAACAGTTTACACTTCCTCGTGAAAAATCTATTATATAGTGTATATATATTTTTGCTTTCATATGATGGAGTCCCTGGGTCACCGATTTAAATGAGTGGAGGTCCCGGGGCAAGAACAGTTTGAAGGCATGATGTTGATACAATTAAGTTGATTCAAACATAACATTTTATTATTAACATTGGAAAAAATGTAAAATAACATACTATATGTCTAATCAAATATGAAATTCATAATTTCAACCACTCAATATACACTACATGACCAAAAGTATGTGGATACCTGCTCGTCGAACATCTAATTCGAGGACTTGCTTCCATTCAGCCACAAGTGCATTAGTGAGGATCAGCACTGATGTTGGGCAATTAGGCCAGGCTCACAGTTGGCATTCCAATTCATCCTAAAGGTGTTCGATGGGGTTGAGGTCAGGGTTCTACGCAGGCCAGTCAATTTCTTCCACACTGATCTCGACAAACCATTTCTGTATGGACCTCGTTTTGTGCACGGCGGCATTGTCATGCTGAAACAGGAAAGGGCCTTCACAAAACTGTTGCCACAAAGTTGGAAGCACATAATCGTCCCGGCGAACAGTTATTATGCTGACGTTGCTTCCAGAGGCAGTTAGGAACTTGGGTCTTGCAACTGAGAACAGACAATTTTTTTATGTGTTACGCACTTCAGCATTCGGCGGTCCCGTTCTGTGAGCTTGCGTTACCTATCACTTTACGGCTGAGCTGTTGTTGCTCCTAGACGTTTCCACTTCACAATAACAGCACTTACAGTTGACGGGAGCAGCTCTAGCAGGGCAGATATTTGACGAACTGACTTGTTGGAAAGGTTTCATCCTATGACGGTGCCATGTTGAAAGTCACTGAGCTCTTCAGTGAGGCCATTCTATTGCCAATGTTTGTCTATGGAGATTGCATGGAAGAGTACTCGATTTGATGTCAGCAACAGGTGTGGCAGAAATTGCCGAAACCAATCATTTGTAGAGGTGTCCACATACTTTTGTATATACAGTATAGTGTACAGTATATTGAATATAGGGTGACATTTATTTAAAACTTTTCTATGTGGAAAGTTTTAAAACTTTTCTATTTCAATGTATACATGTTGAAATTAGATTGATGTAACAACCTGTTATCCATGTTCAGTCAATGTATTTAAGTTGTAGTTTTAATCTAATTTCAGTGTTTACAACGCTGGTTGGAATAAGATGAAAACAGTAGTGGTTAATGACTTCAAATCCATTGTATTTTCTACGTTGATTCCATGGCAAAATATGTTGACAAATTACGTTACACAACGTTGACTCGACCAGTGTGTTCCCAGTTGGTAGATCTTCTCTTAGGATGGCTATCTTCCTTCCAAACAATATTGACTGTGGCATGACATGTAACACAATACCCTCCACAGAAAAGCAAAACAGACTCTAGCCCATAACATGACACATGATCCTTGAACAATGCTTTGGAAAACCTATACACCTCAAAGAGCTTAGGCAATGTTAGCTCTGCCCTCAGGGTAATACCGATGGTAAACGTAATGGATCCCAGCGACGAAGAGAAGACCGGTACAGTGAAAACAGCAAGGGGCTCAGTATCATATTGGTAAAACCACAACAGCCAGAGTAATCCCTCTTATTGTGCTGTCCCTCCGAATGACAGTCATGTGATCGACAGGTAATAGGTCTGAGAACTTGGCAGTATTATCTCCCGTTCATCACCTCATTCTAAAAGTCTTTAACGAGTTGATCATGTGTTTAGATACAGTATGTCAGTGTGGTGAGTTCAGGCATTTCCCTTGAAGCTTTTCTTAAATCTTCATTTTTCAAAGCTGACAGTTTACACTTCTCAAAGGATCTGGGGGACAGAAATACTTCAAACGGAGGGGTTTACGGGAGTGCATTCACCTTGGCAACCTCGATTCTACCACATTTCCTCTTCTAATAGACCAATGAGGTTTTTTTTTGTCTGAGAAGCCTTTGAGATGATGAAAAGAAGTTCCGCGTGAAGCTTAAGCCAACAGCTGTTTTAACAATGCAACAGAAGTGAGAATGCAACTTTTTCATGTTCAAGGCTTGCCCCTCCTGATGAAAGGGTTCTTTCATGGTGTTATATGTGTTAAAAATGGCCACTTGTATGCAGCAGACTGGAACTCGGGAGGGGGAAACGGTTCCAGATGGTCACGGCTGGCACACAATGGAAAAACAAACTTGGTGTGGACCGGTGTTGTATTTACATTTGTGTTGGTCCCCGGCTCTTTCCCTTTCAACATTATGGAGAGTGGTCACTCTGCTATTACGCACACAGGTGCTTTACATTTTTTATTTATTTAGTTGGAATATAAATAGGAAATGAAACTGCTCACATGCCAAATGTTTAGCAGACTGTAAAACCGCAGAGTGAAAATAAAACACAAGTACTGTATTCTCTGTGGAGAAGTTGCAGCTTACTGTTTCAAAATATATAAACAACATGTTTGTTTATACTGTATGGCTTCACATAAAAACCTAAAATACAGTATATAACTATGTCACAGTAGTTACAGTAGTAGAATGCATTCCATAGAAGTGTCATAGCCCTGCTCAGCTAGATACCAGTGCTGTCTCATGTTCAAAGTGCTGTGCTTTCAGACTTATCTCTTGCCACGAGGGACTTCATTTATGACATTCTGATGCTTAGCGGGCCTCATTTCCACAAAGAGCACTCACTCCAGATTTTCAAAGGGATTTTTTTCTTTTTTTTCTTTCTTTTCGTTTCCAGCATATATTCCTGTGTTCAACTGTACCGCTCATACAATATCCAAACCACAAGCACATCTGTTCCTGGTCCCCTCTCAAAGCAGACACATCTGATCTGGTGGCAATATTCCTAGAGTACATTTGAAGTTGTAGGAACACATTACAATGAACGAATAGGTCAATCAATTCATAACAGTAGTGGTACTCTACCCCAACGGAGTTAATGGTAGCAGGTTGTTTGATGAGTCTCTCTCTCTCTCTCTCTCTCTCTCTCTCTCTCTCTGACCTGTGCCAAGGCAGAGCAGAGGTTGTGTTTAAGAGGCAGGATTTGCTACCCTGCTCTGGGTTTCCGTGACAGCAGAGCTCCTGACAGCGGCTAGTTGAAGCTGTCGTAAGTAACGCCTGCACACCCATCTTCTCGGCTTCCGTCAAGTTGTCTCTGGCCATCATTGTAACATAGGTAATGAGGTTCTGACAGATTGTGCTCCTCCTCGCCCAGGGAGAGTGGCCATACCTTAGAGTAGTAGTCTGTGCTAACAGAGAGTGAGATTTCACTTTCAGTACTGTTGATATCTCTAAATACTGTTCAAATATTTTGATTGGCCTTTATATTAAACAAGTCTGGACTGGGTCTGCTTCCCAAGTAAAACATGCTTATATGAATATAAGCATCTAAGCAAATTGTATGTGAACAGCGTCTTATGTTTGCCAAATCTGAGATAGCTAATGGTCAAAATAGGACTTATTGTTTTGGTAAGAGATGAAAATGAAATTAAAGGCCAATAGTTTTGGCTCATCCTTACAGTGCCTGTTTTTATATTCAAAATCTCCATGTTTGAAATGTTTGCTTTTAATTTCCTGTCTGTAAGAAAAAGATGACATCTGGAAAAGATATCATCCACTCCCTTTGCTTTTGTCACTTAGTTACAGTGGTCATGGAAACAACGCACTAGACAAGGCAGACAGCTACAGTTGAAGTTGGAAGTTTACATACACTTAGGTTGGAATCATTAAAACTTGTTTCTCAACCACTCCACAAATTTCTTGTTAACAAACTATAGTTTTGGCAAGTCGGTTAGGACATCTACTTTGTGCATGACACAAGTCATTTTTCCAACAATTGTTCACAGACAGATTATTTCACTTATAATTCACTGTATCACAATTCCAGTGGGTCAGAAGTTTACATACACTAAGTTGACTGTGCCTTTAAACAGCTTGGAAAATTACAGAAAATGTCATGGCATTAGAAGCTTCTGATAGGCTAATTGACATCATTTGAGTGAATTGGAGGTGTACCTGTGGATGTATTTCAAGGCCTACCTTCAAACTCAGTGCCTCTTTGCTTGACATCATGTGAAAATCAAAAGAAATCAGCCAAGACCTCAGATTTTTTGTTGTTGTTGACCTACAAAAGTCTGGTTCATCCTTGGGAGCAATTTCCAAATGCCTGAAGGTACCACGTTCATCTGTACAAACAATAGTACGCAAGTATAAACTTTGGTGCTTTGGTGCAAATCCATCCCAGAACAACAGCAAAGGACCTTATGAAGATGCTGGAGGAAACAGGTACAAACAGGTATCAGGTATCTATATTCACAGTAAAACGAGTCCTATATCGACATAACCTGAAAGGCCGCTCAGCAAGGAAGACGCCACTGCTCCAATACTGCCATAAAAAAGCCAGACTACGGTTTGCAACTGCACATTGGGACAAAGATCGTACTTTTTGGAGAAATGTCCTCTGGTCTGATGAAACAAAAATAGAACTGTTTGGCCATAATGACCATCGTTATGTTTGGAGGAAAAAGGGGGAGGTTTGCAAACTGAAGAACACCATCCCAACAGTGAAGTACGGGGGTGGAAGCATCATGTTGTGGGGGTGCTTTGCTGCATAATCTGGATATATTGAAGCAACATCTCAACATATCAGTCAGGAAGTTAAAGCTTGGTCGCAAATGGGTCTTCCATAAGAGCCTTCCCTGTAGCTCAGTTGGTAGAGCATGGTGTTTGCAACGCCAGGGTTGTGGGTTCGATTCCCACGGGGGGCCAGCAAAAAAAAATGTATGAAATGTATGCATTCACTACTGTAAGTCGCTCTGGATAAGAGCGTCTGCTAAAATGACTAAAAATATGGACAATGATACTTCCAAAGTTGTGGCAAAATGGCTTAAGGACAACAAAGTCAAGGTATTGGAGTGGCCATCACAAAGCCCTGAAAAACTGAAAAAGCGGATGCGAGCAAGAAGGCCTACAAACCTGATTCAGTTACACCAGCTCTGTCAGGAGGAATGGGCCAAAATTCACCCAACTTATTATGGGAAGCTTGTGGAAGGCTACCCAAAACGTTTGACCCAAGTTAAACAATTTAACGGCAATGCTACCAAATGCTACATTTTATGTATGTAAACTTCTGACCCACTGGGAATGTGATAAAATAAATAAAAGCTGAAATAAATCATTTTCACCACTGTTATTCTGACATTTCACATTATTAAAATAAAGTGGTGATCCTAACTGACCTAAGACAGGGAATTGTTACTAGGATTAAATGTCAGGAATTGTGAAAAACTGAGTTTAAATGTATTTGGCTAAGGTGTATGTAAACTTCCGACTTCAACTGTAGTTTTGAGGAGTGCTGAATACCTAAAAATGAAACAAATGCCCAAAATATAAGTAAATTATGTTATGCTTCCTTGGACAAAGTTCAGCTTTATCTTCAGTGCTTGAATGAAAATGTGCCGTGCAATCCAAGCTTCAGTAGACAAAATGAAAGCACAAAACAAAATGTCCTCAGCCGGCAATGCTTCTCTGGGTTAGACTCTTCATACAGTCTTTTTGAACAGTCATGGCGAATGAAAGCTCTGTCAGTTTTTTCTCTCTCTCTCTCTCTCTCTCGCTCGCTCTCTCTCTCTCTCTCTCTTTCTTCTCCACTCTCTCTGTCAGCCATCTTAAATCCATTCAGAGATCTCAGGGGACCAGTTTTCTGCATACTCAATATGCTCGCAGCTCCTTTAGCCCACACAGTCGCCATGGCAACCGCGGACCACCTCTGGCTCCCAGTGCATCTGTCAGCCTTCCCCCACTCCTCCCTCTGCCCACCCCGCCCGTGCTCACCGCCACCATGCCGCTCCACCTTACCACAGAGAACAGCAGGCAAGGTGCTCCATACACCGTACGCTTTGTGGTATACTGTAGTAGTTAAACCTTCATTTGATTATGAAGACCTTAGATTTACCACAAACCAAGAACTGCACTCGACATGGTTTTCAATGAAAGCCAGTGCTGTGGAAAATTGGTCTGTTTAATAGATCACAAACCTCCATTTTATTTCTGCATCTTCACTAGATACGGTTGAAGATGTTACTGTAGCCGAGGGCTCTACTCTGTCTTTGCACAATTTGCAGTTGGTTTTCAGGTGCCATGCGCACCACCTGAAGAGGGCAGACTTGATCCTTTCTGTTGCAGCCGTGTGGATAATTCCTCACGTCCTCACCAAAACCATGCAAACCTGCTGTGTCACAACCACTTCTCTGAACCCAAGACCACCCATCCAGCACCAAAATTCTCTGGCCGTGATTTAAACCCTTCGAATCTCCCTCAGAAACACAGGAAACTGTACTGTGTGTGTGTGTGCACGTATGCATGCTTTGACTTGTGTGCATGAGCAGAGGGGAGGAGAGAGAGTGAGAGAATGAGAGAGTGAGGAGAGGGAGAGAGGGCGAGGGCAGCTCTCTGTCATGTTTCCCGTAGGCTTTCAGAAAAAGGCGAAACAGCATTGTGCAGTCAACTGCGCCGAATGTATCTATTCTCTGGTAGCCCTCTTCTCTTTCATGGGAGATTTATTTCCATTGTTGTCACCAAACCCTCCCCACCCTCTACAATCTAAAGTCCCCCCCCCCCCCCCCCCCCCTCCAAAAAACAAAACGAGGAGAGGTGGGGGTGGCCGTGATCGGGCGCAGGCAGGTGGGGGGAGGGGTGTAACTAGCGCAGTTGTAATCTGCAATTGTTACAGTCTGTGGCCTAGCTACGCTGTCACCATTCCAAATTGATTTAACCATCAATGGCAGCAGCCATTTAGATTTGTTAGAGGTCTGGCCGGGCTGCTCAAACTCAACTGAATGTGCAATGAGCCCCTCACTCCCTTTCCCACCATCTGGTATCAAAGGCCATTGTGTCCCAAAAAAAGTGGAGGGGTCATCCATTCACCCCGTGGGTCAACTACAGGCTGAGATAGAGGGAAAGTGAAAGAAAGAGAGAGAGGAAAAGAGAGCGAGGGGGGCTAGGGTCTTTAAGTTTTGAAGACAGCCGCTCCATAGAACAACTCTCTCTCCACTGAAGGAGATGACTGGCTCCCCCGACGTCAATGGAGCCATTTAATCCGGCAGACTGAAAATATTTGGAATTCGAGGCATTTGTCTTCTATTATCACTGGGATGTATATGAGTTCCTGTTTAACGTCTCCTCGTGGTGGGTTCCTCTCCGCCTCCGCCGGCCGGCTCGTCTCCCTCAGGCCGTGTTTACAGGGACTCATCAGAGGCCATGTGAGAATCGTTTGACCCTCTCACAGACAAAGCACGGCTTTAAAGGGCCACACTCATAGCTTGTTTGTTTTGGCTTGGTACATTGATTTCGCCATTTTTTTAGTTTGCACACACACAAGCATTCATCGCCGATGAGGTTTCTTTCATGTGTTGGCTGTCGTAGCGAGACGCTGACTGACAGGAGCAGAGCGTGAATAAGAGTGTTTTCATAATATCTGCCGAGGGGCTGGTGGTGTTTATGATCAACAAGAACATATCTTAATCTAAGCCTGTTGATGTTTAGTGGGCGAGTGTAGCAAGCTCAATAATAACATGTAGAGCCAAGATAGCTAATACATACACAGTTACTCCCAGTCCCAGCCCCCACCCAGCTCAGACTCTAGAGCAGGATCCCAGATCACACCAGACGTGTTCCTTGATTTGCTAATGGTTGTGAAGTCCAACCTGACAGATTCTTGGCCACGCACAGTTGATTGCAGACATGTTCATGTAATGATGCTGTTTATGCCGTTTTAACTTTACCCCATTTCTCAAGCCCAACATGAATACATAAGAAAGCATAAACAGCTCCTAGGAAATAGTCTGAACGAATGGTTTTACAATACTTATCAACAATAACAAAAGTTATTCGACCCATGGGGGAGAAACAAAATATTTGTTGTTTTAAAGTTTCTTTGGTAAATATGCTCTCTTGGAGTGAAGCCAATTTTACAATACACTGTACTATATATCATATCAATTTAAGATAATATCCATAATGTGTCATTTGTCACAATCAGCAAGCCTGTGATATTGTCAGAGTCAATAAAACAGTCAACTGATCTTAATTAGCGTCAGTATGAGTTGTTTTGACACTTCCCTTTTTTTGTTTGCGTGTGCCAACAGAGGCGTCTAAACTATGCAGCTCATCATCCAATCAGATTCCTCCCATACTGTAGTATGTTGGGGTTTTAGTATCTGGCTGGTGAGTGTGTAATGCGACTCAAATGTGGATTACAAATGCTTCGTTTACACAAGCATCCCAATTCTTATATTTTATTTTCACTAATTGGTATTTTGATCAATCAGATCAGCTTTGAAAAAGATCTGATGTGAAAAGATCTGATGTGATTGGTCAAAACACCAATTAGTGGGGACAATTATCAGAATTGGTCTGCCTGTGTAAAATCAGCAGCCAGTCTGTGTCCATATGACAAACTCATTTCTCAGGATAATACCACAATTAGCTGCACAGTCACTTTTCAGCAAATCCATGTAACCACATTTAGCCATCAACATGAATGACTCTGGGAAGATGGTTAGACAGTTCATTATGAGACTTAATGGTGTGTGAGGATCTTGAGGTGGGTTTTTTTTCACCTGAGACCAGTTCTCAGGTTTATCCCCTAATTGTCCAGGAAGAGTTTGATTTTGAGTGTTGAAGTTTAAATGGAGCTGAGGGGCGGAGGGGTTTGTGGAAAGAGATCATTTGTCTCCCTGTAAGGTAGCCTTGGGAGACTACAATCATGCATAGGATATCTTTGGGTTGATACATCCACCAGAATGCAGATGAGGCTTCCTTTAACATTCCCTCTACAAAGAGTATCACTCTCTCTCTCTGTCACCCAGTAGAAGTACTGAGCTGGTGAGCACAGTCCCTTTATTTCCCAGTTTCGCTGCTCCCTGTGTTACCATAGTAACCTGGATACTATTCAGTCCTCTTCAGTGAGAGGCAGGCAGGCAGCCTTTGCAGGTGGCTGTGCTTTCATGCAAAGAATGCTACAAATGCAGTTCCTTCCACAACTGAGTGTGTGAGTGAGGGGCCCTCCATTATTTGGATTAGCTAGATTCGTAATGTTTGTTGAAATAGCGAAATATGAATATACCAGATTCCTGAAATGTAACTTGCTCAGAAGCAAACATGTCATATTATTCTGTAAGGATGCATCTTTCAGGAGTAGATGCGTTTGATTAGCATGTGGATGTAATAAATAAACCTAACCTAAAAGGGATTAAGTAAAAATAATCCTCAGCAATCTACACACAATACCCCATAATGACAAAGTGAGAACAGGTTTTTAGAAAATGTAGAAAATGTATTAAAAATAAAAAACAGAAATACCATATATACAGTTGAAGTCGGAAGTTTACATACACTTAGGTTGGAATCATTAAAACTCGTTTTTCAACCACTCCACAAATTTCTTGTTAACAAACTATAGTTTTGGCAAGTCGGTTAGGACATCTACTTTGTGCATGACACAAGTAATTTTTCCAACAATTGTTCACAGACAGATTATTTCACTTATAATTCACTGTATCACAATTCCTGTGGGTTAGAAGTTTACATACACTAAATTGACTGTGCCTTTAAACAGATTGGAAAATTCCAGAAAATGATGTCATGGCTTTAGAAGCTTCTGATAGGCTAATTGACATCATTTGAGTCAATTGGAGGTGTACCTGTGGATGTATTTCAAGGACAACCTTCAAACTCACTGCCTCTTTTCTTGACATCATGGGAAAATCAAAAGAAACCAGCCAAGAACTCAGAAAAGAAATTGTAGACCTCCACAAGTTCGGTTCATCCTTGGGAGCAATTTCCAAACGCCTGAAGGTACCTCATTCATCTGTACAAACAATAGTACGCAAGTATAAACACCATGGGACCACGCAGGCGTCATACCGCTCAGGAAGGAGACGTGTTCTGTCTCCTAGAGATGAACGTAAACTTTGGTGCAAATCAATTCCAGAACAACAGCAAAGGCCCTTGTGGAGATGCTGGAGGAAAGGGGTACAAAGTATCTGTATCCACAGTAAAATGAGTCCTATATCGACATAAGGCCACTCGGGCAAGGAAGAAGCCACTGCTCCAAAACCGCCATAATAAAGCCATACTACGGTTTGCAACTGCACATGGGGACAAAGATCGTACTTTTTGGAGAAATGTCCTGTGGTCTGATGAGACAAAAATAGAACTGTTTGGCCATAATGACCATTGTTATGTTTGGAGGAAAAAGGGGGAGGCTTGCAAGCCAAAGAACCATCCCAACTGTGAAGCACGGGGGTGGCAGCATCATGTTGTGCGGGTGCTTTGCTGCAGGAGGGACTGGTGCACTTCACAAAATAGATAGCATCATGAGGGAGGAAAACTATGTGGATATATTGAAGCAACATCTCAAGACATCATTCAGGAAGTTAAAGCTTGGTCGCAAATGGGTCTTCCAAATGGACAATGACCCCTCTGTCAGGAGGAATGAGCCAAAATTCACCCAACTTATTGTGGGAAGCTTGTGGAAAGCTACCCGAAACGTTTGACCCAAGTTAAACAATTTAAAGGCAATGCTACCAAATACTAATTGAGTGTATGTAAACTTCTGACCCACTGGGAATGTGATGAAAGAAATAAAAGCTGAAATAAATAATTCTCTCTACTATTATTCTGACATTTCACATTCTTAAAATAAAGTGGTGATCCTAACTGACCTAAGACAGGGAATTTTTAAATTTAAAATTGTGCAAAAATTTATAAAAACCTGTTTTGCTTTGTCATTATGGGGTATTGTGTGGAGATTGATGAGGGGAAAAAACGATTTAATACATTTTCGAATAAGGCTGTGACGTAACAAAATGTGGAAAAGGTCAATGGGTCTGAATACTTTCCGAAGGCAAATATTCAGAACCGCCTTCTTTAATCACTAATTATTTTTGTCCTCTAACAAATTTGCACTCTGAAATTTGAGGGGTGTGGGGAGTGAGATGGTTGAGGAGGAGAGATGGGGGAAGGGGGGTGGGGGTAGAGATAGTGTAATGAGATTGATGTAATCTAATATTTCTATGCTGCGCTTGTCGCTGAGTAACGGGTTGCCGTGGCAACCATTCTCCTTTCTTCTGCTTCTTCCCTGCCAGCTCGCCTGCCCGCCTCTCCTTCAGTGGGTATGTGATCTTCATTACTGGTGATATTAAAGTGGCTTTTATTGAGGCTTAGGATAACTACCAGGCCAGGGTCATCCGTGTTCGTACACAGGTCCGGATAAACGATCCAGGGGACTGGTGTGTCATCCGCCATATGCTCCCTCCTGGGTGGCTCTAAGGAGAGCCCTGGTTGTGTCATGTCATTGGTTGGGCAAATGGTTCTGCACACCCAAACCTGACTGTGGGCAGCTTGGCTGACTGAGTGAGTGGCTGGCTGGCTGGCTGGCTTGGAGTGAAGGGGCGACCTGGCGGTGCTATGGGGAGCTGAGATGACAGAAAACACACTTGGTTTTTCATTAAAGATACAAGAAATTCATTCAGTCCCTTTGAGTCACTAATGAGGCATAAACAGGGTGTGGAGTCAACCTGTTTAAAGGGGGAATGTGACACAAAAAAATGATGTGACAATCAGTATTGAGAAATGTGCCAGCTGATGTCACCTTATACATGTCTAAAGTACAGCTGTTTTGAGGTATGCATAAACCCTGTCAGGTTAAGCTATTGATGTTACTACAGTTATTACTGTGTAGTTACGTAGTAATAGGGGCAACTTATGTCAAGTGTTACCAAAGCTATTACGGGTGATTTAACAACCACTTACCATCATGGATATATGCCTAAAATGCATTCAAGTATGATCTAATAAACCTGATACTGCATTTGAATTACATGAATGTACTGTACGTGATACCTTAGGCCCATCATGCCTCAGATGTATAGGCGTGCTGTGAGTGTCAATACCGTAGTATCTGTGAGTATTCCTGCCTGTCTTGCTCAGACGACGTGTCATACATAGCACCACGGTGTGTGATAGGAATCTACAGGCGATTGAAGTTCGTGTCGGAGAATGCACGGCCTGTTGACAAGAAGCTATAAATCTCCTTCATATCCCCTCCGCAATTAACAACTAGTTACAAGGACACACTTCATCTTTCCAGATAAAAAAATATGTCCGAACTTTATGTCTGCTCCATGAAATATCTTGTTTTTATCTCAGCAGTTGAAACATCTTGAGGAACACGAATATTTAGGCCCTAAAGTAGAGAGTTCAGGGGGTTGTCTTGCTGAAGGTCGCTATACTTCACTAACTAGTCGTACTAGTACTGATAGCCACGCATATTGATGGCGTTAAATGCCTGTTTCATGCCCCTTTAACTCAGTTTATTATGATGAACATATTGTCAATCAAACATATTCGCTTCTGAGGATACATGGCCAGTATAGATCTAGACCAGATTTCTGATTGGACCCTCGTCAGAGGCAAAACAAATCAGATGAAATAATCAATGACCGCCAGTTTCATTCCCTCATTTCAGAGTCATAATAATCTCACAACAGACAACATCAGAGGTCATTAAGGTTTGTCATGGCGATGGTGGTCAGATAAAAGCAGTTATTCTAACTCGGCATTTCTCATCAGTGAGTGCCGCCTCCTCGTTGCAAACAGGGTTATTTGCTCCTATAGATGAACACATCCTGATGAAACAGGCAATAATGTGAACATCAAATAGACTCCCACTTGGTGGAAGTATTTGGATCTCTTCAGTAGTTATTGATCTGTTCATACGGTGATGGCTTTTGTCACTGTAATGGATATTGATATTAAAGGCGGGTCTGATCTGAAGCAGGGAAGCTTGATTTAAACTTCCATTAGTCTTCAAGAGAGGAAAGGATGAACTCATCTTAAACATTCCAAAAACCATTGATAAGCCTAATTATTCTAATTCGGAATTACGTGTGCACTCACTTGAACTTCCGAAAGTGTTCCGGAATCACCGTTTCCAGCTAACTAATGGGCATATAAAATGATCTCTTCTATTTAAAAGTGCATTTAAGTTTCTAAGTCAAACACTTGCTTGGTGGGCCTGACTTAAAAGAGGAGAGCAACTTTGACTTCCTAGTGATTTTCCTGCAACAACACAGAGCACCACTCTGCATCCTGTTTTAATTATGGAAACGAAGCTGCATTTCAGGAGCCAGCCAGAGCTGCTGGGGAGCACTGACTAATTTATTCTGGGTTTGGAAACACCTCCCGTCAGAACTCTCACTGAACAGACATAGAGCCCTTCGATTCCCGGCCCAAAACACCCCCAGCCTTCTGAGATCAACTTCACAGAGATTCATGAAACAAACAGTTCATGCTTTGAACACTGATCAAGAAGTCAAAATTCTGGTTCAATTACCCCAACTTTGTTCATTTAGAATTAAAGCTTTGTTTTACAGTGTACGGCTGAGTCAGAAATAACCATGGGGGTTTTGTTTTGTCTTTCAAAAAAGGCAGATGGTTTGAATAACACCTAATAGGTTCACAAAACACAGGAGGGGGGGGAGAGAGAGAGAAAGAGAGATGGAGAAACCGGATGATGAGCAATAGGGAGTCCAGACGACACCTTTATCTAAATCATCAGCCACTCAAGAGTTTTAACCCTCCATATCACTGAGTTAGTGAAAGGAATACAACAATGTGAATGAGTTGAATCAGCCTGAGGCTAAGTGTTTCCCAGTAGGCCCTGGGAGGTTGGCTCTGTATGAGGTGGTATGTACTACTGGGCCTGGCTGACATTTCCCTGGACAAACTCTCTGCAGCTGGAGCCGAACATGGATAAATAAAAGGAGAAGGAGGAAAGAAGTGCACTGTGCAGAGCCCACTGGAAAATCAGTTAGGGGCATTACAAAAGTCTGATTGTCCTCTATTTGATCCAAGAGTGCAGCTGGGAGCCGTGATTTACTACCCTGTACCCAGAAGTCCTTGCTGCGCTCATCACATGGCACTGGAAACCACCAAGGGTCATGGCTCAAAACATTTCTGGGGGATGCTGGGGGATTACTGAGCAATGAGGCGCGCAACCACAAGACCCTGGCTTCCAACCATGAGACCCCAGAACCAGTTAATAACTGCATGGGAGCTGCATGGGCTTACCTGGGACAGTCAAGTCAACTGGGCCGCGGGGTCTGGGGCCAGACAGTGGGAGGAGGTCAGTGGGACTGTATGGAAACAGAACATGACAGAGCTTTTTAAATCAGAGAGGAGATGTCCTGTATACAGTCAAAATGTTCTGCATTAAAATTCAGTACAGTTTATTCAATGAACAAATGCATTGGTGTATTTGTACTAAATACACCCATAACATTGCTTCCCTCTCCACTTGGACATTGAGATTTAATGAGGGGAAGCAATGGACTAAAGAAAAACTCTCAACATGCCAACTCTAGTAATATAGACTTTGAGCTATTTCAGAGGAGCAGCATTTGAATGTAAAAAATGTATTCTGGGACATGTGAATTTTCATGTGCCTTAATAACAAACTTGTATTCCATCCATAAATACGAGTAAAATAGTTCAATTATGAGTCTAGTTGGTTTAGCCATGGAAAAAGACAGGAACCCATGAGCCATGATTGGCTGACATAATGTATGGGCTGGACATGCCGGGAGATGAGTTTTGGATTGCTCTGCCATGTACTGTAGCACGCTTCTGTCTATAATGTGAGAAATATGTGTTGACAGTCCTAGCTTTAGCCATCGAGAACTACAAAAGTTTTGCTATTTTTCTCAACTACATTGATGCCCTGAATTTAGCAAGCGCTATAGACAGATCAGTAGGAAAAAGTGATGGGCTACTTTCTGCACACGCCATGGTCAGTGTGAACTGGAGTGACTTGACACAAAGCTGGCCAAACAAAAACAAAACGGTTAAATGGTTCCAGTCTGCCGTAAAGCGTTCATCCATGTATACGGGTAAGAGTCTAGTTACATTTTCCAGATATAAGTTTCTAATTTTGTCAGAAAGTATTTTTTATTGCAAGTTAAAGCATACTGTTAGTTAGCTAGCAAACATTAGCTTGCTGGCTCGCTAGCTATCGTTACGTGTATGATCTGTGTAGTAATATTATTCAAATCAGAAATCCATTTGCATTGCTAGTTATAGCCTAATGTTAACTAGTTAACATTGAACCTAGTTTGTTTGCTTTAGCTATGCGCAGATTCATACTACAGCTATGACAATGTTTGTATTGGTAGTAGTATGAGTTGGGGTTATGTCGGTTCATTGTTTAGCTAGCTAGCTACCTAGCTAGCAACATGTCTAAACAAAAGACTCCACTTCGGACATATTATTACATGACCCATCAAATTAGCAGGTGTGTCTGGGGGTGATTATGGCCATCGATTGTATTTCATGAACTTGTGTTCATGTCGAGACAATAGTGACCCATACCATTAGATAAGAGTCTCTACTTTTATCCAATGAAAAAAACATAAGATCGAATCGAGGCGGTCGGTCACAAATGGTCAAAAAGAAACAAAAATAGCTTCTTAGCAAAGAGCAATTCCTCAAGCAAGAATTTTGCTAGGACTGTCTGGGAGTGGTCTGTGGGGAGGGGAAAACTGAAAACTAGCTGTTTTTAGCAGAGAGGTTTAGAACTCTCTTTCTTATTGGTCTATTAACTAATTTACCGCCCGGTGATGTCACCAGGCAGGCCCAAAGTCCATCCCACCAAAACAGGCAGTCTTTTCAAACAGCTCTTGCACTTAAAGGGCATTATCATCCTTTTCACAAGTTTCATATTGTGGATTTATATATTTTTTAAATCACATTTTTGATAGCACTGGGCCTGCACTTTAATGTTGCTTTTAGTGCTATTTAGTGCTAAGTGCTATTCCAATAAATACTAATTGAAACTTGTCCTTGGTCATGCTCCAAGTTACCACCCACTTAGCCACCAACAAAGCTACACTAAACTGTATGCATTAACCCTGGTTCCTACAGAAAACAAAGTCACAGAAGGTTGCATAACGTGCGGGCGAATCAACACACAATTAAGAATGCTTCAGTATCATGTGAACATACAGTATCAGTGTTGAAGTTCGCAACAATTATCAGTAACAAAGACATGTTCAGTATAGCTGTTTTGTTTTTAATTCCTCTTCAATTAAAATGGGATCTGTGTTGAATGGTTTCAGCCCTGACCCTACCTGCCTTAATATGGCCCTCCTGAAATGCCTGAACCCTGTACACCCTGTTACCTCATTAGATACTCTTTTGTTCTCTTAAACCCAGTCTCCAGTCTTGTTGTTACTATGGCCTTTTTATTGGGATGGTGCATACTTTGCTTTTAGTGGGAGCCATGGTGCAGGAACAGAGGTTTAATGTAAACTGGAATGATATTGGCCTCGACCCTGTCCTGTTCAGACCACTGTGATATTTGTCTGAATTTGTTTTTAATTAGCACTCTGACATGATTATGATGTTTAGTTATGGGGGTAGTGAGATCCTTACACATGTTGCTGTTCACATAAGTGACGCAGGTCATGGAAATGTAAAGTCATACGTTGCACTGTTATGGGAATGAAATGATGGAAGGATCATATTTATTCATTTATTCACTCCACTTATTTAGAGTAAGATGGAGGAGGAGCATTGAGTGAGAAAGGTTCAAATAAAAAAAAAAGGCGGAGGGTTAATTGAATCAAAGTAGCTTGACTGTAACTGTAAAACCTCAATGATAAATATAATTCAAAATGTAAGGATGTCTTCACATGGTATCCACCAGTACAGTGTTTCTGTTCCTGAGTTGAATTGGATGGTCTCAACCAAAAGCCCTTAATCAAACCAATTGACGGCGGGCAGGCCTATTGATGGTGTTCATGATTCCCCCAGAGGGAGGGAGCCTATACACGAATGGAGAATATCTAAAAAAGAAATCCCCTTCCCCATCTCCGTCTCCTTACAGGTGGCTGGCAGTAAAGACTTTCTCATCGGAGCTCACGCCCAGGCAAACTGAGGAAACCTGGAGGGTGGCTTTCCATACCGAATACATTTTTCATATTCTTTCTCTCTCCGTCAATATTTTATAAGCTAAGTCTTTTCTACTGTTTTAATACGGGAGGAGTGATCGTAACGTCCGCCAAGGTCCTGACACGCATTGGGTAAATTATTTTCCACTCTATTTCAGATTGACCATTGCTGCAGAATACAGTATAGGAGTGGATGGCTTTTACAAGCACAAGATCAAGTCATTCGGGTGGTCAACTCTGTACGCCATTGGTCACTTAGCCTGTTACTGGACAGCTACTGTACGTGTGTGCACTACATACTTTTGTTCCGAACCAAAACTAAAACACCTCATTCCACAAATCACTTCATCATCAAGAATCAACATCATCATTCATTGAATTAGATGTTTTAGTGCTGGGCTGGAACAAAGCCTCCTCAACATGTGTAGCTTTACCAGGACCAAGGCTGGAGACCAATGCACTCATTAAAGCTGTATGGTTAATTGGTCCCTCCAATGCAAAGCAACAGAGATGCAGGGAGAAAGAGTGCAAAGGAAAGTTAAAAGAAAGCTTTAATTATGAAATATTCATTATGTAATATACAAGACATAGACATGTAATTTTAAAGAGCTTCTGGGATAGGGTTTATTATTAGAAAGTGCTGAATATTTCACTTAATTTTCCCCCTCCAGTAAGCCGGTGACCCAACCTTCTCCTACTCTCTCTCTCTCTCTCTCGCCCTCTCTCTCGCCCTCTCTCTCTCTCTCTCTCTCAAGCTCTCATGTACCTCCAGTCCCTCTGGTGTTGTGTTTGTTCAAAGTATCTACCCGTCATCCGTAGAAGTGCATGAATGGGGTCAGCTCATGTTTTCATCAATATGAGCCAGCTTCAGACAAACATTATGTAATACTGGGATCTATCTTTTAGTTGTTCCTGACAATAACAGTGTGGGTAGGCGTGTGCTTGTGTGAACAAAACAGATATTACACTTTTTCATAAATGCAAATACAGAGGTGTTAATATGTTCCTTCTTGTCTTTCATTGTGTTGTTGTGTTTATCTTGCTAATTTCCATTACAAAAACTTGTTGAATCAACATTGTTTCCATGTAATTTCAACATTTTCTTTTTAATGTGACGATGTTGAATCAACGTGGAAAACTGATTTGATTTGCAAAAAGTCATAGACGGTATTGAATTTCGTGGTTTTTTCACCCAACTTTTAACCGAAATCCAATGTCATGGTGATATTTTTTGTTGATTTCACGTTGAATTTACATTCGTTGACAACTCAACCAAATGTAATTCAAAAATAGATGTTGAACTGACGTCTGTGCCCAGTGAGATCTGAATCAGGGTAAAGAAACAAAGATGGACGTCCAACTTCCCAAAGAGAGGAGCAGATGGCAGATGGCTCAGGACAGGAGCCTGGACACACAGCCAGGGCCAGGTTGGCCTGCCTGCCCTGTAAACACATTAACTTCACAGGCCCAGGCAACCTACTACACTCACTGAACGAGATTGATTGGATTTCAGTCAGAAACCTGGCGCTATCTTTGCTATTTCTTTTACACAACCACTCCGATGTCTAATTGGATTATAATGATGAGGAGATTGGGGTTTGTGTCTTTTTCCTGTCTGTTGGTCAACCCAAATATGACATCATTGTCTGGATAGGAAAGAGGAATCTAACCTGATTAACTGATCAGAGAGAATCTGAAAACCCCTCTAATAATAAAAGTGGCTGATAGCCATGACCTCAGACTAATATGACACACCACCCCTTTCACAATGTGAAAAGGCACTACAAAAAAAACGATTTTCAAGCCTCAAAATGGGCAACATTTTTACAGACGGTTTGGTCCTAGTTCATGTACATTTACAGGTCTTATGGATGTTAGTTACAAGGTGTACAAAAATGTATGTTTAACCCCTCATATTTCACCCTTTTTGACGGATTGCCTTTTATTTTCCCCCAAAGATGTATTGACCTTTGTGAGACCCGCCACGACTTTTTGCCGGAGACGGTAGAAAAGATTTATCCTGTCCCCTATTCACTTGACTTATCAGGGGAAGAGAAAATGAATGTGTGATAAAAACCAGCGTCTCCTGTCACAGAACTACATTCAGCCGTATTTCACCACGACATGAAAACACAAACATTATACACTCGTTCATTTCCCAGGGATAGGGTCAAACGAGGTCATCAGATTTCACAGTGAACACGGGTACTTCGGAGCCAATCACTCCACTATAGAATGGGGTGCTGCTATTGCCTTATGATACTCCCAATTGAATGGAAATCAATTGGTCTTATTGTGTGATTTGGATTAGAAAAACAAGCATCAATACACACTGAGGACTGCTACTGACTGACTTCCTGACTGTAAATATAGAAACACACTCCTAGGGCCTGACTGTCGCGTGGTGGTGGTAATTTCTCGATTACAGATCGAATACAGAGGTCGTGAATGTGATAAATACAATTAAGCAGACCATGTTTTGTCACTACGAACGAAGAACCAAGTGGAATTCACACACACACATTCCTCCTACAAAGTAAAAAACCCTCACTGGGGTTTGTGGTCTTCACGCCAGATCCAATAATGTCATTCTCACATAAAAGATGGAAAACACTGCTCACCCTGTGTTTAGTAAAATTCATGTCTGACACGTACCATTCAAATCTTTGCATGTGTTGTTTATTCTCACCCCCCCCCCCCCCCTGTCTCTTTTTTTCTGTGTGTGGAATTAGACGTCTGTAACTTGTCTCACCAGGCAGGTTTATTGGTCGTTGTGCCTGACTTAATGGTGCACTTGACAGGCTTCCTGGCAGTCAGCAGCTCCTGGAGAAGAGAAGCCCCTGGCTCCAACGGCTCCTGGGAGTGAGTTATTACTCCACCAGGCTGGATGGGGTTGTTTATCTATCTAGCTACCCCAGTCTCCACTGACTGCCATTTGAATGCCTGTGTTGTGTTTATATGGGCAGGCAAATGAACCAAAATGATGCCAAATGAACGTCACCCTGGAGTTGCTTCTCCTTCGTGTTCTTTTTGGGCCTTGCATTCTATCCAACTGAGAGGACAACAGATGTCACACACTGCCGGGTTGACATTGAGCCATTAATCACTGCTGTGACGTCTCTGAATGAGACTCACCGTAGAAAGAACACAGCTCTTTCTTAATACGGTAATATGCAGAGTGACTGGCAGGTAGGGAAAGGGGGATACCTATTGTCAGTTGCACAACTGAATGCATTCAACCGAAATGTGTCTTACTCATTTAACCCAAACCCTGAATCAGAGAGGTGCGGGGGACTGCCTTAATCAATGTCTACATTATCGGCACCCAGGGAGCAGTTGTTGTTGTGGGTTAAGGGCAGAACAGCAGATTTCTCCACCTTGCCAGGTCAGGGATTTGAAACAGCAACATTTTGGTTACTGGCCCAATGTTCTTAACTGCTAGGCTACCTGCCGTGAGGGAGAGGCTCTAATTTGAGAACACTGCATTCGCAAGTTCTGAATAGGGAGCAGGTTGTGTTTCTTTCCATGTCTACGCTCCTGGACTACTGACTACATGAGTACATTGTTTTCAGCTCCCGGTGGACAACAGAGAATATTTAAAGATGTACTCCGGGATTTTAAGCACAACAAATTCGTAACATTCTACACGACTTGGATATGAATTGCAAAATTCGTATGAGATACAAATAGCAAAACTTCGTAACATATCACACGAAATGGATGACATACCCTTACAAAAAAAACATCAACAAAAAAAACACGTGTGAACAAATCACGTGGAAAAATTGATTTCACATGGGTCACGTGTGAAGTTTCATGTATATTTTGGTCATTATTATAATTTTTTTACCACATCTAGCTGCATCTGGTCTCCCATCCAGGATGACCCTGCTTAGCTTCAAAGGCAGACCAGCAATGAGTTCCTTGCAATATATTATTTTTCTATCTTTGCTAGTTTGGAGTTCATGTTTTGCTTTCAATATTTATTTTACCTTTATTTAACTAGGCAAGTCAGTTAAGAACAAATTCTTATTTTATTATTATTTTAGTTTGCAATACTAAGAATTGTGTTCTCGACTTCAGACGTTTTGCTTGATATTAATGGCACAAAAGTAACTCACTTGAGGATTGCACCATATAATTACACTATGACGCTATGAAAGGTGCTTAAAGCGACAATCCTTAATTGAAACATTAACAAAGTACCCTCCCCAGCACAGTTTCAGTAAAAAGCTGAGGGATAGGGCTGAAGACGTGCAACCACTCTCAAATCCATAGACTGCATTACTGACCATCCATGATATCAAAATTATAGTTTTAACCATGTTTTGGGGCTATACAGTAGTTGTTTACATTTACTTTCTTTACAAACATTGGAGTAAAACAATCTTATATTTTGGGTTCTGATGGGGTACGACAATTGAACTAAGCTCATGAGTCATTTATACATTATATTCTTCAAGAATCAAGGGGTTCTGTCATTAATTTATATGTTCAAAAATGTACGTAGCAACTAAGGATTGCCCCTTTAACAGGCAGTAACCTTCATACAGCAGAACTATGTTGCCAATTGAAAGTGACACATTAACCACATTAACCTGAACCACATGTTGGCTTTTTTTAGATGAGGTCATCCTAATTCCAGGAGGAGAATAACATTATTTCAACCCCGCATGTGAATCTGCAATTCCACATGTGAAAGTACACAATTGGATGATGTAGTACAGAAAAAACGAGGACCACTTTTGGCTTGTGAGCACCACTTTCAAAACTACTGGCTGAAATTATACAAATGTTCGAGGGTGCATTTTTAATTATCTCCAATCCAACCAAGCTGTAAATGGGACATACACAGAACATTACTACCCTCGATGCACTGTCATTTCACATAGTGTTTGATAAAGCTTGGCCAAGTTTACGAGTAAAACAAAGCATTCAATTTAGAGCTCTAATTTCAGTGTTTTTGCAGCGATAACTTGAGAGGGGGTGACCATGCTGGAGGGGTCAAAGGTGAATTGTGAGGAGGGGTAGGGGGGTGATTGATACAGTATTAGCTTGCACACTGACTCCAGAGAGAGGGGCGTCTTGCTCAGGGAGTAAACAGCAGATGCCCTGTGTCAGAAGTCACTCCCTGTGGACCTCCCTCCCTCCATCCCCCGTCCCTCCATAGACAGAAGGGAGATAGGGAGGGACAGACGGTCACTAGGCCCCTTTGAGATGCAAAACAAAACAGGCCTTTCACCTTATAAGCCTCTGAAGCTTTGTCTCGAGATCCACTAGTAACTGGCTGGTTAGAGAAGAGCAGTAAATCTAGCCACAGCTCAGTGGATGGTTAGGGTATTGCTTGGGAGACAACAGAGAAAGAGTTTATCCAGTAAATACAAATGTATTTCAGTTGTATTTATGGCTTATTTCTCAGAGCAGATTTTATTATTACTTATAAACCAAATCAAATTTAAATTGGTCACATGGAGATATATGTACATTTAGGCAGGGGTAAAGTGACTATCTGCAGCATATGATGAGTGTGAGAGTGTGTGTGTGTGTATATGTGTGTTTGGCGTCGGTATGCGTGTGTGAGTTATGTGTGTGTGCATATGCAGTGTATGTGTGTGTGTGTGTGGGTGGGGGGGGGGGGGGGGGGTGTGAGAGTGTCAGCGTATTGGGTAGAGTTTTGTGAGTGTGCATAGAGCCAGTGCAAGATAGGGTAAAAGCAGATACTGTAGCTCGGGTAACCATTTGATTCATTATTTAGCAGTCTTATGGCTTGGGGGTAGAAGCTGTCTCAGAGCCTGTTGGTCCAAGAGATGCGGTATCATTTGCCGGACATTAGCAGAGTGAACAATCTATGACTTGGGTGGTTGAAGTCTTTGGCAATTTTTCAGGCCTTTCTCTGACACTGCCTGATATAGAGGACCTGGGTGGATACTGGGCTGTCCGCACCACCCTCTGTAGAGCTTTGCAGTCGAGGGCGGTGCAGTTGCTATACCAAGCAGAGATGCAGCCAGTCAAGATGCACTCAATGGTGCAGCTATACAACTTCTTGAGGATCCATGCCAAATCTTTTCAGCCTCCTGAGGGGGAAAAGGAGCTGTCGAGCCCTCTTCATCACTATGCGGGTGTGTGGACCATGCGGGTGTGTGGTGTCCATAGTGATATGGACACCAAGGAACTTGAATCTCTCGACCTGCTCCACTGTTTCCTACCTTCACCATTTGGGCCGGCCCATCAGGAAGTCCAAGATTTTGTTGCAGAAGGTTTAGTCCCAGGGTCCTGAGCTTGGTGACGAGCTCGGAGGGCACTATAGTGTTGAACGGTGAGCTGTAGTCTATGAACAGCATTCTCACATAGTTATTTCCCCTCTTGTCGTGGTGGGAGAGAGCAGTATGAAGTGCTATTGAGATAGCGTCATCTGTGGATCTGTTGGTGCGGTATGTGAATTGGAGTGGGTCGAGGGTGTCTGGGTTGATGTGTGTCATGACCAGCCTTTCAAAGCACTTACAGGCTGGGAATTGGAGAGATTGAAAATGTCCGTGAAGACACTTGCCAGCTGGTCTGCACATGTTCTGAGTCAGTCTGGCCCGGCGTCTTGTGAATGTTAACCTGTTTAAAAGTCTTACTCATGTCTGTCAAGGAGAGCGAGATCACACAGTCGCCCGGAACAACATGGGATCTCATGCATGACTCAGTGTTGTTTCCCTCAAAGCGAGCATAAAAGGCATTTCGCTTGTTTTGGGACTTGGGCAACTCACGACTCGGTTTTCCTTTGTAATCTGTTATTGTCTGCAAGCCATGCCACATCTGATGAGCGTCGGAGCCAGTGTAATAGGATTCCATCTTCCTCCTTTAATGTATTTTTTTAATATTTGATGGCTCATTGGAGGTCGTAGTGGGATTTCATGTAGGTGTCCATGTTTGTGTCCCGTTCCTTGTAAGCAGTAGCTCAAGCTTTAGCCCAGCACTGATACTGCATGTACATACATAACTATAATGATCTACAGTGTTTTGTCTCTCATATGCTGTGAGCAAAGACAGATTTCATGTCGGACTTGGTCAAGTTGGTTTGAGGGTCCAGCATGATCTAGCCAGTTTAATTTGACAAAATTCCAATCATGAAGCAGCATGATGATGCTTGCTATTTGCAAGCCATTGAAAAGTGGTCACTGGAGACAAGGCATATGGACCAGTCAGAAAGAGTCCATGGATTAGTGCCTAGCCACCAGTGTTTTCTGCATCCATGTGAATGTTAATGTCCTCGGTTATTGTATGTCACCCATACACAACCCACAGATCTCTAAAGCAAACACTGTAGGTGGTTAGGGCTCAACCACCCACCACCCTAAATGTAACCTCTGGGTACGAGCCTGTGCTAAGTCAAGGCATGCAGACATAGGGTCAGTGCAATTAGGCAGACGGTATTCATTCAAGGGAAACAGATTAAATTATTACTGGCTCCTAGGCTTTGGGCTGACCTGGACTGCGGTGGGCTGGGGTGGCAAACATGTCTGTTTGTTTTAACAGTTGTGTATGTCAGCCCTGGTCATGTACAAAATTGGGAGGCTTCTCACAGGTACGGCCAGACAGGCACATTAGTGTAGTTGTGAGACTTTGGTCAAACAGGAAATATCCCATAGACAGAGCGCTTGCTGTGTTGACATTTCAACATCATAGTTGCTGAGTTGTTGTTCTTCTGGTTAAATGTTAGTGCCAGCATCTTGCATTCCACAGTATTTTCTTGTAAGACTGAAGTCTCAAAAATATCCTCTCGAGTCAAATTACAGCTCTGCATTTTCCCCGCCACCAAATGTTTCCCCTGATTTGCGCTGGCTGTCATTTCACGGAAAAACTTTTCCTGTCTCCACAATTACATTTTTTGTAACAGTGTTTATGGTTGACTGTATGCATTCTGCTGGCTGATTGGGCAGTTGATGTTCCTGGAAGGTGGGGAGGTTTGCTTGTTTTGATGGGCAGAACACAGGAAGTTATCACAGGAAGTGGGGTGGTCTGGACAACTCAGAGAGAGATACAGAGGTGGTTGGTGCTGTTTAAGATGAGGGAAAACAATAATTGTTTTTAAGAGCATGGCCTTATTTCTATTACAGCATATTGGATGACTAATTCATATTCTATTCACTCAGCTTAATGCAACATCGATAGGTTTAGGTAACTACATGATAGTCAAATTTTCCCTACACCCATCATGAGGTTACTTCATATATTTAATCAAATAAAATTTTATTTGTCACATGCGGCGACAAAAATTGTCACAGGTGTAGACCTTACCGTGAAATGCTTACTTACAAGCCTTTAACCAACAATGCAGTTCAAGAAATAGAGTTAAGAAAATATTTACTAAATAAACTAAAGTGAAAGGAAAATTACATAACAATAACGAGGCTATATACAGGAGGTACCGTACCGAGTCAATGTGCGGGGGTACAGGTTAGTCAAGGTAATTTGTAAAGTGACTACGCTTAGATAATAAACAGTGAGTAGCAGCAGTATAAAAACAAAGGGAGGGGGTCAATGTAAATATTCCGGGTAGCCATTGTTCAGCAGTCTTATGGCTTTGCGCTCCGGTACTGCTTGCCGTGTGGCAGCAGAGAGAACAGTCTATGACTTTGGTGACTGGAGTCTTTGACAATTTTTTGGGCTTTCCTCTGCTACCGTCTAGTATATAGGTCCTGGATGTCAGGAAGCTTGGCCCCAGTGATGTACTGGGCCGTACGTACGCACTACCCACTGTAGCGCCTTATGGTCAGATGCCGAGCAGTTGCGTTACTAGGCGGTGATAAGCACAGACTAGAGCTGCCCAGTGACACGAGGCCACCAGACAAGCTAAAGACAAGTAACACTGAAACATACATGAGAGCATCAGCTGTTCCGGACGACTGTGTGATCACGCTCTCCGCAGCCGATGTGAGAAAGACCTTTCAACCGGTCAACATTCACAAGGCCGCAGGGCCAGATGGATTACCAGGATGACAAGACGACTGTCTTGTCGTTGTTGGTGAACAGGCCTACCACTGTTGTGTCGTCAGCAAACTTAACGATGGTGTTGGAGTTATACTTTCCCACGCAGTCGTGGGTGAACAGGGAGTACAGGAGGGACTGAGCACGCACCCCTCTGGGTCCCAGTGTTGAGGATCAGCGTGGCAGATGTGTTGTTGCTTACCCTTACCACCTGGGGGTGGCCCGTCAGGAAGTCCAGGATCCAGTTGCAGAGGGAGATGTTTAGTTCCAGAGTCCTTAGCTTAGTGATGAGCTTTGTGGGCACTATAGTGTTGAACGCTAAGCTGTAATCAATAAACAGCATTCTCACATAGGTGTTCCTTTTTTCCAGGTAGGAAAGGGCAGTGTGGAGTGAGATTGAGATTATTCATGAAGCTGGTGACTGAGGTGGTATACTCCTCAATGCCATTGGATGAATCCCGGGAAACATATTCCAGTCTGTGCTAGCAAAACACTCCTGTAGAGTAGCGTCATCGTCATTTGACCACTTCCATATTGAGGGAGTCACTTGTACTTCCTGCTTTAGTTTTTGCTTGTAAGCAGGAATCAGGAGGCTCAAATTATGGTCAGTTTTGCCAAATGGAGGGTGAGGGAGAGATTTGTATGCATCTCTGTGTGTGGAGTAAAGGTGGTCTAGAGTTTTCTGGTAGAAATGAGGTAAACTGGATTTAAGTGTGCCTGCATTAAAGTCCCCAGCCACTAGGAGCGACGCTTCTGGATGAGCATTTTCTTGTTTGCTTATGGCCTTATACAGCTCATTGAGTGCGGTCTTAGTGCCAGCATCGGTTAGTGGTGGTAAATAGACGGCTACGAATAATATAGATGAGAACTCAATTGGGAGATAGTGTTGTCATGATTATATTTAGGAGAAGTAGAGGAGTCAGGCGCAGGACACAGGGATCAATGTAAACAAACGTGTTTACTTAAATAATCAATAAGTCTTCTCCGAGGACAATACATATCGCGGAGAAAAACACCTCCGTTCACACACAACAGGAAACAATTACCGACAAGACAAACAGGAAATGCAAAGGTTTAAATAATAAACATAATTAGGGAAAATCAAAACAGGTGTACACAATAAAGACAAAACCAAACGAACAGTGAAACATCGATCGGTGGCAACTAGTAAGCCGGTGACGTCGACCGCCAAACGCCGCCCGAACAAGGAGAGGGGTCGACTTCGGCGGGAGTCGTGACAGTACCCCCCCCTGACGCGCGCCGACACCGGCCTCGGGGACGACCCGGAGGACGGGGAGCAGGGTGATCCGGACGGAAGCGGTGAAAATCCTGGATTAATGACGGATCCAGGATGTCTTCCGCCGGTACCCAGCTTCGCTCCTCCGGGCCATACCCCTCCCACTCCACGAGGTACTGAAGGCCCCCCGCCCGACGTCTGGAGTCCATAATGGCTCGTACAGTATATGCCGGGGCCCCCTCGATGTCCAGAGGGGGCGGGAGAACCTCCCGTACCTCCGACTGCTGGAGCGGACCAGTCACCACTGGCCTGAGGAGAGACACATGGAACGAGGGGTTAATATGATAATCAGGGGGAAGTTGTAACCTGTAACAAACCTCGTTCAATCTCCTCAGGACTTTAAATGGCCCCACAAACCGCGGACCCAGCTTCCGGCAGGGCAGGTGAAGGGGCAGGTGAAGGGTCGAGAGCCAGACCCGATCCCCCGGTGCATAAACCGGGGCCTCACTGCGGTGGCTGTCGGCACTCGCCTTTTGGCGCCTGATGGCTCGTTTAAGACGTACATGGGCAGCGTTCCATGTCTCCTCCGAGTGCCGAAACCATTCATCCACCGCAGGAGCCTCGATCTGGCTCTGATGCCATGGTGCCAGGACCGGCTGATAACCTAGCACACACTGAAACGGGGTAAGGTTAGTGGAAGAGTGTCGTAGGGAATTTTGGACCATCTCCGCCCAAGGGATAAATGATGCCCACTCTCCCGGCCGGTCCTGGCAATAGGACCGTAGAAACCTACCCACCTCTTGGTTGACTCTTTCGACCTGCCCGTTACTCTCGGGGTGGAACCCTGAGGTAAGACTGACCGAGACCCCCAGGCGTTCCATAAACGCCCTCCAGACTCTAGACGTAAATTGGGGACCCCGATCAGAGACTATATCCTCAGGCACCCCGTAGTGCCGGAATACATGGGTGAAAAGGGCCTCCGCAGTCTGTAGGGCCGTAGGGAGACCGGGCAAAGGAAGGAGACGGCAGGACTTAGAAAACCGATCCACAACGACCAGGATCGTGGTGTTACCCCGTGACGGGGGAAGATCCTTCACGAAATCCACTGATAGGTGTGACCATGGTCGTTGCGGAACGGGAAGGGGTTGTAATTTCCCTCTGGGCAGATGTCTAGGTGCCTTGCACTGTGCGCATACTGAACAGGAGGAGACATAAACCCTCACGTCCTTGGCTAACGTGGGCCACCAGTACTTCCCCGTAAGGCAGCGCACCGTCCGACCTATACCAGGATGACCAGAGGAGGGTGATGTGTGGGCCCAACAGATCAAACGATCGCGAACATCAAACGGCACGTACACGCGCCCAACGGGACACTGGGAGGGAGTGGGTTCTGCACGTGACGCCCGTTCGATGTCCGCGTCCACCTCCCATACCACCGGTGCCACCAGGCATGAGGCTGGAATTATGGGAGTGGGCTCTGTGGACCGCTCCTCTAGATCATACAGCCGGGACAGTGCGTCTGCCTTGACGTTCTGGGAACCTGGTTTGTAGGAAAGAGTGAAAACAAAGCGTGTGAAAAACATAGCCCACCTAGCCTAGCGAGGTTTCAGTCTCCTCGCTGCCCGAATATACTCCAGATTTCGGTGGTCAGTCCAAATGAGGAAAGGGTGTCTAGCCCCCTCAAGCCAATGTCTCCACGCTTTCAGAGCCCCGACAACAGCTAACAACTCCCTATCCCCCACGTCATAGTTTCGCTCCGCCGGGCTGAGCTTCTTCGAAAAGAAAGCACGGGGCGGAGTTTTGGTGGGTTACCCGAGCACTGAGATAGCACAGCCCCTATTCCAGCCTCGGATGCATCCACCTCAAATATGAACGCTAAGGAGGGATCAGGATGCGCCAGCACTGGAGCCGTGGTAAACAGAGCCTTCAGCTTACCAAAAGCTCTGTCCGCCTCAGCCGACCACCGCAACCGCACCGGTCCCCCCTTCAGTAAGGAGGTAATGGGAGCCGCCACCTGGCCAAAGCCCCGGATAAACCTCCGGTAGTAGTTGGCAAACCCTAAAAACCGCTGCACCTCCTTTACCGTGGTTGGAGTCGGCCAATTACGCACGGCTGAAATGCGGTCAGTCTCCATCTCTACCCCCGACGCGGACAAACGGTACCCAAGGAAGGAGACGGACTGTTGAAAGAACAGACATTTCTCCGCCTTGACGTAAAGGTCATGCTCCAACAGTCGACCAAGCACTGTACGCACAAGGGACACATGCTCAGCGCGGGTGGTGGAGTATATGAGAATATCATCTATATACACCACTACACCCCGCCCGTGCAGGTCCCTGAAGATCTCATCCACAAATGATTGGAAGATGGATGGAGCATTCATTAACCCATACGGCATGACGAGGTACTCATAGTGCCCAGATGTAGTGCTAAATGCCGTCTTCCACTCATCCCCTCCCCTGATACGCACCAGGTTGTACGCGCTCCTGAGGTCCAATTTTGTGAAGAAGCGCGCCCCGAGCAATGACTCTGTCATACTGGCGATCAGAGGTAGCGGATAACTGTATTTCACAGTAATCTGGTTCAAACCTCGATAGTCAATGCACGGGCGTAAACCTCCATCCTTCTTCTTCACAAAAAATAAGCTTGAGGAGACAGGTGAAATGGAGGGCCGAATGTATCCCTGTCCCAGAGATTCAGCGACATATGTTTCCATAGCCGTCGTCTCCTCCTGTGACAGAGGATACACGTGACTCCTGGGAAGTGCAGCACCCTCCAGGAGATTTATCGCACAATCCCCCGGTCGATGGGGTGGTAATTGAGTCGCCTTCCTTTTACAGAAGGCGACTGCCAAATCGGCATATTCGGGAGGAATGTGCAAGGTGGAAACCTGGTTTGGACTTTCCACCGTAGTGGCACCTAAGGAAACACCTAAACACCTCCCTGAACACTGACAGGACCATCCCTTGAGAACCCTCTGTTGCCACAAAATAATAGGATCATGAGAAGCCAACCAGGGAAGCCCCAACACAACGGGAAACGCAGGAGCGTCAATCAGAAACAGACTAATACTCTCTTCATGACTCTCCTGCGTTACCATAGGAACTGTGACCTCCCTAATTAGCCCAGACCCCAAAGGACGACTATCTAGGGCATGTATAGGGAAGGGAACATCAACGGGAACAATAGGAATCCCTAATCTATTGGCCAAAGACCGATCTATAAAGTTCCCAGCTACGCCTGAATCTAATAGCGCCTTATGCTGGGAATGCAGGGAAATCTTATAGATAACCACATGTGAGCAACAGGGGGGTCTGGGTGAGTCGTGTGCCTACTCACCCGAGATGAACCACCAGTGTTCCGCCTACCACCTCGATTACCTGGAAAACCTCCCCAGCACCGACCAGCAGTGTGTCCTCTGCGGTCACCTCTGGTGCATGGAACGGTTTCCCCTCCGGTCTCCCTAGTACCAGCCCCGCCCAACTCCATCGGTGTTGGGTCTAAGGGACTGGAGGATGGAACCAACGGACCCCGATCTGGACGTCCGCGGGAGGCCAGCAGGTTATCCAGCTGGATAGATAAGTCCATCAGCTGGTCCAGGTGGAGGGTGGTGTCCCTGCAGGCTAGCTCCCTACGAACGTCCTCTCGCAAACCACACCTGTAGTGATCGATCAGGGCCCGCTCATTCCATCCTGCACCAGCCGCCAGAGTTCTAAAATCGTGGGCAAACTCCCGAGCGCTCCTCATCTCCTGCTTTAAATGGAACAAGCGCTCTCCCGCCGCTTTTCCATCTGGTGGATGATCAAATACTGCCCGAAAGCGGCGGGAGAAGTCCTCGTAGTTATTCCGAGTCGGGTCTTCCACCTCCCAGATGGCGTTGGCCTACTCTAGGGCTTTACCAGTCAAACAGGAGATGAGGGCGCTCACTCTCTCGCGTCCCGAGGGCGGCGGCTGGACAGCCAGGTAGAGCTCCAGCTGGAGTAGGAACCCCTGACACCCGGCAGCTGCTCCGTCATACGCTCCCGGGAGCGAGAGCCGAATCCCACCGGATCCAGACGGCGGCTGGATAGGATCCAGAGGTGTGCCGGGTGGTGGTGTGGCTGGGTCAACGGGACATCCTCTCTTCTCCACTCTCTCCATGGTCCGTAGCACGCAATCCATGGCAGTTATAAGCTCCTGGATCATACTCGCCTGCTGCTGAATGCGCTCCTCTATCTGAATAGGCGAACTGGCTGCTCCTGCTGACTCCATTGTGGTCGGTAATTCTGTCATGATTATATTTAGGAGAAGTAGAGGAGTCAGGCGCAGGACACAGGGATCAATGTAAACAAACGTGTTTACTTAAATAATCAATAAGTCTTCTCCGAGGACAATACATATCGCGGAGAAAAACACCTCCGTTCACACACAACAGGAAACAATTACCGACAAGACAAACAGGAAATGCAAAGGTTTAAATAATAAACATAATTAGGGAAAATCAAAACAGGTGTACACAATAAAGATAAAACCAAACGAACAGTGAAACATCGATCGGTGGCAACTAGTAAGCCGGTGACGTCGACCGCCGAACGCCGCCCGAACAAGGAGAGGGGTCGACTTCGGCGGGAGTCGTGACAAGTGTGGTCTATAGTTATCATGAGGTATTCTACCTCAGGCGAGCAATACCTCAAAACTTCTTTAATATTAGACATCGTGCACCAGCAGTTATTGACAAATAGACACACACCCCCGCCCCTTGTCTTACCAGACGTTGCTGCTCTGTCCTGCACGAAGAAGCCAGCCAACTCTATGTTATCAGTGTCGTTGTTCAGCCACATCTCGGTGAAACATAAGATATTACAGTTTTTAATGTCCCATTTGTAGGACAGTCTTAATCGTAGATCGTCCAGTTTGTTTTCCAATGATTGCACATTGGCCAACGTGGGAAGTGGTGGTCACCTACTCATTGGCTAATTCTTACAAGGCACCCCGCCCTCCTCCCCCTTTTCCTTCCGTTTAAGAAAAGGTTTACAACAGAATCGGCGGAATGAATACACCCCTGAACACACGCAAACACAGTTCACTTTCATAGCAGCCCGATCGTTGTATAATTCCTTCTCTCATCTACGCACTCTCCTCCTCTCACCTTTTCTCTTTGCTTGTGGACTTCAGTGCACAACACATCAGCTGTCTATGACAAGGCGAAAGAACCTTTCCAAGCCAAACCTTCATATCATAACCGCTACACCTACATCATTGTCATTAATTAGTTAATGTCAAGTCACCAACATAGCTACTAGAACTAACACGTTAGTAAAACTGCTACAATCACGCAGTACAGTGTACATACCCAGTGGCAATAGATTAATAAAACCAAAAGCGTACCTTGACTTGGAAGAGCTCCAGTGTTGGATAGCCATAGCCAGCTAGATAGCATCCCTCTGTGCCAGGTGTTTGAGTAGGTTAAACTAGCTAGCTGCATTCACTAGGTAAGTAAGTGATAGTGAAAAAAATATAAAATATTGCATGGCCTTCTCAGCCTGCTGGATTGAGCAACTCTCATGCTAAAGCACATGACTCTGTTGATCACGATGAACTACATTTGCAACTGAAAGTTCACGGCTTGTGACTACTTAGATGTTTAAAAAAGTGAACCATCTGATTTCTAAATCTAGATATGCTCCATATATTGAGATATTTTTTGCGCAAATACATGCTTCTCTGTAAAAGAAGCATTGCTTTGGTACGCCAACAGTAATTCATTCTGGGAAACTAAGTTAACCTAGAGAGAGGAGACCACTTCATGTGTTCTAAGGAAACATTTGCATGAGTATCATCCTTCACAAATAAAGAGAATGTTTGCTTTTGTTGTCTTTCATATATATTTTATCTACACAATCTCCAGGGTTTGATCTGATATGGGAGTTATGGGAGGCCTGCTTGTTTACACTGTTTTCATGGTCTTCTCTATTATTGTTTAGGCTCAGTGATCCAGGAAATCCCACACACTGTTTTCTTAGAGATGACAGTAGCAGATAGTAATTTTGTCCAACCAAAATGACAGCATAATTACAAATGTAAGACTTACTGAGCTTGCGGTATCACTAAGGTTATTGCTTGGTTATGTATTACCTTTCTATTAGCATCCTGTGCAGTGTACTCTGGGTAAAACGTTACAAAATACATTTAAAATAGGCTTATAAAGATCAGAAGACAATCCACAGGGCTGTCTTATACGCTACAGGATGTTCTCCCACTTCCTAAACCAGGGGCTCTTAAACTTTTTCAGCTCAAGACCCAAATGAGAAATTGACCCTCTTCCCATGACCCAAAATCATCCTACAATGACACAAATTAAGAATAAATAGTGTGTGATTGTAGATTTATTCTCAAAACTCGCGACCCACCTCTCACATGCCCAGGGCCCCAATTTGGGTCCCCACCCATAGTTTAAGAAACCCTGTCCTAAATCCATTCAGAGGACAGGACAGTGGGTACAGATCTTGAGCCATGGGATTTGACAACGCCATATTGGAGATTATTCCTCTCAACCAACAGAACCATACTGACAACACCTCAGACTTTAGAAACGGATGTCTGAGGCACTGATGATATATGAGTTAGGAAAATGAACTTTGTCATTTCATAAGGAATGACGATGTGAAGAATGTGCCGGGAAATGTGCCAAAACCACAGTTCATAGATACTGACTCACGTCATGGACAGCTTCTGATTTACTCGAAGACACATTGTGAAACACTTATAATTTGTAGCCACTCAAATATGATTTTCAAAAATGTGCCCTAAAAAAGTAATATACTCTTCATGAATGTTAGTGTCATTCTAGGTGGAAAGATTACAGTTTTGTGCGAGCAGTGTTTCAACAAGGCTGTCGAGACGTTATCCTGCTCTTCCTTTAGTGTCTGTGTGGATACACTTAAGCTTGCCAAGCCCATGACATTTGATCAATGGCCAATGGTACAGGAAATTCCAGTCTGCTCCTCATAGGCATCGGGCATTTGGATGTAAAATTACATTCTTTCATTTAATTATGAAGGATGTGTCCCTCTGTCTAGCAAAGGTTGACTTACGCATAACAGCCACCTTTCGTTTGATTCATCCATCTTGTTGATCTCTAGTAATAAACATGTTTTATATCTGCAGTAAGTGGTTTATAAGACCTTCCTTCATCCACAATAACATCCCAAACGGCCACAATCCTTCCAACAGCATTCTATCTTCATCTAATGTTCACCTCAATGTAATATAAACATATTCATAAGGCTAGCAAGTATTATTCTATGTGCCTTGTAGTTGCTGCTGAACACATACCACAGATATGAGTAGGCTGCCATTCTATGAATAATGCATTGGCAGTGAGGACTGATTTATATACCTTTGAACCTGCTCCAGTTAATCAAGGCGGGTGGGGTTGGGAGAGGAAACGGCTGCATTGTGTGACAGACAGCAGACCCTGGTGGGTTATCTCTCTCACTGGGTTATGCAAACAGCTCCTGACAAACTCCCTCTTTACTTCCCCATGTGTGGGATGCATTTTGTAGTGGGGCCTTGTTCAACATGGCATAACTGCTACTGATGAGCGCCAAGAGCAAAGTATTGTATTGTATGGTCCTCGGTCCACCAACACATCCCAAATGGGAATGTGTGAGCCGAGCCAACGCCTTACATGCAATACAAAAGCTTTAAGAAAGATGAGGTGCCATCACCCTTTTAGAGAAACGTATCATTCTCAGAGAAACAATATAACAGGCTTTTTGCCTACCAATACTCCCATATTGCTCCTCCAAAAGAAACTTGGCCTCCAAAAGAGAATGGACCATATAACCGGTGTGGATAAGATCCGTTACCTAAATCAAATATTGTAGTGAATGAATTATTTATACATGATTATTGCATTCAAGACACCTTGCATAAATCTCCTTACATGGCTGTCTAAATAAATCAACATTTTGCGTCTCTAATAAAAACTAGCAAATGAGGGGCGTAATATTCTCGCTGACAAAATTCAATAAACAGTCTGTTTTCAATTCTGAATCATTAGACGGTATTAAGGTGGAACATGCTTTTGGCATGGAGGTTTTGTTGGTGCCGTAAGGAATGAGAAAATAACTCAATCCAGTAAAAGGGTCAGTGAGTTAATATTTGGACTGTTTATTGTTCTGCGACATTCTTCTACTTTTTTTCTCTCCCTTTCTCTCCCTTAAGTGCATAAAGAAATCTGAGCCTCATTTAAAAATCCAGAGAGAGACAATTGAATCTACAGGATGAATTGTACTACAGGATGAAGATAATTTCCAGCGTTTTCAGGACTGTGTAATCATCCTACAGTGGCGGATGGACCAAACAGAGCAGAAGAGAAAGATATCAGTGTGAGGATCAGATCAGTCAGACAGAGACGTGGGGTTATGGACATGAGTAGAATACAGGGGATGTTCTATCAGAAAACGTGATCAGGTTTAAAGCAGAAACCCAGTCATCAACAGTAGGCAGGCTCTGCTAGTAGAGTTAGCCTAATACATTTCGAGTGGCGCAGCGGTCTAAGGCACTGCATTTCAGTGCTACTGGCGTCAATACAGACCTTGGTTCGATTCCAGGCTGTATTACAACCGGCTGTGATTGGGAGTCCCATAGGGCGGCGCACGATTGTACAAGCATCGTCCAGGTTGGGGTTTGACCGGGGTAGGCCATCATTGTAAATAAGAATTTGTTCTTAACTGACTTGCCTAGTTAAATAAAGGTTAAATGAAATAAATGTTAAAAAAAAGAATAATCCCACTCTCCTGCTGGTATGCAACAGTTCATTACCATAGTGGGTCGGAAATGTCTACAACTGATGTTTTATTAATATAGTAACGTATCCTGTTTCACTATAAGAATACTTTGGCCTTGATGTAAGTAAGAGTCCAAGCCACTCCCAATGCTCTTGCCCATTTGATGTGCACTGTGGGACTGTGACAGTCCAACTTCAAATCACATTAGCAGTGAATTATATTATTTTCATCTTCCACATGAGATGTCTATTGTGTTAGCGCTGAAGTGCATTCCTCAGAGCCCACTTGTCTCCCTCTTCCTCAACTGGGGCGTGAGCCTCTTTAGGGCTGATGGAAACGGGTTAATAGTGTATAGGAAGAAGAAGATATGAATGTTTAAGTTGAACAGGTTCAAACTCACCTTAATTTGAATGGACATTGGAAAGATGATGGTTAGGTTGATTTTTACATGAGGATTTTGGGGACTGAATAAATCAAAGGCTTTGTACATAATATGTATTATACAGTGCCTAGAAAAAGTCTACAAACCCCTTAAAAAGCTTGCACATTTTGCTGCCTTAAAATTAAATCAAAAAATGCATTAAATTGCCCCCCCCCCCCCCCCCCCCCCACATAATCTACTCCACATTTTCAAAGTGAAAGAAAAATTATAGAACATTTTCCAAATGAATACAAAACAAAGATCTTGATTGCGTATGTCTTCACACACCAGAGTTAATAAATGGTGGAAGCACCTTCGGCAGCCATTACAGCTATGAATCATTTTGACTGAGATTCTAGCAAATTGCTCAATTTGGTTGGTAATCATTGATGAACAGCCTTATTCAAACCTTGTCTCTGATTTACAAGCATATTTAAGTCAGGACTGAGACTGGGACCACTCAGGAACACTAAACACCTGTTGGAAAAGCCACTCTGGTGTATCTTTGGCATTATAATGTGTGTAATTTTCCTGCTAAAAAACAAAACTCTATCCCAGGGTTAAGTATTCAGAAGACTGAGGCGGGGTCTCCTCTATAACTTCTTACCTGGGCTTTGCTCCTTTCATATTTATTTTTATCCGGACAAACTCCCCAGTCCCTGCTGGTGACAAGCCTACTCATAACATGATGCTGCCACCACAATCCTTGATTAACAAAATTGCATTCACTCCACAAATCCACTCCAAACAATCCATTCAGTTTGCAACAAGCCTGTTGTAAAGGGTGCGTACTGGCGGCAGAGAAGTCAGGCGCAGGAGAGCAAAAACTGTGTTCCAACGGAGCAGTTTAATAATAAAAACCACCGGAAAATAGAACAAACAATCAATGCGAAACAAAACCCGTCACACACCAGATAACATGCACATGCACTTACAATAAACAATTCTGGACAAGGACATGGGGGGAACAAAGGGTTAAATACACAGCATGTAATGATGGAATTGAAACCAGGTGTGTGGGAAGACAAGACAAAACAAATGGAAAATGAAAAGTGGATTGATGATGGCTAGAAGACCGGCGACGCCGACCGCTGAACGCCGCCCGAACAAGGAGAAGCATCGACTTTGGTGGAAGTCGTGACACCCGTTAAGTAATACTGCAAAGAAATTCACTTTTTGGTGTAAATTACATTTTTGGGTCAAATCCAACACAATACAACACAGAGTGAAGCCCTCTATATTCTTTCACTTTGAAAATGTGGAGTAGGTTGTGTAGATCGATAGAAAAAAGATGGAATCTTGCAAGGGGTGTGTAGACTTTTACTAGCGACTGTAATAAATTAACACAAGTCTTCTTAGTAGTTCAGATGTATTATTACTACGATATTGGAGTATTAAGTGATTATTAAGATAGACATCAGGAGATGCATCTTCAACATGTAGCAGAGGGAGGGTAAATGCAGATAAACATGTTTATATATCTTTTTTTATTTTGTGCGAGCGTTTATCCACCTAACGAGGAAAAATGCATTGCAAACATAGGAGCATTACTTGATTCATCGCAAACGGCAATTAGCATTTACCTATATATATTTTTTTTTTTACACTGAATCACTGACAGGGATGTAATACAACTGAAATGTGACCTACAGCAACACATACCAAATGGAATTGGTCTACAGTATGGAATGAGAAATCCTCAGAGGGCTAAGATTGCAAGCCAGAAACCAGTGTTTTGGAGAGAGATAAAGATCTCATACCAGGCATTCTGGACCACCACCACCGGCACCACTGACACTCCAAACATCCCAAAAAGCTGGTTGTTACTGTGTGTAGTAACAGTGGCGGACATACCAGGGACCGATGGAAAGGGGAGGTGCTAAACATAATCACAGAACACTGGAAGCACAGTGAAAGCTGGTTGAGAGAATGCCAAGAGTGTGCAAAGCTGTCATCAAGGCAAAGGGTGGCTACTTTGGAGAATCTCAAATATAAAATATATTTAGATTTTTTTGGTTACTACATGAGTCCATATGTGTTATTTCATAGTTTTTATGTCTTCACTATTATTCTACAATGTAGAAAATAGTAAAAATAAAGAAAAACCCTTGAATGAGTAGGTGTGTCCAAACTTTTGACTGGTACTGTGCATAGTAGGTACACGGCATCATTGTCATTCCAACTGCAGCTAGCTACAATATTTGATAGAGCCTCACTTCTGTCTGAAAATAGGGGAAATAGTAGAGAACTCATCTGAGATGTCACAGGCCTATGGATGATGAGGTGCCACAACAGAGACTGTAAGGTGACCTCTTAGTACAAAGGAATGAAGTACCTTGAAGCATGACTGGGTTCTCATAATAACACACAGCAGGGGTAGCTGCTGTTGTTTTAAAAATGAGTGAATCTGTTGAGGTACATTGAGAGGGGCCATTTCTTCTAAATAATACAACATACTAAACAGCCTTTTCTTCTATTGAAACTTTAATCAGATTGGAGTCGTTGCGATCTTGGTTATGTCAAACCTCTCACTGGTCCCCTTGACAAAAGCTTCAGAGAATAGAGATGCAATAATTCGATTTTGACGTGTTCGGAGTCTTGATGTTAAAAGGCCTGAGAACACCAAAGCTATCTTTCTGTTCTGTGCTGTGTGAGAGTGAACGTAGGCGTCCCACGCGTTTCCCAAACCCGTGGAAAAGGAATCTCTATGAGTGTTTTTCAACTTGTGTAATCGGATGTGTACCCTCAATGTAAAAACAAAAGCGCTGACCTGTAAAAACTCAGCTGTAGCCCAGTCGCCAGTATAAACAAGGGTTTTCCCAACGAAAGTAATGACCAAAGTAACACATGCCATGTTTTGCTGGCGGAAACCAAGGAATTTCGTTCTCTGCAGGGCCTGGTTTCTGTTGAAGTAGTCCCCTTCCAAGGCTGTGGCCAAAGTAAATAAAAGCAGAGCACTCTCTCGACCTCCATCAAACACATGACTCTGAAACAGCTGTTAGCATTTAGTTGGAAAAACCACTGACATTCCTCACAGCAGAATGTATATGTGTCATGTGAGATAGCAATCAACACACACATTCTTCCAGTGTGGTTACACTCCAGCGATTTATTCCCCTTCCAAAAGAAAACACAGAGGAACGCACCACTGACCAGGTTAGAATTACGACTTCAGGATATTCATTATGTCTTCCTTTAGTACCAGAATCAAAGCCTTTCTCAAAATGGCCAAGTGACTTCAAAGTCTCCATTTGTTTTTCTCAAATTATATGTACAGTAAGTGGATACTGTTTAAACAGAAACGTCAAGCTAACTTAGCTACTACATCAGGGACGTACGTAGAATTTCATGTATGTGAACATTTTGGAACATTCGGTTGGGCTAAATTGGGTGCTGCAGTATGAGACCACAATACACAGGTTCACTTTTTTGTCAGAGAGAAAGAGATTGTTATTTAAATATGTGCTTGGCAGATCCTTTATCCATGGTAATACTGTAACAGAATATAATGAATAGGAGTGCAGTGCATAGCAAATCCACATTGAACTTACTTGGCATGGATCTACCATTGGGAGTATGTAGGCGTTATACACTTAAAGAGAAAACATATGTCATTAGATTCTGTAGGGCAGTGGTCGCCAACTGGTTGATCGCGATCGGTTGGTCGATCGTCAAGGCATTCCTAGTCGATCACCAAATATTTTTGTAGAAAAGCCAACGAACGATAAAGGCTTGCGCTCCTTTTTTAGAATCGTGTTGAGCTGTTGCCGGTAGGTGCACTTGATTCAAAAGTCCTGCACACCGGGTAAGCAAAGTGTTCCCATGAGACAAACTCCGCCTACCTGGCGGCCCGGCAAATCTGTGACTAAATCGAGTGCACCTACTGCGCTGCCCAATCGGATGGCTCAAATCACCGTGGTGAGCTTCTGTGACCCTGGCCACAGCCACGTTTAATAGCCTACTAGTCAGATTAAATAACTTTTAAAACCATGACCACAGAGAGAGTGTCAACAAATAGCTGCTGTTTTTACAAGTGAGTTCATCTTTATTTATTCTAGGCAATTCAGTTAAGAACAAATTCTTATTTTCAATGACAGCCTAGGAACAGTGGGTTAACTGCCTTGTTCAGGAGCAGAACAACAGATTTGTACCTTGTCAGCTCAGGGATTTGATCTTGCAACCTTTTGGTTACTAGTTCAATGCTCTAACCACTAGGCTACCTGCCACCCTAATATTATATTCAGCAGTGTCACTGTTTTTATTCAACTCTATTACAAAACGTGCTTCTCCATACTTCCGCTCGGGCTGCAGCTGCAACGAATTATTATTATTATTATTAGCAGCTCGTCGTGTCGATTTTAATATTAAGGAATATTTAACTTTCTGTGGTCATAGGAACAACATTATTTTGTGCATGAGGCAGATGCGGTGCGACTCGAGTTTCGCCATCAGGTGGAAGACGGTGTCCCCTCTCTCTGGTCAGTCTCACCGGAGGAAAGGAAGGAGAGAGCAGGGACCATGAGAGGCGGTTGGGAAAAATCGTTTTGAATGGTCATCCAACTCGGAATTCCAAGTCGGCAACACGGGCATCTTTCTAGAGCGCTGACCTTTCGACCTGAAGATCACTGACGTCGTGCTTTGACCTCGTTGACCATCAGAAGCAGGTACCATCAGTCCAGTAAAATAAAAAAGCTAATTATTTCAATTCATGCTCCACAGTGCCTCACAAGTGCTAAACCAACTGATCTATTTCGTTGTCAAAGCTCGAGTTTTGAAATATAATATAGTCTGATTAACAATATTGGCAGGCCAATCATTTAGCCAATATGCTGTGATAATGTATTAGGCCTACTGCCCAAACCTCATTCCTACAAAACTGTTTGTGTGGGTTAATGTAAAAAACTAATCTGAGCAGTAGATCTCAGCTTACTTTTTGACTGCAAAAGTGATCTTGATTCAGAAAAGGTTGGTGATCACTGCTGTAGGGCATGACTAAATGCCTGTCAAAAGTGTTGTCTATCTCTCTCCCTCTCTGAAAGTAATTTAAACAATGACACGGTATTGAGTCATTGATTTAGGGTTTTATCAAAAAGCCGTTAAGGAAATGTCCCAGTGCCCACTCCCATTGAAAGGCCAAGCTGATCTCAACAAACAAAGCGTACGGTTCCTCCTTCCGGATCCATTGTGTACATCTTTACTGAATACACAGGACCAGGGGAGAAATCCTTAGATTTGACATGGGGAAGAAGGGAAGAGTATTTGATTGTATAGTAATGCTGTTTTAATGAGAGATCCTTTTAAATTGCTTCTGATGGGAGGGTGCCAACTTATGAAGAACAACCAATCGAAATGACTAACTTGAAAAAATGTATAGTGTGCTTTACTGGTAATATGGAAATGATTAAAACAGCACAGTATACAACAGGAGCACACTGATTGACTGACTGCATGAATTATGTAAGAAGTGGGAGAAATGACTGACTTCATAACACAGCCTTTTTTGTCATATATTGGTGAGCAAAGCCAAGATAGGCACTGGAAATGTCAAAGTGGAATAACAAAGGGAGCTATAGTTGAGCCAGAGGAATCCACAGGCTATTTGACAAATAAACATAAACAAATGGTTGAACGTCAACCGCCTATGAAATGGAAGATCATAAACAAATCAAACACTTGTTACACGAGTAGCTAGTTCTACGAGAACCCTCCTACTACTGGGAAACTAGATTAGGATTGTATCTAGGGCTGGCACAATTACCGTATAACCGTGTAACTGACGGTTATGGATGAAGACCGTCATGAAAATAAAATAACCGTCATACACGAATACCTTTTATTTTTATTTTTCAGCTGACTACAGATGGGACGGTTGAGTCCGTTTCTGCAGTAACATGGACTCTTAACATGATGAAACGTTGTTGCTCCTTGCTGAAACAAGCAAGGTGTTGTAGCCCCCTCCCTACAGTACCAGACATAGAAATAGAATGAATAGAACGTGCTTCTCAAACTATGTTAACTGATGTGGCTCATGCAATGGAATCCATTTTTTTGTAACATCAGCTGAGATGAATCAACAAATCCCAGCCCATATTGATGGGTACACTTCTTGCTTTTACTTCCTGCTTTGCTCCTTGCATTTGCCATCAGTAGGGTGACCACATGTCTCGATTGTGCAGAACAGTCCCGCATCCCGCAACAAAACAATCATGTCCGCTTATTTTATCAATAAATGAAAACACCACTAACTTACAAAAAATATTTGTCTTGTATTTCAGTCAGAATTCCTATTCATTTAATGAAAATTGGCATTCCAACCTGTCTCTTTTGCAGTCAAGTTGCACTTATGACAAGATATATATCATAAAGATGTGGTACTGGTAATGTTAAATACTCCAATCGTTGTTGAGATCTGATATTCTGCTCAGCGCAAGACGAGACGTAGGCCAATGTCATATCGTCAACCAATCACATTTGTCAAATCCTTTCGGGCTTATTTCCAGCTTAACTTGGAGAGAACAGTTATTACTTCAAAAAGAGTGCTTCTAACAAAGAGCTACAAAAGTAAATAGCCGTATTAGACTGAAATATATAAGGTCATTTCGTCAAACTTGAGACTCTCCATGCTCATTTAACATACAGTATTTGCTGGCACTTCACTCAACCCGTTTTGAAAGTGTCCCTTCCTAACTGTTTTACATTCCCTGAGACCAACCAGAAATGTTTCTTGGGTCAAAAAGTTTGCTCTACATGCGCTTCAATTAGTTCGCTTGGTGCATTGGGAGGGTGATTGGCATAAAATCCATCAATCAACAATTATCTTTCCAAAAGTCAATACTCATTGTAATGTAGCCTCTGTAGTAGAGTCAGTTCCTCCAGTTAGGCCTTTTCTCCTTAGCTCTCCATTGAATCTCCACAGGTTCCAGTCTCTGAAGGGAAGGGTTCAAGTCCGTCCTCGGGAAGAAGGCGGCAGTGTAAGTATCTGAGTCAGGTAGGTATCACAAGAGAGTGGAAAGAGAGACTTCTTCTTCTTCTTCTTCTGGTATATTGGCGATCACACAATTGAATGTGCATCCTGTCATCTACTATGCAGGATGGAAACAGGATTCCCCCCAAAAACTCAAAAAACTACCCAATAATAATAATAAAAATACAACTTTTCTGTGAAAAAAATAAAACAGATCTGATCCCCACACAGGCTAAAGGGAAAGCTAGGAGGGCGGGTCTTCCGGCGCCAGTACCCTTTGCCAGTCTTCACATGTAAAATCCTTAAGTCCCAAAAACCTTTCTGCTGCAGCCACAGTAATGTCCACTTTCTTAGACTTCTTTGAGACTTGTGCTGTACAGTTTATAACTGTGGCAATGAACGCATCTAAATCCACCTTTTTAACACACAGGGAATCTTTTATCTGGCAGCAAACATTTACTACAGGCTGTGGTGTATCCACTACCTTATCTTCACTAACATCACTTGTTTTCTCAATTATTTTAATCGCCTCCACATAGAGTGGTCAATTGAGTCTCCTATCTTTTGCCACCTCAATTTCCTTCAACCTTACAGGGCACTCCAGAAACTCAGGTTCATGATCTCCACCAGAATTGCAACGCCGTCGTCCTTCTACACACCTTTCTTCAATATACTCTGTCCCTCTGCACACACTTGAATAATGGCCAAATCCTTTACAATTCTTACACTGCAGGGGTTTGGGGATGAGAGCTCTTACGTAACCAAGCTTCACATGTGTAGGTATTTGCTCTTTATCAAAAAACAACAGGACCGACAGACTTTCTTTTTCACCCAGCGGGTCAGACGCCAAGCACCAACCACACCAGGAATTCTCTTCAGGTATTCAACCTGAACATCCGTCGTCACCCCAGGGATGACTCCTTTGACGGGTGCTCTACTCCGAAGTTCAAAATACAAAACTTCTGTTGTCCAGATTCTTTTGAGGCCCACTGCAATTTTCCTCTGCTCTTCAGAAATACAACTCTGACAGACTCCACTTTCGCAAGCGCCTCAAACACCTCAAACTGTTTCCCCACATATGCATCCTTACTCAACAAACACATCCCAAGAAGAATTGATTCATTATCATTCACACACGTATCCTCCACTCCAATTTTAGACAATTTCAACTACTGTTAGTCGTTCAGAACATTCGTCTTCACCAAATTTGCTCAACATGTCGCTTGACTCGAACTTAGAATCCACTTCCACCATCTTCCCATTTACCGCCGTGTCGGTCGAAACCGTCATGCTGCAATGTCATCTCTCAATTTGGGTTAGAGCATATCATTGGCTAGCGTATAGATAGCAAGTGTGAGAATTCAGGACATGTGTTACTGGAAGCACACGTGAGATTTCACACTTCAATTATTGAACACACAGCACTCGTGAATAGGTTGTCACAGCAAACACATTTCAAAACATGTGAACACAGGAAACGTGGGAGAAAAAGAGGAAGCTCTTTGTCACCTGGTTTACATAGTGACAATGGATCCTCTTATATAAATGTCTATGTAACAGACACTCTTTTGTTTATTGACTTACTGAACTATAAAGGAAGTAGGAAGTTTGACAAATGACTCTCAAATGACTTATTGCCATAGTTTTGAATGTCTGAGTGAGGTGTGTAACAGATTGAGACTCTTAGTATTCTTAGTATTCCATCATAAAATATCCCAGGCACACCTGAACAAACACTCTTTCATGTGTTGTACAATTTGAAACCAAAAAAGTCACCTGTTACAATATTCATTACACTTAATTAATGAGGTCATTGAATAAATTGTATGCGTTGCAAATGTCAACCTATAACAAGCTATAAGTGCTACAACCCATTCAAACTGTGGGCTACAAAACAAACAGACTGTTATAGAACATTTCCTCCCAGAATTCCGAGCATGACATACACAGCGTAGCCTACGTGAAGGCCCAATGTGTTCCAATTGAACCCAGAGAAACCCAAAGTGAGAGGTCTGTAGTAAGTCATGCATGCTAATTGATAAGCAGTTCAGGCTGGTGACCGGGCCAACATGGGGGATGTAGACACAGTTGACTACTCCCTGGCCGGCTGGCTGGGTGGCCCGCTGGTAGAGTAGAGAGTGAGTCAGAAGCAGACGGCCTGACGTGGCCGGACGGCCTGTCTGCGACCTACCGCCAGTCAGCCCAGCACCCTCCCTCCCTGCCATGGTCTGCTGGGCAGGACACTGCTAACACTGGGCTTTTACTGGGTTAGTGCCGATACAGACTGACAGTCTTACGCAACGCTTCCATTATTTCAAGCAGGACAGCCACAACACACTGTCTGCAGGGGATAGAACAGGACGACCTGAATTAAAGATGCATGTAAGGGATATTGTATTCTATAAATGCCTAAACATGACATTTTTTATTTAACCTTATTTTGATAGGGAGTCAATGTTAAGACCAGGTCTCTTTTCCAGATGAGCTCTGTATAGCACCACAATACACATAAAAAACAATTAACACATTAAACTACACAATAATATACACAATAATATACACGTTATTATACACAACAATACACTAAAAACAAAAGACCATGGTAAAAAACAAACACATTCTTCAGTAAAAAGGTCTGAAGAATGATTATACAGTATGTACAGTACCATTCAAAAGTTTGGAGACACCTACTCATTCCAGGGTTTTTCTTAATTTTTACTATTTTCTACATTATAGAATAAAAGTGAAGACATCAACACTATGAAATAACACATATGGAATCATGTAGTAACCAAAAAAAGTGTTAAACAAATCAAAATATACTTTATATTTGACATTCTTCAAAGTAGCCACCCTTTGCCCTGAGGACAGCTTTGCACACTCTTGGCATTCTCTCAACCAGATCGGTGTCCCACCCTCGGGACGGTTGAGCTAATGTGTGCTAATGCAATTAGCATGAGGTTGTAAGTAACAAGAACATTTCCCAGGACATAGATATATCTGATATTGTCAGAAAGCTTAAATTCTTGTTAATCTAACTGCACTGTCCAATTTACAGTAGCTATTACAGTGAAAGAATACCATGCTATTGTTTGAGGAGAGTGCACAGTTATAAACTTGAAAAGTTATTAATAAACCAATTAGGCACATTTGGGCAGTCTTGATAGAACATTTTGTACAGAAATGCAATGGTTGATTAGATCAGTCTAAAACTTTGCACATACACTGTTGCCATCTAGTGGCCAAATCTAAATTGCGCCTGGGCTGGAATAATACATTATGGCCTTTCTCTTGCATGTCAACGATAATGGTAAAAAACAAATACAAGAAAACGGTTGGTTTTTTTTTGTATTATCTTTTACCAGATCTAATGTGTTATATTCTCCTACATTAATTTCACATTTCCACAAACTTCAAAGTGTTTCCTTTTAAATGGTATCAATAATATGCATATCCAAGCTTCAGGTCCTGAGCTACAGGCAGTTAGATTTGGGTATGTCATTTTAGGCGAAAGTTGAAATAAAATGGGCGGATCCTTAAGAGCTTTCAGGTGTGCCTTGTTGAAATTTAATTTCTGGAATTTCTTTCCTTCTTAATGCATTTGAGCCAATCAGTTGTGTTGTGACAAGGTAGGGGTGGTATACAGAAGATAGCCCTGTTTGGTGAAATACCAAGTCCATATTATGGCAAGAACAGCTCAAATAAGCAAAGAGAAATGACAGTCCATCATTACTTTAAAACTTGAAGGTCAGTCAATCGTGAAAAATTTAAGAACTTTGAAAGGTTCTTCAAGTGCAGTGGCAAAACCCATCAAGCACTATGATAAAACTGGCTCTCATGAGGACTGACCCAGGAAAGGAAGACCCAGATTTACCTCTGCTGCAGAGGATAAGTTCATTAGAGTTACCAGCCTCAGAAATTGCAACCCAAATAAATGCTGCACAGAGTTCAAGTAACAGACATATCTCAACATCAACTGTTCAGGAGTAGACTGCGTGAATCAGGCCTTCATCGTCGAATTGCTGCAAATAAACCACTACTAAAGGACACTAATAATAAGAAAAGACTTGCTTGGGCCAAGAAACACGGGCAATGGACATTAGACCGGTGGAAATTTGTCCTTTGGTCAGATGAGTCCATATTTAAGATTTTTCGTTCCAACCACCATGTCTTTGTGAGATGCAGAGTAGGTGAACGGATGATCTCTGCATGTGTGGTTCCCACTGTGAAGCATGGAGGAGGAGGTGTGATTAGTGTGGGGTTGCTTTGCTGGTGACACTGTGAGTGATTTATTTAGAATTCAAGGCACACTTAACCAGCATGGCTACCACAGCATTCTGCAGCAACATGCCATCCCATCTGGTTTGCGCTTATTGGACTATCATTTGTTTTTCAACAGGACAATGACGCACAACACACCAACAGCCTGTGTAAGGGCTATTTGACCAATAAGTAGAGTGATGGTGTGCTGCATTAGATGACCTAGCCTCCACAATCACCCAACCTCAACCCAATTGAGATGGTTTGGAATGAGTTGGACTGCAGAGTGATGGAAAAACAGCCAACAAATGCTCAGCGTATGTGGGAACTCCTTCAAGATTGTTAGAAAAGTACTCCATTTGAAGCTGTTAAACAAATCAAAATATATTTTATATTTTACATTTTTCAATGTAGCCACCTGCCTTGATGACAGCTTTGCACACTCTTGGTATTCTCTCAACCAGCTTCAAATGGAATACTTTTCTAGCACTTTTTTGATTACTACATGAATCCATATTTGTAATTTCATAGTTTTGATGTCTTCACTATTATTCTAGCTATTGTAGCTGGAAACGGCAGATTATTTATGGAATATCTACATAGGCGTACAGAGGCCCATTATCAGCAACCATCACTCCTGTGTCCCAATGGCACGTTGTGTTAGCTAATTCAAGTTTATAATTTTAAAAGGCTAATTGATCATTAGAAAACCATTTTGCAATTATCTTAGCACAGCTGAAAACTGTTGTCCTGATTAAAGAAGCAATAAAACTGGCCTTCTTTTGACTAGTTGAGTATCTGGAGCATCAGCATTTGTGGGTTCGATTACAGGCTCAAAATGGCCAGAAACAAAGATCTTTCTTCTGAAACTCGTCAGTCTATTCTTGTTTCTGAGAAATGAAGGATATTCCATGTGAGAAATTGCCAAGAAACTGAAAATCTTATACAACGCTGTGTACTACTCCCTTCACAGAACCGCACAAACTGGCCCTAACCAGAATAGAAAGAGGAGTGGGAGGCCCTGGTGCACAACTGAGCAAGAGGACAAGTACATTAGAGTGTCTAGTTTGAAAAACTGATGCCTCACAAGTCCTCAACTGGCAGCTTCAATAAATAGTACCCACAAAACACCAGTCTCAACGTCAACAGTGAAGAGGCAACTCCGGGATGCTGGCCTTCTAGGCAGAGGTCCTCTGTCCAGTGTCACCTACTACCATACCCCATTCAAAGACACTTAAATATTTTGTCTTGCCTATTCACCCTCTGTATGGCACACATGCACAATCCATGTCTCAATTGTTTTAAGGCTTAAAAAGCATCTATATGTTTGACAGATGTTTTTGTCTGTAAATGTATAAATCAATCAATCTGACAATGGAGAGCCCCAGGGTGAACTTTAATCATGTTTGTATTGCACACCAAGGGGTGACATCATCCCCCCCATAGCAACAACTTTGACCTCATTCCCCATACATTGAGAGGTGCTGTCGGTGAGTTAGTATCGCTCTGGGTCTGGGAGCTCTCATGTAGCACTGAGAAGACTGTACACAAAAATGTACATTCAACATACTGTACATCCCACAAATATCACAGACTGAACATTTACTGCATATAACTTTAAAATGACAGAGCACTATACTCGTATGCCTTCTACTTATCAAAACGTGACATCGTAACTCTTTCCCAAGGACCTGGATCTGACGGTTAGATACTGTACTGTAGCTGTCAGACAGAACCTTGTGTGATGCTAATCACATACTTTAATGCTGTTGGGTGTCTATTTCTAAACCACTTTCATAACAGCCTCAAATTGCTGTTCAATAATGACCCTATTATAGTGCAAACCACAATGGTCCATGGTCGCTAGGTTTTTGAAAGGACCTCATTACTCCCTACAAAGACAAGATGTGGGGGAAGAGAACACATGGCCCCACTTATTCAAACCGAGGTCAGATCTTTAGGCCTGGTAAACAGACCCACACAGCTAGCGTGGGAATAGAGCTTCCTAACAATGCTCCAAACACCTTGATGATGAAGGAGGTTTCTCTCGCTCTCTCTCTCTCTCTCTCTCTCTCTCATATGTAGCTTTCACTCTCTCTCTCTCCCTCTCCCTCTTACTTTCTCCCTTTCTCTCTATATATCGGTCTTTATCTCTCTCAGTATCTCTATGGCCTAAACCCAAGTGTCACGTAACAACAGGTCGGGTCCATGCCAGAGTCGTGTGTAGAGCTCCTGAAGGCTCGCTGGAGGAAGAGGATGTAATGACACAGTGCATTAATGTGGTTTCCTCGATGGAATGGAGCACGGACACACAGCACTCCATGTTTGGCTACTGTTGACTATCGAGCAGAGCTGGACTCACAGAAGCACTCACTGGCACGCCACGCAGGGTGCTTGTTAGGGATGAAAGAGGACCGACCTTCCGTCCTGTGGCTGAGCCTCCATATGTACAGGCTGTACACCAATCCAACCCAGGGCCGGCAGACATGCAAGCCCTAATCCCCAGTGTGGCTGGATGATTTTATGGCATATTTCAGGGTCTTCCAGCATAATACAGCCCTTACTCTTGGGCTTCAAGGAGGAAGACGGGGATCTCAGCACATATGATTCGAATGAACTGTGCCATGGGCACGTCTAACCCAGAAGAACGATGATTCTCAGAAAAAAGATTGAAGGAATAGGTCAGGCGGACCAGAATCACTGATCTGAAGTGTTTATCTTGAGCGTGCCCCATCTTGCATGGTTATGTTTGGAATTTCGAGTTCTAATTTCAAGTCATTAGAGTGTCTACACGCCTCTTAGTGATAATAGCTGTAATTCAGACACGGGCACAGGGCTGCTGAGGCAACTACTGTAGGTGGCTGAGATAGTGTGGGAGGTCACTGACACTCAAAGAGAGGTGGGGATGATGATTAAATGGACTGTGCCTGTTGGCAGACTTCTAGCTTGCTGTGACAGCACATACCCACCACAAAAACAAATGAGAGTGCATGACATCATGGAGTCCTGTCAACAACCTTTCTCTACCTCCCCTGTGCTGTGGTTCACTGCTCTATACACACTGTACACTACGACTAGGCCTATATCAGATGCGCCTGCTCCCGCTCTCCCTCTCTAGCGCTCGAGGGCGCCAGGCTGCCCTTCATTACGCACACCTGTCACCATCATTACGTGCATCTGCGCTCATTGGACTCACCTGGACTCCTTCACGTTGTTGATTGTCTCCTCTATACCTGTCCGTTCCTCAGTTTTGTTCCCCGTGTCAGCATTATTGTCGTAATGTCGTTTTGTTCCCCCCGCCCAGATGCTGTTCTTGTTTTGTTTGATGTCCGTTTTCCATTAAATGTTCACTTCCTGTACTTGATTCTCGTCTCCAGCGTCGGTCCTTACACTATAGCCAATTAACCTATACTGTACATGGGCAGGAATTGAAAACAGGCCTATTATGTTTACGGGAGCTCTGTTAGATAAAGTATGAGCCTCTATATGGAGTCATAGTCAATTAACTTATACATGGGCAGAAATGGAAGGATACTGTGCTATATTTAAGCAATAAGGCCTGGGGAGGTGTGGTATATGGCCAATATATACTGCTCCAAAAAATAAAGGGAACACTTAAACAACATCCTAGATCTGAATGAAAGAAATAATCTTATTAAATACTTTTTTCTTTACATAGTTGAATGTGCTGACAACAAAATCACACAAAAATAATCAATGGAAATCCAATTTATCAACCCATGGAGGTCTGGATTTGGAGTCACACTCAAAATTAAAGTGGAAAACCACACTACAGGCTGATCCAACTTTGATGTAATGTCCTTAAAACAAGTCAAAATGAGGCTCAGTAGTGTGTGTGGCCTCCACGTGCCTGTATGACCTCCCTACAACGCCTGGGCATGCTCCTGATGAGGTGGCGGATGGTCTCCTGAGGGATCTCCTCCCAGACCTGGACTAAAGCATCCGCCAACTCCTGGACAGTCTGTGGTGCAACGTGGCATTGGTGGATGGAGCGAGACATGATGTCCCAGATGTGCTCAATTGGATTCAGGTCTGGGGAACGGGCAGGCCAGTCCATAGCATCAATGCCTTCCTCTTGCAGGAACTGCTGACACACTCCAGCCACATGAGGTCTAGCATTGTCTTGCATTAGGAGGAACCCAGGGCCAACCGCACCAGCATATGGTCTCACAAGGGGTCAGAGGATCTCATCTCGGTACCTAATGGCAGTCAGGCTACCTCTGCCAGGAAGCATAGGAACTGAAGTGGTCTGTGGTCCCCACCTGCAGAACCACTCCTTTATTAGGGGTGTCTTGCTAATTGCCTATAATTTCCACCTGTTGTCTATTCCATTTGCAGAACAGCATGTGAAATGTATTGTCAATCAGTGTTGCTTCCTAAGTGGACAGTTTGATTTCACAGAAGTGTGATTGACTTGGAGTTACATTGTGTTGTTTAAGTGTTCCCTTTATTTTTTTGAGCAGTGTATATACGACGCAACGGGGAGTGCCTGGACACAACCCTTAGCCGTGGTATATTGGCCATACTGTATATCACAAACACTTGAGGAGCCTTATTGCTATTATGAACTGGTTACCAACATAATTATAGCAGTAAAACTAAATGTTTTGTCATTCCCATGGTATACGGTCTGATATTCCATGGCTTTCAGCCAATCAGAATTCAGGGCTTGAACCTCCCAGTTTATAATGGAAGATAGCCTACTATGCAGTAAGGTAATGTATACGGGAGCTCTGTTAGATAAAGTTTGAGTTCCCAAAATCGTTCCTTCATCCTGGCCGTCTCCTCAGGGCTCACAGAGGCAGAGTGAGGAGGCTCACGTAGGCTTTCCTCACAGCGCCAATAACCATAAACACATGTTTAGGATCTCTCCACTCAAACGCCATGAATCATATCTTCAGAGAGGAGCTGTGTCTCAAAAGGAATGTGACCTATGTGAGAATGCTATTCATTGACTACAGCTCAGCGTTCAACACCATAGTGCCCTCAAAGCTCATCACTAAGCTAAGGACCCTGGGACTAAACACCTCCCTCTGCAACTGGATGTTGGACTTCCTGACAGGCCGCCCCCGGGTTGTAAGGGTAGGTAACAACACATCCGCCATGCTGATCCTCAGGTGTGCGTGCTCAGCCCCCTCCTGTACTCCTTGTTCACTCATGACTGCACGGCAATGCACGACTCCAACACCATCATTAAGTTTGCTGATGACACAACAGTGGTAGGCCTGATCACCGACAACGATGAGACAGCCTATAGGGAGGAGGTCAGAGACATGATCGTGTGGTGCAAGGTCAACAACCTCTCCCTCAACGTGATCAAGAAAAAGGAGATGATTGTGGACTACAGGAAAAGGAGGACCGAGCACAACCCCATTCTCATCGACGGAGCTGTAGTGGAGCAGGTTGGGAGCTTATAGTTTCTTGGCATCCACATCACCAACAAAGTAACATGGTCCAAGCACACCAAGACAGTTGTGAAGAGGACACGAGAAAACCTATTCCCCCTCAGGAGACTGAAAAGATTTGGCATGGGTCCTCACATCCTCAAAAGGTTCTACAGCTGCACCATCAAGAGCATCCTGACGCATCACTGCCTGGTATGGCAACTGCTCGGCCTCCGACCGCAAGGCACTACAGAGGGTAGTGCGTACGGCCCAGTACATCACCGGGGCCAAGCTTTCTGCCATCCAGGATCTCTATACCAGGCGGTGTCAGAGGAAGGCCCTAAAAATAGTTAAAGACTCCAGCCACCCTAGTCATAGACTGTTCTCTCTGCTACCGCACGGCAAGCGGTACCGGAGCGCCAAGGCTAGGTCTAAGAGGCTCCTAAATAGCTTTTATCCCCAAGCCATAATACTTATGGCCCCCCCCCGTTATTATCTATGTATAGTCACTTTAATAACTCTACCTACATGTACATATTACCTCAATTACCTCGACACCGGTGCCCCCGCACATTGACATTGACTCTGTACCGGTACCCCCTGTATAGAGCCCCACTATTGTTATTTACTGCTGCTCTTTACTTATTTGTTATTGTTATCTCTTACTTTTTGGGGGGGTATTTTCTTAAAACTGTATTGCTGGTGAAGGGCTTGTAAGTAAGCATTTCACTGTAACGTCTACACCTGTTCCCTACCCTATTCCATACATAGTGCATTACTTTTGAACAGATCTCTTGGCCCCGGTCAAAACTAGTGCACTACATAGGGAATAGGGTGCTGTTTGGGATGCAGCGGGGAGAAGTATCTCCAATTATAACAAGTCACTCAATTTGCTCACTACTCCAAAGCGCTCTAATATGACCCCTGAATGATTTTCTCCTTGTTCACTGTTGACATTTCATTACAATAATGGGTGGGTAATGGAGAAAGAGAATGGGTGATAGAGTATGAGTGAGGGATTAGGCTGTTCTGTGATAATGTGTTCATGAATCAATGGAATTGGAACATTCACCACTAAACTGAGAACAACAAAGAATGACAGGAAGTGGCTGCTTTCCTAATTTCCCCCTGGTAATTCATCACACTGGATCAATGAGGAAGGGATAGGCCTACTCATGATATCAGTACAACAATCAATACAACCAGTGTTGTATTATATTCTATTCAAAACAATTCATTAAAACTGACAAAGTACAGAAACTGTATGGGGGAAAAACAGTGGTGTGTGGTACATATGCTTGTACTCAACAATCAATTCAGAGCATTTATCTTTTCCAGCTGATTTCAGTGTGGTTTGTCTCTAAATGTCAATGGCCAGCACTACCTGTCTGATGGGTTGGAAGAGAGAACAGGCAGTCAACTTACAACCTGAGGTGGTTTCCCAAGGCAATACAGGCACGGCTAATGCCAATACCACACTTATACTGAGACTCTGCCACTCACTCATTCCACCCTGGTTTTAGCATCATAAAAGGCCCAATGAAATGATGCAAGACACAAATTGAGCCGCCCAAAAACTGTGGAATGTAATTGACGCAATTCAAACCCCATTTCCTGCTGGGATTATTCAAATGGTGTTTGGGAACCATTTTGCTAAGATGACATTGTGCTAACCATGGCCAGAGATACGTGTTTTCTTGACAGGCGGCTGTGAAGGCATGATTAAATCCCAACCACCAAGAGAGTGGCTTTGTGTGTCCGTGCCTCCAAGGACACCGGACTTATATTTTGAGAACAAACAGCCATCTCACCACAAGAATAGGAAATAAATGAAGTTCTGAGGGATCAGGGAACAAGGGGTCTTCGTCTAAGGGTGCTGAGATTCAAAAGGCTGGTAAAGGAACGCCAGATTTGTGTTGTGTTGAGAGCATATTTAACCCTTCTGTCTTTTACAAGGGTAAAGGACTCGGGGTAACTACATGCTCATTTAATTCTGTTTAATCTAATAATTGTTGTCGTGATTGGTATTTAGGAATCCTTAGGAATCCTTTGCCGGCACCTCCAGTCTAAACAGTGTCTTTCAACAGCCACTTTTGTCTTACAATGTCAGGTGGTTAGAACGTTCTAGATTGTTGTATTACATTTGATGATTCGTGGTTGTGTTTTAGACCAGAGAGATAACACCAGGAAAGGCATTTACTTAGCCTACTTACACTGTGAAGATGTTGTGTCTTCAGACCACCAGCCGCTGGGATGATGATTTAAGCGACTACAGCCAGAGCTGGCTCAGTGGGAGGCGGTTCTGGAAGTGCTGTGGAGGAAGTGGAGGTGATGACCATGCTGGTGCCTCACGCAATTATGTGTTCCTAGACAACCCTGATCAAAGTGGACAGGCGCGCTAGTTCCACTCTCCTGCCATCAAAGCACTCTACTTGACCTTATGAAGAGTACACCCAAAGTAACACAAAGAGAGTTGTTCCATCTGCCAATCACGGAGGAGCTCTGGTTCTCATCGTTACTCCCCATAAAAGGGACAGTAAGGGAAGACAACTATAGCTCACTCACCCTCTGTGTGTTGTCATTAACCTCCCCCTGGGTTTCCTGCAGAGAGAAGGAGAGAGAGAGAGAGAGAGAGAGGGATGGGTAGAAAGAGATCGGTAGAGAGAGAAATGGTAGAGAGAGAGAAATGAGTAGAGAGAGATAGACGGGTAGAGAGAGACTAGAGAGAGAAAGATGGGTAGAGAGGGTTAGGAGGGGGGCATGTGCTGTGTACCCATTGCGTTGGAGGACTACTGTAGCTCAGGACATCCAACACAAACACAACAAAGGCACTGTAAACATTTGGTCCCTTCAATAATGACACCCGTTTAGGCTATCCAAGGGAGTGCCCTGACTGGAACAATAGAATCGGCTGCCTGCGTGCAACCTCATTATTCTTCCCTCCCTGAACACTCGTCTGTCTGGCCCATGCTAATGTGCAGCTCGTCTAGCCAGACGCAATGTGGAGGACAGGGGACTTGGTGCAAATATGGGCCCTCTCCCTCAGGCATCCTGCAGGCCCCCCTATGAGCAGGTACAGGGGTAGGCTACCTTTTGTTGTGTATCGCCGTGTGAGTGTCAAGTTCACATTGTTTTCGGATGAGGAGGGAGAGAGAGAGAACTGGGTAGAGGGGTTCGGGGTGGCGCCAGGGCTGGGTGGGAGGGAGGGATGGGGAGTTTGTTTATGGAAGCTTAGAGTTTGGTTTTAGAGTTGACGCTTCCAGAGAAAAAAAAAGAGTGCTGATTAAGTGGAAGCTTTGAAAAGAGCAGCGAAGTAGAGATGCTGGCTCTGATATCTGTGGTGCTTCATCATCTTACACTGCAAAACCCAATCGAGCCTCCGGTACTGGGCTCTGATACTGACACTAACAACCACACACCAATCCTGTAGATCCAGGCTTTCCAATTAGAAACAATTCAAGAGACGTTTTCTCCATCTTATCAACAGAGTCTCTGCGGTTTCCTCCATTCTCTAATGTTTCACATCCAATTCTAAGACCCAGATTTGATCTCAGGAATGGTGATAGTTGAAAAACAAGCAGGAACCTGCACAACCTAGACCTACTGACCTAGACCTAGACCTACTGACCTAGACCTACTGACCTAGACCTAGACCTACTGACCTAGACCTACTGACCTAGACCTAGACGTACTGTAAAACAAAGTAATGCGCTGAAAATGAAGACCAATTTAACTTGGACTTCCAGCAACGGCTTTCCATTTTTTTTTCATCAGAGAGTTCATATGAGGGCAATTCAGTTTCAATTAGTGGTTGTTCATAAACGTCTAACGAGGCTCTCTTCTGTTTGTCTATTTAATTAGCTGGAGCTCATGTCTTTACACTGGGCCTCTCTGATAGAGCCTGGATGCCTCTACCTCTGGAGAACTAGATACATTGGAGCCATGTGTTGAACTGATGTATCCTATAAGGCCGTGATTCACTGCACTGTCTTGTATCTCCCCAGGGAGTCCAAGGCAACATAAAAGGGGGGTTTTGTAACTCTGGCACAAACAACTGCAGTGCAAACTAGACACTTCACATCTTCCTATAACGGACTCTGGTGTAAAACATTTAATTCCCTTCTTCCAACACCAGACTGGTCCATTAGACAACTTTGAACTTAATCGGAGTTGAGGAGTTCAATTCTATATGTTGTTTCTCAGTGAAACGTGATCACAGATTCAACACATTCAACTGAGATTCAACTTCAAAGTTATCTAATGCACCAGTGTGTTGTTGTCTGAAGAAGTGAACTGCCCAGTTTGTAGTATCGTATGTCCCATGAGCAACCTATTGATTTGTACTAGCAGTGAGCCACGTTGTACAGGAACTGAGGTAATATCCAATTAAAAGTCTGCCGCTGTCTGCCAACAGGCAATACACTCAAATGGTGTTAAATACCACAAAATCAATCACGCTTGGTTAAGATTCCATTACATGAAACAGATGGAGCCATTACATTGATTATTCCTCTGAACTGGTTTTATTAGGAAAACATATATTGTTTGTAATAACCTGACAAAATGCGTAAGAAGGGTACACCTTGTGAGGAATATAGCTTAGTTTGGCTGTGAGTAAATGAACACAAAGTGAAGTATGGTTTCATTGTAATAATCTAGAAAATGTTGATGGGAATGAAGAGGATTCTAAGAGACGATAGATGTGATAGACGATAGATGTGAGTCCCAAATGTCCCTTTTTAGTGCACTACTTTTGACCAGGGCCCATACGGCTCTGGTCAAAAATAGTGCACCATGTGCACCATATAGGGAATACAGTGATTTATTTGGTACACACGCAAGGTCTCTGATGAGTGCTTTGGTTTGGTTGTGTCTTTCTCTGTCCCATCAACATTTATCCCATCTCTGACCAGACCAAGGCAGCAGTGATCCACATACAACAGCACAGATCCCCCAGCAGACAGCTGGATTCCATCTGACCTTACAGTTGTCTACACACACAAGCGCTTGCCTCGTGCACATGCACACACACACATGGGCACGCATGGCAACCATGCACACTCACACTTCTGTGGCTGACGGCAGTCTATGATGACAGATTGATAAACAAGTCGTAGATTTGCTCTTGTTTGTAACTGCATTTTTTGGAATGACCTAAACATTGTTTTGCACAACAACAACAAAAATCCTACGTATAAAAGACCACAACAAACAACACTGGATGCCCACCTCATTTATATTTGATTATAATAATAAAGTGGCCTGCAGCATTTTGCTTATGGATGAATCAAAATACTGCATGAGACATTCTGTGGAATGTTTGTTTTTCCACTGTTTAGTTTGAATAATTTATTTGGGATTACAAATAGGCCATGTTTCTCGGTCACAGCAAGAGCTGCGCTCCTCAAAGCGTTGGAACATTATTGTGATGGGAGATAAAAGGCCTCCCACAGACACCAACTGTTAAAAGAACTGTACTGAAAGAATATTCAAGCTGCAAAGTACAATTATTGGCTGGGGCTTACTGTAATTGGAGGAATCTCACCACCCCCTATTTGAACTGCTGCATGTTTCACAAGTCACAATGAAATAGTTGTTTGTAGTTTGGAAGTTACTGAAGTTGCTTCTGAAATTTCAGGCGGACCATGAGAACACAACCCCTCTCAGGGTGAGGTGCCCTCAGGGGGTTGGGTGGACTAAGGCTGAGAATGGTGTGTGAGATCGTACCCCATACTTCTCTCCCAAACCCTTTCTATGCCATCTGAGACACAGCAAGACTGGCACAAGGCAGAGATAGAATGTAGCATAGAAAACAATCATTTCCTCTTGTATCGAGGCACTCCTCATTACCACAGACTAGAATAAAAGTGAGAGCGTGGACTGAGTATTGCTTTGTCCTCTCCCTAACAAAAACTCTCACCATCCCTATCTAGATTTCTGTTTCTCATTGTGGTGATGATTTTTGCATATTGTCCAGGAAAGTATAGTACCAATGAAAAGTTTGGACACACCAACTCATTCAAGGGTTTTTCTTTATTTTTACTATTTTCTACATTGTAGAATAATAGTGAAGACATCAACACTATGAAATAACACAGATGGAGTCATGTAGTAAGTGTTCAAAGTGTTAAACAAATCAAAATATATTTTGTATTTGAGATTCTCCAAAGTAGCCACCCTTTGCTTTGATGACAGCTTTGCACACTCTTGGCATTCTCTCAACCAGCTTCACGAGTTTGTCACCTGGGATGCATTTCAATTAACAGGTGTGCCTTGTTAAAAGTTAATTTGTGTAATGTCTTTCCTTCTTAATGCATTTGAGCCAATTAGTTGTGTTGTGACAAGGTAGGGGTGGTATACAGAAGATAGCCAGAAGTCCATATTATGGCAAGAACAGCTCAAATAAGCAAAGAGAAATGACAGTCCACCATTACTTTAAGACATGAAGGTCAGTCAATAGGGAAAATGTCAAGAACTTTGACATTTTCTTCATATGCAGTCGCAAAAACCCTCAAGCGCTATGATTAAACTGTCTCTCATGATGACCGCCACAGGAAAGAGTTACCAGCCTCAGAAATTCCAGCCCAAATAAATGCTTCACAGAGTTCAAGTAATAGACACATCTCAACATCAACTGTTCAGAGGAGACTGCATGAATCATGCCTTCATGGTCGAATTGCTGCATAGAAACCACTACTAAAGGACACCAATAATAAGAAGAGACTTGCTTGGGCCAAGAAACACGAGCAATGGACATTAGACCGGTGGAAATCTGTCCTTTGGTCTAATGAGTCCAAATTTGAGACATTTTCGCTCCAACCACCGTGTCTTTGTGAGACGCGGAGTAGGTGAACGGATGAAGGGTGGCTACTTTGAAGAATCTAAAATCAAAATAAATGTTGATTTGTTCCACACTTTTTTGGTACTACATGATTCCATCATAGTTTTGATGTCTTCCTTATTTTTGTAAAAATAAAAATAAAACCTTGAATGAGTAGGTGTCCCAACTTTTCACTGGTACTGTATGTACTATAGAATACTGTACTGCCATTAAACAGTGTCTATATGTGTGCTGTGGATGCCCACACACAAATATATATTACATATGCAATGTTGTTTTCACTTCTCCACAATGTAGAATGACTCATACATGATACACACCACCAGTGACCGTGACCACCATACAGTATTCGGTCTCAAATTTGCTTCCTACTTTGATTGTTTCAGCATGCGTTGCCATAGAGACAGAAATCAGCGCAGTTACTTTGGATTCTCAGCGTGCTATTAGCGGGCGAAGAAACAGAGCAGAGAAGAACACATTTCAGTTGGGGTAAAATATGAAATCCTATCGTCTACCTTATCTCCATTAGCTGTACGTATGTATCCATCACCTTTTTTTCTATCCCATATTCAAACATCTACAGTAGTTCCAACCAGGCTTATTCATATCTTAGCTCTTAGTTCATTTCTATTCCCTCTGAATGTTGGTGACAGAATAAGAAGGAGCTGGTATTCTGTCCCCTGCCAGTGATATTACTACTCTTTAGGAGAAAACCTCTGAGAGGTCATTCCTGCATCGGCTCCACTACACCTGCTGCATATCAAATAGATCTTAGGCCGATCCACCTGCATTTCTTTAAATATTCATTGGAATAACTGAAATGAATAATTCAGTTGTCCAAATAACTATTAGCACTGCATTGAGTCTTTGCCCATGTTTATATTTCAACCTGGCAACGACACATCAATACAGTCTCCAGGAATCAGTACTCTACACTCTTAGAAAAAAAGGGTTCCAAAAGGGTTCTTCTGCAGTCACCATAGGACAACCCTTTTTGGTTCCAGGTAGAACTCTTTTGGGTACCATGTAGAACCCTCTGTTGAAATGGTTCTACATGGAACTCAAAATGGTTCTACCTGAAACCAAAGGGGTTCTAACTGGAACCCAAAAAGGGTTCTTCAAAGGGTTCTCCTATGGGGACAGACGAACAACCCTTTTAGGTTCTAGATAGCACCTTTTTTTCTAATAGTGTACAACTGTACTGCAAGCAACAATAATACCGTCCAAACATAACATGCTTTGAGCACAAAGCGGTGTACCAAGGTAATCCTTGGTAAGCTATTGTGCCATAGCAGCACACCAGCTGAATGTCCGGACGTCGTTGCGAAGCTCTGTGTGGCGACGGAGGCGATTTAGCTGCTGCTTGGATAATCCAGTTTGAGAAGCTGTTGCAGATGGGTGAGTGCAGGAAATAATTACCTCTAAATTGCTGTCAAGCTGAGTAATCTCAGAAGTCTATGGCATCAATCTAGCTGCTGTACCTGGAGCCACTGAGAAGCTGCTAAGCGCTGCTCAGCTCATGACTTTCTCTCCTGTTCAGTGTTCAGTAGGACACTTCTTCTAATTCTTGAAGTAAAGGGTTCACATTAAAAGTTTGTATTTTGACAAATCAAAACTTTTCTGTACAGACATTCCAATTTTGAATTTACAGAATTTACATGTATAATCACGTTTTTGACAAACAATTGACAAACATTGGCATTCTCTTATGTTATGTTGTGGAGAAATGATATTCACACACATTGGCGTGGCAGTATAGCTTACATCAGCTTTACTTCCTAAGAGAAAATGATGTTTTTCCAATGTCTTTTTAAATCTGTGCTTGTTTTCTCCCCTGAAGCGGTGAATTTCTCAGTATTGGGGGATAAAGTGTGGTTATTCCCTGGCTTTGTCAGAGACGTGCTGAAATACCTCCAGCTGACTGCCTCTTTGATATCCATCAAACTGAACCAAGCTGCCATGGTTGCTCAACTTCTCCCTGATGCATCATGGAACCAGAGAGCATTGAGTTTATGGTAGATGTGATCCAGGCAGTATCCATGAGTACCCACTTACTGTTAACCACAGTCCAACTACACCTACGAACACTTCTCTATACTGTAGCCACAGTCAGCAGCAGGAGACGTGATTCACCAACGCCAAGTCTTTTCACTGTACAGAAGAACAAAGACAACCTCACAGCATGTGATAGAAAAGGGCAGCCATTTCCCTTGACCCTATACATCATGTCAGTGGAAGACTGGTGCTATTTCTTCAAGTGCAATCATGCATTGTCCCTCTGAGAGATACAGGTGGGCACAGTCACTCAGACAGAGGGAAAGGGCAAGTGCATCAGTCAGCCAGAGTACAGAGGTTAAGGCCATTACCCCTTAGTGTAGATCTCCAGGGATGGAGGCAGGGCAGGCTGCTGGTTGGTTCTCTACCTCCCTGATCACATGACCTGGGTGGACACCAGCTGTGAGGCCACTGCTGCATCTCTACTATGAAGGGACTCATTCAATCAGACAGGCACACAGTGCTTACGCACTGTCACCAAGTTAGGATGCATTTAGAAATGGAATAGATTGTGGACTTGACGTGAGGTTTTAGCTTAAACATCTGGATCAATTAGCATTGGGCATGTCTGAAGAGTCTTCCTATTGCCAGATCTTAGATCATTTATAAATGATCTCAGATCATTTAAAATTATTCAAAGTGAATAGGCTAAACATGACCGTTTTGAGGATATTTAAGTCATGGCGGACATTAGCTTAGCTCTGGTGTTGGAGTGAAAACATCAATGGACTGAATAGAATTTCGACCCTGTCAATGACATTACCGCATTACTAAGCAATGCCAATGTGAACTCTTCATCTTCAAAGAAACACTGCTTGTACTGTAAAGTAGTTAACTAGGAGTCCTGGAAGGATGGACTGCGTTAAACATTGACATATTTGCCTGTGTCGTGCTTTTGAAACAGCCACGTCTACGGACCACTTGCCAAATTGGAAAAGCAGTGGATAGGCAATGCCAAGTGCAGCTCCAAGCCCAGACGTTTCCACTGCTACATAGTGGTGATAAAACTGTGAACTCCGTTTTACCCTTGGCTTCTTACATTTCATCTGAGGACACAACCATCAACCTGGACAGACTAAGTTTCTAGGGTATGTTTTCCGCTTGTGTAAACTCTGCACTTAATCTCTGGAGATTGACACATGTTCAACAGGAACCAAGGCCATTACAGGACGATGTCTTCTCTTCATGGATTGTATTCACATTCAAGACCTGAGACCTGGATACCATCACACCATAGTGGCATCTGTCCATGTGCTTAGAATTAGAAGAGTATGAGGGCTTGTAGAGGGGAAGGGAAGGTGAAGTGTCCTGGCCGTCCTGGCTCGGCCTCATGGTTAAGGGCAGGAGTTTTACCTGACCATCAGCACGAAAACTCTGGGCCCTAGTTACTAGGCTGGGGTCATGAAAAATGCCAGTCCCTATTGTAGCATGGGCCAATCGCTCTCCACTTGCTGATACTGAACCTGATCATAACAAAGTTACAACATGATATTGACACTCCAAGATTTCCTCACAAGATACCAGCGAACACCGACAAAAATATTTCTACATTTGAGATTCATAGAAATATGAACAGCTCTTGGTCAGGATATTGTTGCTATGTGAAATGACAAACACAACACATTCCTCAGAGAGCGATCCCTTTATAAATAGGAATAGATAAAAAGCAATAAAGTTAAAAGCTACAATGTCTGCTAGTAATTTCCTTTTCTATTTTCTTCCTGAAGTATTCACATTAGTCACAGGAATATCTTGCATGCTTGCGGTTGCTCCGGAACAGTTTCCATGACTTTAAATCTGCTGCGTCTTCACATCTCTCAAATTCGAAGGATATCAACACAAGCGTATGAATGAAATCAGGCACAGACAGACACACACACACACACATGTACACACACACAAATATAGGCAAAAATATGTTTTTCTCCTTGAAGCCATATAGTCCAAGTCATTCTCCAGGGTCATTCTCTGGGTAGTACTGGGCATTAGCTTAACTCATTTCATTTATTTTAGCTTTAGTTGGCAACATAACTCACACTGTCACTCATATCCGTCCTCCCTCTCTATGGGCTTCATTACAGCCTGGTCCAACAAATGAGAGCCTGACTGTTACCTGTCAACTCTCCCCAGATCCAACTTGATAATGGATACCCCTTTCCCCCCTATAGGCACAGTCATGATGTCTTGGCAACTTTCGTTCCACTACTTCCCCTTTTGTGGCCAGTTATGAATAAACTAGGTTACAAATCATAATATGCTGCATGGCCCTTAGGTGCTTTATCTAAGTGTTTCATCAAGAATGGCAAAGTAGGTCACGAGTAGAAAAGCCAGTCTCATAAAGAAGAAGAAGAACAAGGAGAATGGACCAGGATAGAGCCCCTAACCTCAACACACGACAATCTGGATCAGATACGAAACCGGCATTTATGAGGACGTTTTGAATCCCTTTACTTCCTTAACTCATGCTACTTTATTTATCAGTTCATTTGAATTTGTCTAACTCATCTCCAAAAATATTTTTAATTGTTCCCCCTAGTAACAAATGTTAGACTTGAATCAAAACTTGAGAGAGACCATTTAGCCTTGGCTTTTGATAACTAAGGACCTAATTTATTTCTTTATCTCTCCCTCCTACCCTTCTTCCCTGCTCTCCCCCCCCCCCTCGCCCTCTCTCTCTCCCTCTCTAAACAGCAAACAGCCCATCTCCGTTACACAGCAGAGGCCTTGTCTGTGTGTACCAGATTAGTATTTCCGCTCCATCTAAAAAGCTTGTCTAGCATCTCTTGATTTGCTCTACAGCTTTTCCAACGGTGCATAATAGCTTGTGTTGAACAGTTTAATTAGGCTCTCCCTTCCCCCGCCTCACAAGAAAACATCGACAAATGTTTGTGGGGTTGTGTCTCTCCGTGAGAGTCTCCTCTATGCACCTCGGGGCTTCTAGACTGGTGTTCTCAAAGGACCTGCTTGTTTGGGACAGAGACGGACTAGACTGGAGGCCCTCCCACTCCTCCTGGCCACCCACAGTAGATTGATAAGGATAAGCAGCTTTAGGGAGAGGAAGTTGTAGAACATAAGCGAGATGATAGAAAAAAAGATATTCCCTGGGGTCGCCAGAGTCCCTTATACATAAAATCTAAGAACCATGTTAAATATTAAGTTCAACGTGCATATGCAAAGGCAATAAAAAAGAAAGGCAATATGCTCTCGCGTTATATAAGGGTACAAATTCAGCACCTACTGCGCAGCTCATGCTGCTTTGTTCAGCTTCGCATTGTGCTGGTAGATGTTACCGTTTTTTTTTTTTTTTTTTTACCAGAATATGCACATGAAAACCACATGAAAATAATGACAAACAAACAAATGCAGAATTATCCGTAGACCATGTCGAGAATACCCAGAGGGATATGGGAGTATAGCGGCATTGTCATCTGTCCTGTCACCGTTTCCATAGGGACTTGGTCACATGGGGAAACTAGGATCTGCATGCCACTGTACAAGAGTCTGGGGCACACACCATAGCAATATTCCCATCCCATTCCAACATGCAGATATTTTCCCCTACAAGCATCTTAGATGGAAACAACAAAAGGTGAATACTTGACTGAGGATTCTGCTGAGGCACTCGTCGCAGTGGGCTGGGCTGCGCCCCTAGCCATTTTATGATGGCAGAGGGAAAGATGGATGCAAATGTAATGTCCTGAGCCATCTGGCAGTGGAATCTGGCCCAGGAAGATAAGGCGGGCTGGTCTGTAATCTACCTCCCCCAGTGTGAACAATCATATCAACCAATGCATTGGGTGGCTAATTAAGCAGTGGTTTCCCATGCAGAGAAAATGTCAAATCACTGCTTAGTTGCCCTCTGATTTGTTTCATCTTTAAAATAGCGGGACAAAAAAAACAAACATCATGAAAACAAAGAAATTAGAGTGGTGTGTTTTCTTTTTTATAAGAGCATAGGCTACAGCTCCTTTTAAATGCCACGTTGTTTGGGATACAGCTCAGCGCATCTGCATAGCTGAGCGTATTTGAGGATGTGAGTGCGACTGAGATGGTCTCAAAGACCATCATTTATGGATGATACCGTAGCTGAAAGGAGAAAATGTAGAAGTAAGTGTAACAGTGTACTGTTTGTCAGTCAGTCTTATGATGTTGGTTTTAATCCGGATCAAGCCAGTCAACGAAGGCTGCTCACCCTTTCTGTGAACATTCTCATCTGGCTAACATGATTAAATCATTTCCTAAGCAATCAGGGAACGAATTCAGGTAGATTCCAACTTTTATGACACAGATGTCAGATACTTGATTGAGTCAAAAAAAAATGAAGTAGTTTTTGTCAGTTTAGTGTATGAAATCCATTTGAATTGACTTTGGTACCTATATTTTCTTTGTGTGAAACTTTCTTGGCTGTAACTTTGATCCATACAGCGCACCCTTCTACTGTATTTTACCATGTTCTTACTGAGGAGAGGGCACGGAAGGGCGAAACATAGACCACGGCATGAGAAAAAGAGAGGGCGGGGAGAGAGAGAGTAAGAGAGTGAGAGAGAGAAAGAGAAATTAGGCAGAAATTAGGTGCCTACTAAATCATATAATCTTAACAAAATTGCTCCTTATAATTGCATTTGCTTAACACAGTTATCACGTTGTTGGCCACATTGCCATATATTCCAACATCCACAACAACAAATGGGATGTTGATGTAAAAACATGTTAGCAAACTCATTGAGTAACTGATTCTGGTCCATGATGCACTCCTCTTGGATTGTGATCCTGGAAATAATGAATTATTTATCACCTGAATGAAAATAATGTCGTCGGCGTAGCCATAGACTACACATTAGACCATGTGACTTATGAAAACAAATGAAAAGAACTAAAGAAAAATACAAATGAAAACGACAAGACAACCACCTCTAGCAGATTTTCTGATCGAGGATGAGCGCCAAGGCTTTTTATGGGGAGGGCTGTTATCAGACATACTGTATCCTCTGTGCATTATTGGGCATCAGTGGTCATTATCGCCACCAGGCCTGCCCAGGATGCTGCGTGCCGTCCAAAGGATGAGTCACTAGTTGGCATCTCTCATTAGCGGTCACACACACCCACACAGACACACACACACTCAGACGCACGCACACACACACACACACACACACACACACACACACACACACACACACACACACACACACACACACACACACACACACACACACACACACACACACACACACACACACACACACACACACACACACGTCACCACCAGTGTTCCTGAGTGTGCCGGGCTCTGAGGCACACTCAGGAAGCCTGTATATCAACCAACCACTTATTTAGCCTGGTATGAGATTTGCAGTGATCAGGGATTATGGGGACAGCTGTAGATAATATTGCTCATAGTGACCTTCTCACAGCATGTCATTGATACATCTGTTGGAGGGAAATTTCTGCAAGTGTTTGATATGCAGAGGCTATTTATGGTAGTATATGTCACTAGACAGACAGCAATAGACAGATACATGGCAGGCCGTCATTGTCAATACGAATTTGTTCTGAACTGACTGGCCTAGCTGAATAAAGGTTAAATACAAATGTTAAATTAAATAGCAGGTCTCACAATCACTTAGCCAATGGAAATCTTTCTCAGTAAAATTGACAAATTACTCACACCTGTAACACATTTTCTCAAATAGGGGATTGTACTGTATCTCTTCTGGAGTTGTGACACACCTGTGCTATTGTGGCAGAGACCGTCACAAGCTATTAAAGTCCTATTCCAATAAATAAAATATGAAGCCAGACGAGCCTAGAGACTCAGGGAAGCGTATGCATTCTTGCATGAAAGCAAGCAAAGTGACCCAATTTTGTGCCTTAGAAATGTCTGACGAGACGCAAAGGACCGCAGGTTCACCACCAAGAGAAACATCAAACGAAACTACAAATTCCTATAAATGTATCTTTCCATACCTACAGCAAATACATCCTTCTCAGAGAATGCATTGAACTGCAAGGAAGGCAACACAGTTGTTACAATTTGACAAAATAACTTCAACTCAAGTTATACAGGTCCTTATTCACGTATTGGTGAACTGTCAGTGGAACACTTGAAGCTACAGTAGCTTCAAGTGACAGCTCAGCTCTGGGTCTTACAGTACTTTAGCGTCCCTGTTTGACGTCCTCCCCATTAGCCCCACGGAGTAGCTTCAAGAGCCGTTTGCCTCGGCCTCAGATCTGGTAGCCTGCCTGACTGTGTCGGTGGTTGTCATGGTGATGATCGGACTCAGAAGTAGTGCTTCGCCTTCACGAGTCCAGGCCTCATGCTGTGTGATGAGCTGCTGTGAAGCCAAAGCTGTCTGTCCTCCACTCCTGGGAAACAGATAGTGTTCCACTAGACTAGTTTAAGCACAGACACATGCTATAGATGACTAGAGAAGAATGTCCTCGAAGATTACATTAGACCAATTAGAGTTGTTAGGAGGGAGCAATCAGCTGCTTTCCAGAGTTCAATGGGAGAAAGAGCCCTGTTGTGAACATCAGTGATTGATCTGGTGCTTTGAGTTGTAGGGAGACTTCATATAGAGATACACAAAGGTGCACGTACTGCAATTATCACAAAGTATACAATTACGTCAGTAAAGGTTTACACAAATGCCAGTGGTAATATAATCAAAACTGATTTATAGCCTGAATTAACACATCCGGATGACAGTAAGTTAAGCTTTCTTCCACCGACAAGGACTGGTTAAGGGCATGCGATGCGCATAATAAACATGTCAAACTTTTACAAAGTCAGAGAGGCCTTCTGGAGGAAAATGAGATTCTGCCACAAAAGAAAAGGAAAATAAAGGATTCTTCAAAGGCCTCGTGGCCCTGAAACGTCTCCTCTTTAAAATACAGAGCGGTGGAAGTCGACCCAGGCCTTCCTTGGCTGCAGAAGATTCCCTTTGAATACCCTGTAAGTGATAACAGTTCTGCATTGCTTCAGCTATCACATGCCTGTTATTTCAGCATGTGTGAAAGTGTATGGGCTGGCTCTATTTTCCCCACACTGTGCCTGTTAAGCTGAGCCAAACCCAGGCTCGGTTGTTTCTTGACTTTATTGGTGACAGGGACTGCCAGATGAGCTGTTGATTGGCAGGGCAATCAATTGAAGAGATCCCAGCCAACAAGAGATGTTTCCACTGCCCTGCCAGAAAGGAAGAAAACATCCCATTCTCCCAGCTATAAGGAGAACATTACAACGCTGATGGCGGAATATGATTTGGAGCCTCTGTAATGTGTGATTAAGTATATAAGTAACGGTCTCCTTTTAACTTGGTGAACATTCCTGTGAGGTTTGTGGCAGTGGCGGGAGCTCCTCCAATTCTATATTTCAGATTCGCTGAAGTTCAGGCAAAGTTTACAGTGTATTTTATCTGGGTGCAGAGGAATGTGAGTTCTGCATGCTCACACACACACACACACACACACACACACACACACACACACACACACACACACACACACACACACACACACACACACGACAAGCTTGCTTTGATGTGATGATACACGGCACTGTCTTAGGGAGGAGCTTTGTCTCATACGCAAAACAGATGATCACTGAGCTGCAAAGCGAAGCATAATGAAGTTTGATGGTATCGTTCCTTTCACGCAAAATGACGCGAAACCAAAACCACTTTCTTCCCATGACAGCTAGAGACCCTCCAACTATGTAATGGTGTGGTACCGATGCAACGTGACACTACAGAATGGTCAGACAGTACACACCCCTATGTTTTATAAATGTGCTGGTATATCAACATGATCACTTGTAACAAAACTGGTCTTCACAGAATGTGTGTGCGTTTTAGAGTGTGTGTGTGTGTGTGTGTGTGTGTGTGTGTGTGTGCGCGTATGTATGTTTACATTTACATTTAAGTCATTTAGCAGACGCTCTTATCCAGAGCGACTTACAAATTGGTGCATTCACCTTATGATATCCAGTGGAACAACCACTTTACAATAGTGCATCTAAATCTTTTAAGGGGGGGGGGGGGTTAAAAGGATTACTTTATCCTATCCTAGGTATTCCTTAAAGAGGTGGGGTTTCAGGTGTCTCCGGAAGGTGGTGACTGACTCCGCTGTCCTGGCGTCGTGAGGGAGCTTGTTCCACCATTGGGGTGCCAGAGCAGCGAACAGTTTTGACTGGGCTGAGCGGGAACTGTGCTTCCTCAGAGGTAGGGGGGAGGTGGATGAACGCAGTGCCCTTGTTTGGGTGTAGGGCCTGAAGGTATGGAGGTGCCGTTCCCTTCACAGCTCCGTAGGCAATCACCATGGTCTTGTAGCGGATGCGAGCTTCAACTGGAAGCCAGTGGAGAGAGCGGAGGAGCGGGGTGACGTGAGAGAACTTGGGAAGGTTGAACACCAGACGGGCTGCGGCGTTCTGGATGAGTTGTAGGGGTTTAATGGCACAGGCAGGGAGCCCAGCCAACAGTGAGTTGCAGTAATCCAGACGGGAGATGACAAGTGCCTGGATTAGGACCTGCGCCGCTTCCTGTGTGAGGCAGGGTCGTACTCTGCGAATGTTGTAGAGCATGAACCTACAGGATCGGGTCACCGCCTTGATGTTAGTGGAGAACGACAGGGTGTTGTCCAGGATCACGCCAAGGTTCTTAGCACTCTGGGAGGAGGACACAAGGGAGTTGTCAACCGTGATGGCGAGATCATGGAACGGGCAGTACTTCCCCGGGAGGAAGAGCACCTCCGTCTTGCCGAGGTTTAGCTTGAGCTGGTGATCCGTCATCCACACTGATATGTCTGTATGCATGTGTGTGTACATGTGGTAACCAGTATATGACTGTAACAGCCCATGCTCAGGTCTGATGAGGGACACTTTTCATAGGAGTGCTGTTTGCCAGCTGAGTTTCCTGCATCTCAGCCCCTTTACAGCAGATGACAGCGATGGACATTTTAACAATTCAGTCCCTGTCTTCCGGAGGGAGACGAACTAATCAAACTCTCGCTCCCATTCTCTCTGTTTAGTCTGTATCAGTTTGATAATGGTCTCCTTAGAGAAGGCAAGTTTGATGTATTGTTTTACAGGCCTGAAGCACAACTCAGCAGGTGATCGCAGATTGAAAACAGAGAGCTCATTTAGATGTTTTCCTAGTGGTGCACATGACCAGGCGTAACAAGGAATGTTAAAATCTGGACATTCCAAACTGCTATTTTGAAACTTAACATTTAGGGGTCAAGTTTCATTTTTGCTACGTGCAAAGGAAAATCTCTTATCCCACCACTTTCATTTCCACATTCTAGTAACTCCTGGGTCTGCATTCGGACAATGGGCAGTCAGGCAAAAACTTGGCAGCGCGAACGGCTTTCGACCGAAGAGCAAAAACAGGAACCCGATTCAGCCCTGTCACACCGTCCCCATTCAGTGATGCATGAGAGAAGCCCCTGATCCACAGGAAGTCAGCTCGACTCCGCTGGCCTCCGCCTCCTCTCTCCCTCTCTCTCTCTCTCTCTCTGGGCCAGCCAGGGGAATTTACATTCTGATGCCATTCAGTCATGGTTTAACCCCAACAACTGTCTCAGTCCCTGGGATTATCCTGCTCTAACAAGACATGTCATCGGACTTCACAATAGTGGTGTCATGCCTTACAGGAGGCTTCCAGGAAAACACATACACTATCTGAACACTGAGCAGTGACGGATCGGACTCTCACGGCCATGAGAGCCGTCATGTAAAAATGTTGTCTGCGCACGAACACACATAACACAGGTTGAAGACAGTGGCCTGAGAGGATCCTCCAGAGCTAATAATAGGGGTACTCATACTTATGCAGTATTTGTTTAGAGGAATGTCCTGCAGATTGGTATCACATATTTCCTGCCGTGGCCTAAGATAAAAGGCACACCGCGTTTCCTTTCCATACCACTAGAACCTTTCACCTCGACAGCCGTCCACCCTCATCTGTCCATCATGTGTCAAACCCAGACAGGTTGCGAAATGGCATCTCCAGTCTGACCATCCGCACCACACCGTATCAAGGATTTCACAGCTTCCTCTCTAAACAGGGTAAAAGACTGCTTATAAAGAGCAGTGGTACTGAACCTCTGCCACAATATTCCTCTCCTAGCGAATGGTGCCATGACATGGTGTGATGGTGAAAGTGGTATACTGAGGGCTGTGGTGTGATGGTGATAGTGATATACTGAGGGCTGTGGTGTGATGTGATAGTGATATACTGAGGGCTGTGGTGTGATGTGATAGTGATATATTGAGGGCTGTGGTGTGATGTGATAGTGATATATTGAGGGCTATGGTGTGATGGTGATAGTGATATACTGAGGGCTATGGTGTGATGGTGAAAGTGGTATACTGAGGGCTGTGGTGTGATGGTGATAGTGATATACTGAGGGCTGTGGTGTGATGTGATAGTGATATACTGAGGGCTGTGGTGTGATGTGATAGTGATATATTGAGGGCTATGGTATGATGTGATAGATATATTCTGAGGGCTGTGGTGTGATGGTGATAGTGATATACTGAGGGCTATGGTGTGATGGTGATAGTGATATACTGAGGGCTATGGTGTGATGGTGATAGTGATATATTGAGAGCTGTGGTGTGATGTGATAGTGATATATTGAGGGCTGTGGTGTGATGTGATAGTGATATACTGAGGGCTATGGTGTGATGTGATAGTGATATACTGAGGGCTATGGTGTGATGTGATAGTGATATACTGAGGGCTATGGTGTGATGGTGATAGTGATATACTGAGGGCTGTGGTGTGATGTGATAGTGATATATTGAGGGCTGTGGTGTGATGGTGATAGTGATATACTGAGGGCTGTGGTGTGATGGTGATAGTGATATACTGAGGGCTGTGGTGTGATGTGATAGTGATATATTGAGGGCTGTGGTGTGATGGTGATAGTGATATACTGAGGGCTGTGGTGTGATGGTGATAGTGATATACTGAGGGCTGTGGTGTGATGTGATAGTGGTATACTGAGGGCTATGGTGTGATGTGATGGTGGTATACTGAGGGCAATGGTGTGATGTGATGGTGGTATACTGAGGGCTATGGTGTGATGTGATGGTGGTATACTGAGGGCTATGGTATGATTTTGATAGTGGTATACTGAGGGCCATGGTGTGATGGTGATAGTGATATACTGAGGGCTATGGTGTGATGTGATAGTGATATACTGAGGGCTGTGGTGTGATGTGATAGTGATATACTGAGGAATAGGGAGCCATTTGGGATGCAGAACCATGTTTCTTGGCTGTAGGGAGGACTAAGGAGGGAGACGCTCTAGTGGTCATTGAACCTTCTCATCCTGGGCAGTCCCACACAGAGACTTACAGAGAAACTCTGGGCAGGACATCCTGCCATTCAGAGCGGGTGTCACAGTTGGGAACGCACTACAGCTGTAAACAGCTTCCTGTGCTGCGGGGTCACCTCTGAGAACAGGAAGTAGAGCATTTCTGGCCCAGCACAAGTATCAACTTTGTCTATGTGTGATGATGCTAAGCTGTCAAAGAATGTGTGTGGGGGGTGATTGTGTGTGTGTGTGTGTGTGTGTGTGTGTGTGTGTGTGTGTGTGTGTGTGTGTGTGTGTGTGTGTGTGTGTGTGTGTGTGTGTGTGTGTGTGTGTGTGTGTGTGTGTGTGTGTGTGTGTGTGTGTGTGTGTGTGTGTGTGTGTCATCTCACATCAAATAATGGAATGTGGAGAGCAGACTAGCTCATCTTATGCAAGAGAAAACAAGGATACATTTGTGTTTCACAACTCAGAATGACTACAAAGGATGTTTGAAGACAGCAAGCCCATAATTTGCATTGCGTCTCTGGACAATCATCTCCTTCTGGTGTCTGTCTGGTGGTGTGACATTGTCCATTATAACCACCTACAAACAAAACAGTATGTCAACCTGTGCCTGTTTTCATATTACACAGACACAAATCAGACAATGCCTGAGTCAAACAGGAGAACATAATGATTATCAACCATAAAACAGCATTTTTGCTAATCTAACTGACTCCTCCAACAGATTCATCACCATATTAGTTGGACAGCTTAGTAAAAATAGCCTTCTAATCTTGTGTCAGAATTGATTTACACGAGTAATAGATATTACTGTTGCTGATGCACTACATAATTGTTGCCATGGCTATGTACATCCCGCCCTAAGCTGAGAGATCCACGGAACGACGCAATCGCCATTGCACTGCACACTGCCAATACTCACCTGGACAAAAGGAATGCATATGTGAGGATGCTGTTCATCGACTACAGCTTGGCCTTCAATACCGTAGTGCCCTATAAGCTCATTACAAAGCTCACAGCCCTGGGTCTGAACTCCTCCCTACGCAACTGACCCACTGCCCCCAGGTGGTGAAGGTAGGCAACATTACCACTGATTCTCAACACGGGGGCCCAACAAGTAGGGCTGTTGCGGTGACAGTATTACCGCCACACTGGCTGTTATGAGTCATGAATGCAGTCAAATTCCACATGATCATTTAGTCATGGTATTTAGGCTTCTCCAAGCTCTGATGCTGCTGAGCCTACCAAACTTGCTGAGCCTACCAAACTTGCTTAATGCCTGGTACTCAGCACTCTATTGTCCCTCTAATCACTCAGTCACCAATGCAAATGTATCGAAAATCTGATCAAACACTTCATGAGAGCCCATGAGCTCATGTTGCGCAACATTTCTACAGGCTATGCAATTGTGGGAGCAAACAGAGTGATGACCTCTACTAAAAAGAGGAGGATCCCATCAGCTTTCTATAGGCTAGGCCTACTATATTTATTTATTTCCTAACATTAAGAACATTGCTTATATTTACAACAAGACTATAGCCTACCTGGCTGGCATGAAAATAAACCACGGGGAAAAGCATCCTCCATTCACTATGTAAGTGCATAGATGACATGTATTTTTTCCCACTGCCCTTGTTCCGATACAGGTGCATGATAATGCTCCATTGTAAATCTAAACAAATGTCACACATATATTATTTAGTATACACTACCATTCAAAAGTTTAGGGTCACTTAGAAATGACCTTGATTTTGAAAGAAAAGCTATTTTGTGTCCATTAAAATAGAATAAAATGTATCGTAAATACAGTGTAGACATTGTTAATGTTGTAAATGACTATTGTAGCTGGAAACAGCAGATTTTTTATGGAATATCTACATAGGTGTACAGAGGCCCATTATCAGCAACCATTTCTCCTGTGTTCCAATGGCATGTTGTGTTAGCTAATCCAAGTTTATAATTTTAAAAGGCTAATTGAGTGCCCTCACCTCCTCCCTGTAGGCTGTCTCATCGTTGTTGGTAATCAAGCCTACCAATGTATGTCGTCTGCAAACTTGATGATTGAGTTGGAGGCGTGCATGGCCACGCAGTCATGGGTGAACAGGGAGTACAGGAGAGGGCTGAGAACGCACCATTGTGGGGCACCAGTGTTGAGGATCTGCGTGGTGGAGATGTTGTTTCCTACCCTCACCACCTGGGGGCGGCCCGTCAGAAAATCCAGGACCCAGTTGCATATGGTGGGGTTAATTACGAGTTTAGAGGGTACTATGGTGTTAAATGCTGAGCTGTAATCGATGAACAGCATTCTTACATAGGTATTCCTCTTGTCCAGTTGGGTTAGGGCAGTGTGCAGTGTGATTGCGATTGTGTCGTCGGTAAACGGTAAACGGACAAAATATTTAAGTGTCTTTGAACGGGGTATGGGAGTAGGTGCCAGGCGCAGCAGTATGTGTGTGTCAAGACCTGCAACACTGCTGGGTTTTTCATATTCAACAGTTTCCCGTGTGCATCAAGAATGGTCCACCACCCAAAGGACATCCAGCCAACTTGACACAACTGTGTGGAAGCATTGAGGTTAACATGGGCCAGCAAACCAGTGGAATGCTTTCAACATGCCCCGACGAATTGAGGCTGTTCTGAGGGCAAAAGGGGGTGAAACTCAATATTAGGAAGGTGTTCCTAATGTTTTGAATACTCAGTGTATTTTTAAGTATGCCTTCTATGCAGAGTTGCAAAGAAAAAGCCATATCTCAGACTTGCCAATAAAAATGAAAGATTAAGATGGGCAAAAGAACACAGACACTGGACAGAGGAACTCTGCCTAGAAGGCCAGCATCCCGGAGTCGCCTCTTCACTGTTGACGTTGAGACTGGTGTTTTGCGGGCACTATTTAATGAAGCTCCCAGTTGAGGACATGTGAGGGGTCTGTTTCTCAAACTAGACACTCTAATGTACTTTTCCTATTGCTCAGTTGTGCACTGGGGCCTCCCACTCCTCTTTTTTAACTAAGCATTCATCAACCCCTACAAAAATGTCCATGATATATAATCCACATAATAATTCACATTTCCTGTTATTTTCCTGCTGTTCAAAACTGTTTAAAATTAAGATCCTACATCTGTATACAGTGGGATGATAAGGTAAAGAATGGTGGTGAACTTCGAGAAGAACACTTGAAACCACCGTAGAAAATAATGATCCATTTGCTGAAGAATTCATGTAATAACATGATAGTGTCATTACTTTAATACTCATCTTGTTTAGATGAAGAGTGGTTAAACTCAGTTGCAGTGAGTGTATGTGCTACCGTGCTAGAACTAGTGGTGCAGTATCTATCTCCCAGGAGTGGAGGACAGACAGCTTCAGTTTCACAAGCAGCTCATCACACAGTATGAGGCCTGGACACATGAAGGAGAAGCACTTCAACCGCAAACACTGATCTGAGGCTCAGTGAAATGGCTGTTCAGGCTCCTGTGTGGAGCTGATGGAGAGAACATCCCCTACATGGAGCTACTGCTCTGTAAGACCCACAGCTGGGCTGTCAGAGGAACACTAACTTTGCAAGATGAATCCACTTAATGTGTTATCTTTCAATTTTGTGTCTTTCGGTCAACAACATGAAAGGTTTGTCCGAATACCACGGCTTGGGAATCACTGTTCTACTAGATGTAAATATTTCTGCAGTTGTAGCAACCTTTAGATTGTTTTGAGACATTTAATTGTAACATAAGATGACTGGATCAACACCACAAATTCCTGAGATATATATACTGTATATACTGTACGATCAAAAGTTTGGGCTCATTTAGAATTGTCCTTGTTTTCCATGAAAACATACATGAAATGAGTTGCAAAATGAATAGGAAATATAGTCAAGATGTTGACAATATCAATAATTATAAATAATGATTTTTAATTGAAATAATAATTGTGTCCTTCGAACTTTGCTTTCGTCAAAGAATCCTCCATTTGCAGCGATTACAGCCTTGCAGACCTCTGGCATTCTCGTTGTCAATTTGTTGAAGTAATCTGAAGAGATTTCACCCCATGCTTCCTGAAGCACCTCCCACAAGTTGGATTGGCTTGACGGGCACTTCTTACGTACCATACGGTCAAGCTGCTCCCACAACAGCTCAATAGGGTTGAGATCCGGTGACTGTGCTGGCCACTCCATTATAGACAGAACACCAGCTGACTGCTTCTTCCCTAAATAGTTATTGCATAGTTTGGAGCTGTTCCTTGGGTCATTGTCCTGTTGTAGGAGGAAATTGGCTCCAATTAAGCGCCGTCCACAGGGTATGGCATGGCGTTGCAAAATGGAGTGATAGCCTTCCTTCTTCAAGACCCCTTTTACCCTGTACAAATCTCCCACTTTATCACCACCTAAGCACCCCCAGACCATCACATGCCTCCACCATGCTTGACAGATGGCGTCAAGTACTCCTCCAGCATCTTTTCATTTTTTCTGCGTCTCACGAATGTTCTTCTTTGTCATCCGAAAACCTTGAAGATTCGTCTGTCCATAACACTTTTTTCCAATCTTCCTCTGTCCAGTGTCTGTGTTATTTTGACCATCTTAATTTTTTTTTTTTATTGGCCAGTCTGAGATATGGCTTTTTCTTTGCAACTCTGCCTAGAAGGCCAGCATCCTGGAGTCGCCTCTTCACTGTTGACATTGAGACTGGTATTTTGTGGGTACTTTTTAATGAAGCTGCCAGTTGAGCACTTGTGAGGCGTCTGTTTCTCAAACTAGACACTCTAATGTACTCTTGCTCAGTTGTGCACCAGGGCCTCCCACTCCTCTTTCTATTCTGGTTAGGGCCAGTTTGCGCTGTTTTGTGAAGGGAGTAGTACACAGCATTGTACAAGATCTTCCGTTTCTTGGCAATTTCTCGCATGGAATAGCCTTCATTTTTCAGAAATGAATAAAAAAGAATAGATTGACCAGTTTCAAAAGAAAGTTATTTGTTTCTGGACATTTTGAGCCTGTAAATCAAACCCACAAATGCTGATGCTCTAGATACTCAACTGGTTTAAAGGCCAGTTTTATTGCTTCTTTAATCAGGACAACAGTTTTCAGCTGTGCTAACATAATTGCAAAAGGGTTTTGCTACTTAGCAACTTTTCAACTACTTACTATTTTTAGCTACTTTGCAACTACTTAGCATGGTATCTAACCCTTCCCCAAACCTTAACCCACGTAGCTAACCCTAAACTAAATCCTAAACTTAACCCTAACCTTAACCCTAACTCCTAACCCTAACCCCTAGCCTAGCTAACGTTAGCCAGCTAGCTAATGTTAGCCACCGAACTACCAGGCTAGAACTCGTAACATATCATACATTTTGCAAATTCGTAACATATCATACTTTTTCGTAAATTCTTAATATAGTACAATAATACCAGGTTGGAACTCCTTACTCAGTGGATCCTTATGTTTATTGAAGCTACGATGAATTTGTCTGGTTTGTATTCTCAACTGTTACATATTACAGATGCACTTCATATGGGACACATAAAAATGGACAAATCCAAATCCACACAAAAGGGATCTGGGACCACAGAACTACTCTTGCGAAAGTTTCACTTTCCACAAAAAAATGGGATGAGAAAAAATGAGAGGAGGAACACCCATCGTGACTTACCACGCCGTTGTACAATTCAACACACACACACACACACACACACACACACACACACACACACACACACACACACCGCTAAACTTCACATCCTTGTTGCTTTTGTTGGCCGTGCTCAGCGTGTAGGCAGCGGCAGTGTGACGCACGTGCTCCTGTACGTTGAGGCTGTAAATTGGTGGTGAGTGTGCAGGGGCCCCAAGTGGGCCCTGGGGCGGCGGCGTGTATCTGCTCAGGATCTGTTATTATACCCTGTTTCCTGCTTGGCTCTGTGTCAATACAAGTGTGAATATCTGCTGCCTCCAACTGTCGCATGCCGACCAGATAACAGCTCTGACAACAATAAATGCCTTCAGCTCTGCACAATTAAGCCCAAATATACTGTAGGACTCAGTCTATTAAGGCCCAATGTCTTCCTGTCATGTCATTGTGATGTAGGACTACTAACCACAGCCGTCAGGGGCTGGTGGTTTCTCAAGGCACTGGTAAACCTAGACACACTTACATTCCAGCTGTTCACGTTTATCAAGCGGCAGTTAAGCAAGCCTCCCTAAAAAACGGTATATTGTGCCGTGGTGTGTGTGTGTGTGTGTGGGGTAAAGGGAGTTCAAAGCTGACCTGTTTTCTTTTTTGGATGGCACAATAAAACGCTTGTAGATCGAAAGAGTCGATTCGTGTCTATACCTGCCTCTGTCTGGGTTTTATACGTAATGTAACAATGGGTCTGAATACTTTCGGAAGGCACTGTACCTCTCTCTGTGCTGTGGTACTGTAGTTTCTGTGCGCTGACATCTCGGGTGGGTACAGAGCATATCAATCCGTCCTCTATCCTGAGACAGACAGCAATCACACAGAGGACCCTTTCTCTGTCTCTCTCCAAACCATCGTTTTGTCACTCACCAGAACTCCAGATGGTGCAAGTCTATACATCACAGCATAATGCACTTTTATTTTACAGACACTTGTCTTGTTTGACAAGATGTGTGGCGCATTTGTGGGGGACTGTCACAGAAGTACATTCAGTCCTGGCCCAAATCTATGGACTCTCCAGTAGAGAGTCCCTCTCTGTGTCTGTGACCCCATCTTAAAGTGAGTGGGCACAAAAAGCATCATTGTGCCTTTAGTATCACTGTAACAAGACAGGAACTGGCTGTGAAATGGGATTTCATTAACTTCGCTCTCTCCATTCTGCAATGCAAATAGTGGTGTGTAAAGAAAGACATCCCAGCGAGAGAGAGAGAGAGAGAGAGAGAGAGAGAGAGAGAGAGAGAGAGAGAGAGAATATGCAACAAAGAACAAAAGCCGCCATAACTGATAAGAATGAAGGAACTGTGAATGACTCTTCCTGGAATTCCCTTTACACTTAGCTCCTTTATGTCCTGATATGATTACATACATTGCTACTTCAGACATTCTCTTTCTTGTTCCATAAAGGACAAGAATACATTTGTTCATTCATTACTTGTGAGATTATAAAGGCATCACATCCTGCATGACATTAAACCACAAGAACAATAGATCATATCCATAAATATAGGCTACTACTTACACGGTGGAAACTTTCTAGCATTTAATTTAGCCAATATAGGCCTATATTTGAAAAAAGATAGGACAAATAGATATGGAGGAGCCTGAGAAGATGAGGAGGGCACAAAAGGGGTATAAAAGGGGCATAAGGAAGGGGGGGGGCAAAAAGTTACCCAAGATGAGAGAAATATGTGAAAGCGTGAGAGAGTGTTGAGGGACAGAACTTGGCATGCCTGGCAGCGTTTCTCTGTGGATGCATTTTTCGTGGAAAGACCGCATGACCTCTTTATTCAACAATAATGGAGTTTCCATTGAAAATAGCTCCAGCCATTTTTGTCAGCCTCGGGCTTCCACCCTCCACCCTTCCAAAAAAGGGTCAATCTTCTCTGTCTCATTGCCAAGAATGAGATTTGGATCCACAGTAAGAATGTAACAGAAACAAAGTAGGACACCTCTGCCAAAGGGATCAACACAGACTGTGTGATATGATATTGAAACATACAGTACAGAACATCCATAGACTTATAGCTACAGAGGCCTACATCTACTATAGGCAACATGAAGAGAAACAGAGAGAGCATGGCAGCCAGGTGGCTTTAGTCCCACCTCTTTTCTTTTTACTGTCATGAAAGAATATGCCAGAGGGGGGATTAGAGAGAGAGAAAGTGTTCCAAAAAAGGTCCAGTTGCCAGGACCACAAATACAAATTCCATCTAGACACCGTTGCCCTAGAGCACACAAACTATACATACCTCAGCCTAAACATCAGTGCCACAGGTAACTTGTTGGTGTGGCTGGTAGCCTAGTGGTTAGAGCGTTGGGCCTGTAATCAAAAGGTTGCTAGATTGAATCCCTGAGTTGACATGGTAAAAATCTGTTGTTCTGCCCCTGAATAAGGCAGTTAACCCACTGTTCCTAGGCCGTTATTGTATGTAAGAATTTTTTCTTAAAACTGACTTGCCTAGTTAAATAAAGTTTATAACTTCCACAAAGCTGTAAATGATCTGAGAGACAAGGCAAAAAGGGCCATCTATGCCATCAAAAGGAACGTAAAACTTGACATACAGTACCAGTAAAAAGTTTGGACACATCTACTCATTCCAGGGTTTTTATTTATTTGTACTATTTTCTACATTATAGAATAATAGTGAAGACATCAAAACTACGAAATAACACATATGGAATCATGTACTAGCCAAAAAAGTGTTAAACAAATCAAAACACATTTTAGATTTACGATTCTTCAAAGTAGCCACCCTATGTCTTGATGACAGCTGAGGAATGCTTTTCCAACAGTCTTGAAGGAGTTCCCACATATGCTGAGCTCTTGTTGGCTGCTTTTCCTTCACTCTGCGGTCCAATTCATCCCAAACCATCTCAATTGGGTTGAGGTCAGGTGATTGTGGAGGCCAGGTCATCTGATGCAGCACTCCATCACGCTCCTTGGTCAAATAGCCCTTACATAGCCTGTAGGTGTGTTTTGGGTCGTTGTCCTGTTGAAAAACAAATGATAGTCCCACTAAGCGCAAACTAGAACGCTATTTGGCCCTAAACAGAGAGTACACAGTGGCAGAATACCACACTCAGTGAGCATATCCTTGCTATTGAGAAAGGCCACCTTAGGCAGACCTGGCTCTAAAGATAAGACAGGCTGTGTGCACACTTCCCACAAAATGAGGTGGAAACTGAACTGCATTTCCTAACCCCCTGCCAAATGTATGACCATATTAGAGACACATATTTCCCTCAGATTACATAGATCCACAAAGAATTCGAAAACAAACCCAATTTTGATAAACTGCCATAACTATTGGGTGAAATACCACAGTGTGCCATCACAGCAGCAAGATTACTGACCTGTTTCCACAAGTGAAGAACAAACCCCATTGTAAATACAACCCATATTTGTTTATTTTCCCTTCTGTACTGTAACTATTTGAACATATCATGACATTTGAAAAGTCTTTATTCTTTTGAAACTTTTGTGAGTGTAATGTTCACTGTTAATTTTTATTGTTTATTTAATTTTTGTTGATTATCTACTTCACTTGCTTTGGCATTGTTAACATATGTTTCCCCATGCCAATAAAGCCCTTAAATTGAATTTGAATTGAAAGAGAGAGACGGGCTGCAGAGTTCAGATAGAGAGAGTCCCCAGCGATAGGCTCCACTCCCCTCACTACTCTCCTCAGATGGAGTGGATGTTGACGGGAAGGTCACATTGACAAAGACGACCTCTGAGATGGCCCTCTGCACCACAGGCTGTGCAGATGGAAGTGTGGCCGGTGATGATTTGTCCATGCTGGGTCCGTCCTCACACACAGATGTTTTAGTGACCTCATTCTCACAGATTTCCTATTCTGCTTATCCATTTGATTAAGTTAACTCGGTTGTACATATTTCAAGCAATGAAAACCAAAGAACCCGAATCTGATATTTGGATTAAGAACTCGATGTGTAAATATTGGTTTAATAACTCTGATGCGTCACATGTATCGCATGTCTTGCGGTGTCTTAACTAAAAAGCAATAAAAAAAATCGGAATCTCTCCCCAATGTCATGTGTTCTAGTTTGTTGGTTTATTCTGTATGTGTCTGTGCCTGGAATGTGGTGTCGTTTGGTAAGAGTGCAGTGAGTCAGAGACAAGACATCCCCAGCTCCAGCCCTGTTCCCAGGCCCAGCATCACATTACACAGGATTTACTGTCAGGCTTTTACGTTCCCCATTAGAATCGCATTCTTGTCACTTTACAACAGTTGCTGCTGGCACCAGTGCCATCCACTCCGATAGACTCTGTAACTTATCAAAATCCCTAGTAGTGGCAGCATGTATATCGTTATTACATGGTACATCATAAATATCACACACAAACCCTGTTGCAGCCTACAGTAGTCTATGCAAACTGGCCACTGTCTATATATTGCCTGGTGTTATGATTGTGCTGTTCTGTGGGAGAAAAGGTTTTGTCTCCACATTCCAGGGGGATAAAAAAAAAAACATACAGTAGGCAGTATCCATCGCCGTGGAAACATGTGGATTATTCAGCCCGTCACACTGCAGCTCCTTATCCCATAATGACACCTGTCACTGGGTTTGACTTGCATGTTTTTGTCTCCACTGACAGCCTAATAATTCACAGGCTGACATGTCTCGTTGTCAGTGCAGCGGGAGCCAAACTCGTTGGCCTCCATTTATTAATTGCCATTCAATAGAACAAGGCCATTTTTCAGGCTGAAGTGTACAGGGCAGATATGCTGCAGAACTGACAAGGCAGGCACTTCTTCTCTGACCATTGTTTAATCAAAAACAGAGCATTTCGAAGATGTAATTCGGATGATTTATGATCTTGTGTTATTCCCATGCCCTGTAATCTGGTCTGAAGAAATTCAGCATGACCCCTAGGACCCTCATGAACTTCTACCGATGCACAATTGAGAGCATTATGTCGAGCTGCGTCACCGCCTTCTACGGCAACTGCACCGTCCTCAACCGCATCCCACTGGGCACAGACGTCAGTTCAATGTCTAGTCTTAATTAAGGGCCAAGCCAAATTTCTTCAGCCTCCTAAATTGGATAGACCATTTTAGGTGGTCAGTGATGTGCAGGCCGAGGAACTTGAAGCTTTTCACCTTTTCCGCTGCGGCCCCGTTGATGCGGATGGGGGCGTGATCTCTCTGCTGTCTCCTGAAGGCCTACCACTGTTGTGTCGTCTGCAAACTTGATGACTGAGTTGGAGACGTGTGTGGCCACACAGTCATGGGTAAACAGGGAGTACATGAGGGGGCTGAGCGCGCATCCTTGTTGGGCCCCGTGTTGAGGATCAGCATAGCGGAGGTGTTGTTGCCTATCTTTACCACCTGGGGTCGGCCCGTCAGGAAGTCCAGGACCCAGTTTAGTTCAGTTACATTTGCTTTCTTGGGTACAGGAACAATGGTGGACATCTTGAAGCAAGTGGGGACAACAGACTGGGATAGGGAGATATTGAATATGTCTGTAAACACTTCAGCCAACTGGTCTTCATATGTCCTGAGGATGCGGCTTAGGATGCTGTCACCACAGAAAACGAGAGCTCACAGTCCTCGTGAGCGAAGGTGGCCCACGCCTTCCAAGTGGGCAAAGGTGTTCAGCATGTCTGGGGCAAAGCATCAGTGTCCGTGACATGGCTAGTTTTCCCAGTCCGTGTGATCAAAACAATCTTGAAGCATAGATTCTGATTTATCAGACCAACGTTGAACAGTCCTTATCGCAGGTACTTCCTGTTTATGTTATTGCCTATAGGAGGGAAGGAGTAGAATGGCAGCGTGATCTGATTTGCCCAAGGGAGATAATTGTTCGCTCAACATTTTATTACATCTATTATTACATTTATTACATTGTTTATACACACCACGTACAGTTGAAGTCGGAAGTTTACATACACCTTAGCCAAATACATTTACCAAATACATTCACAATTCCTGACATATAATCCAAGTAAAAATTCCCTGTCTTAGGTCAGTTAGGATCACCACTTTATTTTAAGAATGTGAAATGTCAGAATAATAGCTTTTATTTCTTTCATCACATTCCCAGTGGGTCAGAAGTGTACATACACTCAATTAGTATTTGGTAGCATTGCCTTTAAATTGTTTAACTTGGGTCAAACGTTTCGGGTAACCTTCCACAAGCTTCTCACAATAAGTTTGGTGAATTTTGGCCCATTCCTCCTGACAGAGCTGGTGTAACTGAGTCAGGTTTGTAGGCCTCCTTGCTCGCACACGCTTTTTCAGTTCTGCCCACAAATTTTCTATAGGATTGAGGTCAGAGCTTTGTGGAGGCCACTCCAATACCTTGACTTTGTTGTCCTTAAAACTTCTTATGGATTAGTGGGATGCTACCGTCCCATTTCGACAATTTCCGGTGAAATTGCAGAGCGCCAAATTCAAGTTAAATTACTATAAATATTAAACATTCATGAAATCACAAGTGGGGGATGGTTTGTCCTCTGGGTTTCGCCTGCCATTTCAGTTCTGTTATACTCACAGACATTATTTTAACAGTTTCAGAAACTTTAGTGTTTTCTATCAAAATCTACCAATTATATGCATATCCTAGCTTCTGGGCCTGAGTAGCAGGCAGTTTATTTTGGGCATGCTTTTCATCCGGACGTCAAAATACCGCCCCCTATCCCAAAGAAGTTAAGCCATTTTGACACAACTTTGGAGGTATGCTTGGGGTCATTGTCCATTTGGAAGACCCAAGCTTTAACTTTCTGACTGATGTCTTGAGATGTTGCTTCAATATATCCACATAATTTTCCTGCCTCATGATGCCATCAATTTTGTGAAGTGCACCAGTCCCTCCTGCAGCAAAGCACCCCCACAACATGATGCTGCCACCCCTGTGCTTCACGGTTGGGATGGTGTTCTTCGGCTTGCAAGCCTCCCCCTTTTTCCTCCAAACATAACGATGGTCATTATGGCCAAACAGTTCTATTTTTCAGACCAGAGGACATTTCTCCAAAAAGTACGAACTTTGTCTCCATGTGCAGTTGCAAACCGTAGTCTGGCTTTTTTATGGCAGTTTTGGAGCAGTGGCTTCTTCCTTGTTTAACGGCCTTTCAGGTTATTTCAATATAGGACTCGTTTTACTGAGGATACAGATACTTTGTACCTGTTTCCTCCAGCATCTTCAAAAGGTCCTTTGCTGTTGTTCTGGGATTGATTTGTACTTTTCGCACCAAAGTACGTTCATCTCTAGGAGACAGAACGCGTCTCCTTTCTGAGAGGTATGACGGCTGCGTGGTCCCATGGTGTTTATACTTGCGTACTATTGTTTTTACAGATGAACGTGATACCTTCAGGCGTTTGGAAATTGCTCCCAAGGATGAACCAGACTTGTGGATGTCTATGATTCTTTTCTGAGCTCTTGGCTGATTTCTTTTGATTGTCCCATGATGTCAAGCAAAGAGACACTGAGTTTGAAGGTAGGCCTTGAAATATATCCACAGGTACACCTCCAATTGACTCAAATTTAGTCAATTAGCCTATCAGAAGCTTCTAAAGCAATGACATCATTTTCTGGAATTTCCCAAGCTGTTTAAAGGCACAATCAACTTAGTGTATTGTTTGTAAACTTCTGACCCACTGGAACTGTGATACAGTGAATTATAAGTGAAATAATCTGTCTGTAAACAATTGTTGGAAAAATTACTTGTGTCATGCACAAAGTAGATGTCCATGACAAAACTATAGCTTGTCAACAAGAAATGTATGGAGTGGTTGAAAAACGAGTTTTAATGACCCTAACCTAAGTGTATGTAAACTTCCGACTTTGACTGTATTTATATTCTGGATTCTTGACATAGCTAATATATCTACAGCTGTATTCTCAGTATATCTTTTCGGTGTATATAAGCATAGGTTGCATTTTGATTACTGATACAGTGTTATGTGGGTTGTTAACTGGATTCGTTCTGACATTTCTTGAATTCTTGATAGGGTTGAACCAGTCATATACAGCTAAAGGGAAAACACCCAGCTGGAGTGTGTACCTGCTATAGAGGGAGGAGCCCTGCAGTCTCTCTTTACATTGTGGGTACAGTTTCCTTTGGCTTTTTGCAGTGGATCTGCTCTTATTTCCTCTGCGAGCCACAGAAAGAGAAACAGACACACCCCTGTGATAACACAGCTAAAGTGTCCTGCTGGAAATACAATAACACCCACTTATTTTGTCGAGCATGTTTGCACGGTGTCCTGAATGTCTGTCTGCAGCGTCCCTCTTTCCGCCTCTCTGGTGTCCATGTCTCAACGCAGAGGGGAGATGGATGAGGGTGTTTTCCTTCTACAAATCAACACGTGAGTTTGTCATTAATCACCCTGCATGGATTTGACTGTTACACTGACGTTCCTCTGTTGCTGGAAGCTATCTCCAGTGTGTTTTTCCTGTCAGTTATAAGAAATGGGCGTCCTCTTCCTTACTGGGGCCATGGGGCCTTCTGGGATAGCTGCTGTTCACCTAGGACTTTACATCTCTCTTGGCCAAGGAATCTGTGATGAATGCAAAACAGAGACCACATCCCATAGTACTGTTCCTTGTCCTCCAGGCTGATCCAATGGAGAGCAGGTATATTTCTCTATCAGTCTGATAGTGTTAGGAAGTTCGATACAGTAGAAGTGGTAACATTTGCTGTGGCTTATCAGTATATTTACAACCAGCACACTCGGAGTGAACAGGATTTAAATGGGCATTGTGTGAAAGTCTAAAAAGGAAAGAGGATTTGCCTTAATGACACGTACCTGCTTCAAGGTAATTTCATTAGAAGAATCACTTGAACTTCCTAATGCTATCAGACTGATAGAGAAATATACCCTACAGAGATGTTCTCATTAGTAACCCCTCCTCCTCCTGTTCTCCTCTCTTTTCCTCTCCTCCTCCTCTGTTCTTTCTCTTTCCTCCCTCCAAAGCTCTGATTATTTCCAAAAGATTCAATTATCCTCTGTGATCTCCGACAGGGCTACCCAGTATATCTGCGAGGGAACAGAGCCGAAAGACTATGGTTTTATGTCACACTCTATTGTGCGCACCAATGCATGTAATCTCTTTAAACTTGTGTCATAAACAGAATTACCAAGGCCGTCCACACTACCATGACAGGATTGTTTTATAGAGACAAAAGGTATCCTTGAAAACCCTTTCACGCATGCCTAACGAGGGGAATGGCTCGTTTTTATAGACCTAATCAATTCCATTTACTTAAGAGGACTTTGCAACTCTTCACTGAACACGCTAATAAACATGTCCATTTGAATAGCGCCCACCACCTTAAGCATACAGCAGTATCTCTGTAACCCCAACTTATCTGTCCTCCTCCACGTCCTCAACTCCTTCAGCTCTCCCGCTATCTATCTGTGTTGCCATGGGATACATGGGAGTCAAGGTCGACAAAAGCATACATGGCCCACACAGAGTATGTTGTAGGAGAACAGAGTTTATGAATACATAATCCCCTGGTCCGTAGTGTATATGACAAAAACAATACTCCCATCATAGCCAGATGTGTGGGAAGGCACAGGCAGCCCCAGGTGCACAACCAGTCCCCCCCCCCCTTCGTACCTCACACATCAACCCTTGGGGCTCAAGGGGCCGAGGCCACGTCTGAGTGTGGGACCAGTGGCAGCGCTGATGGAGAAAACAGAGGTTTGAAAACCGGTGAGGCGTTGTTCCTCTAGGGGGCCGTTCCAGCAAGTGATGCGAGACTGAGACGGTTCACACCTGCAGCACTGGCACTGGCAGACAGGAAATGTCAGAGCTTTGTGGTGAGCCACTCTGTTATCAAATCGAGCAAACTCCATGGGGCATAAACATACACAAACAAAGGCATTTCATCCTCATTACACAGTGCTGGTGACTTTCCAAATGACTAATTGGCAATGAATCAATAGTAATCAAGCTCTTGATGTTAATGATTGGCTTGTAGTCTGTTAGTGTAGCTTGTTAAGTCTCTAGACATGTGTAGTCTCTAGGCATGTGTAGTGTCTAAACGTGCAGTCTCTAGACACGTGCAGTCTCTACACACGTGTAGTCTCTAAGCATATGTAGTGTCTAGGCATGTGTAGTGTCTTGGCATGTGTAGTCTATCGACTTGTGTAGTGTCTAGGTATGTGTAGTCTTTAGACGTGTAGTCTCTAGACATGTGTAGTCTCCAGGCATGTGTAGTCTCTAGACATGTGTAGTCTCCAGACATGTGTGGTCTCTAGACATGTGTAGTCTCTAGACATGTGTAGTATCCAGGCATGTGTAGTCTCTAGACATGTGTAGTATCAAGGCATGTGTAGTATCCAGACATGTGTAGTCTCTAGACATGTGTAGTATCTAGACATGTGTAATCTCTAGACATGTGTAATCTCTAGACATGTGTAGTCTCTAGACATGTGTAGTCTCTAGACATGTGTAGTCTCCAGACATGTGTAGTCTCTAGACATGTGTAGTCTCTAGACATGTGTAGTCTCTAGACATGTGTAGTCAACAGACATGTGTAGTGTCTATACTAATGTAGTCTCCAGACATGAGTAGTCTCTATACATGTGTAGTCTCCAGACATGTGTAGTCTCTAGACATGTGTAGTCTCTAAACATGTGTAGTCTCCAGACATGTGTAGTGTCTAGACATGTGTAATCTCTAGACATGTGTAGTCTCTAGACATGTGTAGTCTCCAGACATGTGTAGTGTCTATACATGTGTAGTCTCCAGACATGTGTAGTCTCTATACATGTGTAGTCTCCAGACATGTGTAGTCTCTAGACATGTGTAGTCTCTAAACATGTGTAGTCTCCAGACATGTGTAGTGTCTAGACATGTGTAATCTCTAGACATGTGTAGTCTCTAGACATGTGTAGTCTCCAGACATGTGTAGTGTCTATACATGTGTAGTCTCCAGACATGTGTAGTCTCTAGACATGTGTAGTCTCTAGACATGTGTAGTCTCTAGACATGTGTAGTATCCAGGCATGTGTAGTCTCTAGACATGTGTAGTCTCTAGACATGTGTAGTATCTAGACATGTGTAGTATCTAGACATGTGTAATCTCCAGACATGTGTAGTCTCTAGACATGTGTAGTGTCGAGACATGTGTAGTCTCCAGACATGTGTAGTCTTTAGACATGTGTAGTCTCTAGACATGTCTAGTCTCCAGACATGTGTAGTGTCTAGACATGTGTAGTCTCCAGACATGTGTAGTCTCCAGACATGTGTAGTCTCCAGACATGTGTAGTCTCTAGACATGTGTAGTCTCCAGGCATGTGTAGTGTCTAGGCATGTGTAGTGTCTTTGTAATTTACTAGGCAATGTTAATCACTAAAATCCTTACTGCTATGCTTTATTCTATCATGATGTCACTGTGTTAAAATTCTCATATAGAATCATTCTATTTGTCTCTATTGTATGAAGCAAGGCCACTAGTAGTGCCTGGCTGATGGCTCTAGCCTGTTTTCTGCTGGTAATCGCCTGCTCACTTCCAATAACCCCCTGCTGGTTCTCCCAGGGATACGCCTGCCATATTAGGGATGATGAGGCAGTGGCAGATGGACACGCTCGCTCTGTGTGCCTGCTCTCGTCATCCCTGTCATGGACGGGTGAGGCTTGGCATCGTTATCGGCTAAGTGGCTTCTTCTTCTTCGGGTGTACGAGGAAACCTCTCCGTTAGAGAGGGGGAGGGGGTAGAGAAATCACCCGGCGGTTCAGGTAATCACTGCCCGTGTTCTGCCACACTACACACCTCAGGGCCTCTGGGACCTACAGGATGATACCTCTGTGTCTAGGCTGTCAAGACTCACACAGACACACTTCACGTAGGGCACGTGACGACTGGGATTTTTCGGGGGGTAAAGGGGTTGTATGGTTTCAGGGTGTGTAAAGGTCTTATTTTCTGAAGTCAGGCACATTACTTCAATAGTGAAGAAATTAATTATGGAATTCAATCCATTGACAGTGCCGCATTTGAGGACACATTACTGTGCGACATATCAACTCACACAGAGAAAGTCTGGGGACATGGCAATTATCACAAATTACAGGACTGGACGCTCTAATAGTCCCTGGTGCTTATATGGATCGCAGGTGTGTAATTGTCGATAAGCCATTTCCGTATTGCCAAGCTTCAAAGTCCATGAGTCCATGAGTCCACCCACGAGATGGTTGACAATATGCTGTATTTGCAGCTTACTATTATTACCTTCAAAATGGCATGGTAATATCTACAGCATTATTCTAACGATGTTGTAGCCAGGCAACACAGCTCCATCTCCACAGTGGGGTATAGGAAAGGAACATCCGAGAGGAACTACGTTAATCAATCACTAGTGCTATTACATCAACACCAGGACAGCTTTGTCTATTCAACGCCTCATCCTTCCATCCCTATAAGAGGATTATCTAGTCTACTTCCTGTTTCCCTTATCGGCAGGTGTCTTGGCCTTGCTTTATCTTGGCACATCACAGAGTGTCCAACAGAGGCTTAAGGATTAAGATGAAATGCTTCTCTACGTGCAGGCGGACTAGATTGTGTATACATATCTTAATTAACCAAGATAAAGCATGGCTTTGCTTGTTTAATCCACCGCCTATTATAGATGACCAGATCACAGACTCACAATGTGCGTGTGAAGACGACCAAACAATTACAATTTGTCTGGGCTCAGTCAATTGCTGTGCTCATCCTTAGCATTACTGTTACCAGTGGGTGTATAATTTCATTCTTTGGGAAATGAAATTACTCTGAGATTCCATCATTATATAATTACTCAGCCTCAGTGTTTAATATAGCGTCACACCGCACTGTCTAAAGAGGAAAGAAGATATTGATCTACATCCAAGCTTCAAACATCTAATACTGGCAAAATGGAATTAAAACAGATTCTCTGCACATCAAAAGGCACTGTTCACAAGTAGTTCGGCTCACTTTTAAATCAGACCTGAAAATCAGTTATTTAAATCAATTGAAATTGTTATCAGTTATCAAAACATTTGTAATGGTAACTACTGTGGATGATGTCTTACCATTGCAGAGAAATGAAATGGAACCTCTTCAATGGAATCATTGAAGGCACCCTGGCTGTGACTGTTAATACATCTTGTCCCTTCCACTAGAATGAATTGCCTTTCATTGTCACTTATCGAGGCTGTTAAATTCGCCCATGAATGAAAGAGAATGTGTGTTCAAGCCATTACTGTGACTTATAATGTGATGACTCAAATCCTTTCTACCTTCCAAACTAAAGCCTTGTTTGTTACTGTACTTCCTCAAGCAGGGGAGGAGGAAAAAACTCGGCTGGGAGACAATAAAGCGATTAAATGTGACCATCGGCCAAGATGAGTTTTACTTGACCAAAACCAAAGATGACCTCAGGGATATTAGGAATCTTGGCATATTTTATACTGTAGAGGTTTGAGCTCTTCCCTTTCCTCTCCATTCCCTATGGGCTTGTATAGTGTGTGTGTGTGGTGGTGTGTGTGTGTGTGTGTGTGTGTGTGTGTGTGTGTGTGTGTGTGTGTGTGTGTGTGTGTGTGTGTGTGTGTGTGTGTGTGTGTGTGTGTGCGTGCGTGTGCGTGCGTGCGTGTGCGTGCGTGTGTGCGTAAGTACGTATGTTTCTTGGCTGCCTGTGGACATGTATTCCCTCTGAAACAGGGCAAAAGCTCACTGAGAACAGCGAGGCATTTCTTCAAGAAAAGTTTTTGTTTTTTGACTCAATCAAAGCTGCTAAGCTCCCATTATCGGTTTGCTGAGTCTTTCTCCATCTGCGTCCCTCCCCTTCCTCTGTTTCCTAGTCTGAACCATGCCTAAGGGTGTTGACGTGCTCTTCTTTGCCAGGATAATAAATAAAAGAAAACTTGTACCATCTAGAGGGGCTGTATTCCAGATCGCATTAGCACATGTGGCTGTTACGTAACGACATTCCGACCTTAAACGTTTCTTAGTCACCTCTCACCAAGTCGCTTAACCTCCCAGCACAAGCGGAGTTAAATGTTAGATACAGTAAAAGGATCATCGGCTCAAATTAGGGTGTTCCCTCAGTAGAGTCAGGAGATAATCTGGTCACAACTGATTTTTTGGAAGAGATGGTTTTGTTGATCTTGACCCCTGACCTCTGAGGATATGTTCCGCTGCAGCTTGCTCTGCTACATCCCGTCAGGTCACGTCACATCTGACTCTACTGAGGGAACACACTCTACTACCACTATCACAGAAACTCCTGCATTATTGAGTTCACCGAGCATGATTTATGTATCTCCAAATGATATCTGCTGAGAAATGTCAACCTTCCCTTGGATGATGATTGTACAGCCTGTTCAGACAGAGTCATAAGTGGGATGTTATTATATTTGAAAAGATGCAGGTAATATGGTCTGATTCGACAAAAAAGGAGAAAGGCTACATCGTTGCTCAAACATAATGAAAATGATGACTGACAAGGAAAAATACTTTGGATAGGGAAGGAAGGAGATAAAGCTGCATGATTATTGATTATTTTTTATGGTTACTCTGTCCTCTGGATGTACACACAGGGATGTCCATGAAAAGTTAAACCAACACCAGATCATGTAGATTTCAGGGACAAATACATGCCTCCTGAAATACAGCTGTCGTTGGTCAGCAGAAGTTAACAAGCACGCTGAAACGAGTGTCATTCTGAGAACAGGAGCACGCCCCGGCGCCCGCCAGCCCAGAACAGCCTGACTCTCAGAGAATCAGTCCATTAGCTTAATATCTACAGACGTCTGTTTAAAGGGCCCGCCATTTACTATGTGTTACCTAATCACAATGTTCCCTGGGGAAATCATCCAGAGGAGGAAGCTAGACAGCATGTAACAGTAGCATCATCACCATCCACAAGCCACCTCTGTCATCGCTCCAATTAGACAACTTATGAAAAGGAGGCAGCTGCTGCCACTGGCATTCTTGTTATTGTTAGGAGTGGCCATAGCACGTAGCAAATGTAATGTGCTTCTTCCGCAACTTCACCATCCACACGCGACTTACTGTACATGGCATGTAACTGTAACTGCCTCTGGTTCTACCACTGGTACTGTATTAAGCTGATTAAGCTGAATGAGTGAGTTCCCCCTCAAGGGCAACGCAATTCTACGACTGTCTGGTACAACACCAAACCAATGAAGGATATCCGTCCCTGAGCGCTTCTGTTGCTACAGGAGTGTAAGCTATAGATGTGAACACCAGGCAATGTTATTCATTTTAAATGAATCCATGATAATGAGTGAAGACATAATTACACAACCGGACTGAGATGAGCAACAGATGTTTGTGTGAACTTTCGACAGAAATTAAGGCCATTGTAAAGGTCTGTAAGAGATATAGATATTTAACAGTGCAAAAAATGAATTGGAATCCAACAAAGACATTCTGAAACCCTGCTGTGAATTGTAAAAAAAAAATAAGAATAATAAAAATGCATTTTATGACAAATCCAGGTGCTTTTAAATCTCAGCAGACAGACAGTGGGAGTGTTAAAGCCATTAGAATCCCATGTACCAGCAGAACTCTGATGGTTCGGACCAACAAAAAAAAAAAAAATTCCACTCTTTGAATCCAGAATCTCCCTAGGCATGTTTCGGGCTGTTGGCAGTTAGACATAGAACATCATGAATAAACCAAGTCCATGTTCTGAATCTGAAATGTACATTTGGAATAGATTTGGAATGAATACACCAGATATACAAAAGTATGTGGACACCCCTTCAAGTTAATGGATTCGACTATTTCAGTTGCTTACAGGTGTATAAAATTGAGCACACAGCCATGCAATCTCCATAGGTAAACATTGGCAGTATTTTTTTATTTATCCAACTAGAAAAGTTGGTTAAGAACCAATTCTTATTTACAATGACGGCCTACCGGAGAACAGTGGGTTAACTGCCTTGTCCAGGGGCAGAACAACAGATTTCTATCTTGTCATCTCGGGGATTCGATCCAGAAATCTCTCAGTTACTGGCCCAACGCTCTAACCACTAGGCTACCTGCCGTTCCCTGCTGCATGACTTTACTGAAGAGCTCAGTGACTTTCAACGTGGCACCGTCATAGGATGCCACCTTTCCAACAAGTCAGATCGTCAAAATTTCACGGCTCAGCCGCGAAGTGGTAGGCCACATAAGCTCACTAGAAAGGGACCGCCATGTGCTAAAAAAAAGAATTGCCTGCCCTCGGATGTAAAACTGAAAACTACCAAGTTTCAAACAGCCTCTGGAAGCATCGTCAGCACAATAACTGTTCATCGGGAGCTTCATGAAATGGGTTTCCATGGCCGAGCAGCCGCACACAAGCCTAAGATCATCATGCGCAATGCCAAGCATCGGCTGGAGTGATGTAAAGCCATTGGACTCTGGAGCAGTGGAAACGCGTTCTCTGGAGTGATGAATCACGCTTCATCATCTGGCAGTCCAATGGACAAATCTGGGTTTAGTGGATGCCAGAAGAATGCTACCTGCCCAAATGCATAGTGCCAACTGTAAAGTTTGGTGGAGGAAGAATAATGGTCTGGGGCTGTTTTCATGGTTTGGGCTAGGCCCCTTATTTCCAGTGAAGGGAAATCTTAACATTACAGCATGCAATGACATTCTAGACAATTCGGTGCTTCCAACTGTGGTAACAGTTTGTGGAAGGCCCTTTCCTTATTCAGCATGACAATGCCCCAGTGGAAAATGTGAGGTCCATACAGAAATGGTTTGTCGAGATTGGTGTGGAAGAACTTGACTGAACTAAACAGAGCCCTGACCTCAACCCCACCGAACACCTTTGGGATGAATGGGAACGGCGACTGTGAGCCAGGCCTAATCGCCCAACATCAGTGCCTGACCTCACTCATGCTCTTGTGGCTGAATGGAATCAAGTCCCCGCAGCAATGTTCCAACATCTAGTGGAAAGCCTTCCCAGAAGAGTGGAGGCTGTTATAACAGCAAAGGGGGGACCAACTCCATATTAATGCCTATGATTTTGGAATGAGATGTTTGATGAGCAGGTGTCCACATACTTTTGGTCATGTAGTGTATTTTGTAATCGATACGATACAGAGTTAATGCCTGACTTTTTTCCTCTGTCCTTTATAAGAAATATAACCTGATTCTTAATCCCTTTCGCACACAACAGGTGGGAAAGACTTTAGTTTCATTCATCACATCCAGAAGGGGCATAGCCCCTAGCTTCTCCAGGAAGGGGCTTTAACCAGGCTAACTCAGATCATAAATCCTATAGACCTTCAGGGCTCCCATCCAAGGAAAACTCCTCCGGCATACATGATGTGGACGCAGCCCAGTCAGGGGGAGAGATGTTGAAGATGACAGGCTAACCATGGACCTTTTCATTTTGATTTATTTGGAATGTTGGGTGGAACATGTGGAAGTGACTTCGAATTATATGATACATGATGAATACTCAAACTACTCATGAGAGAAAGAGAATGGTTATAACAAGTAATCACATTTTATGCATGACCATGTCCATAACCTTGGTGTTTTTGAATGTTCTGGACCACTTTTTTCTCCCTACTTCCACATTCCAGGCCGTGGAATAAACATGTTCTCTCAGCCAGAGAGCATAAGTACTGTCAATAACTAAATCTGTTAAGATGAGCTTTATATTACATAAGCTAAAAGAAACATAGACATAGAAGCTATTTGTCCAAAAGTGGATAATTCACAGATTTCTAAATGAGAATCTGTAGCGGTGATTGTTCTTCCTATGTAGGAGTCAGCATGGCAGTGAAATTAATGTAGCCATTTATTGAGATGACTGGAATATCCATAAAAGGTTTGACATGTTATTGTGAATTCTGTAACGATGGCCATCCCTCACAGACGTCATCTCATTCTTATTAGCGGCCTATTGTGTGGCATCTCAGAGAAACCATTAGTGGTTGGCAGGGGTCAGCCGGTGCAGTTAGAAAACGCACGGTTCACTGACTCCAAACAGCACTACAGGATTTCGACCATGCTCTGCCTAAGTTAATCTTCCCTCAGAACAAAATTCGATTCCCATCACTCTGTAGTTGCAGTGTTCTCTCTTTGAAAAAAGAGAATGGCTTGGGCGTGTGCTGGCTCTTTTGAGGCACAGAGGAGAATACTAGAGGTGTTGTTTGAAATTATCTACATTTGTTTTCAGAGACAGACACATATCAAGATTCCAAATTCCAGGGGCGAAAATCTGATATCAACTTTGGAGGGGACAATTACATGAAATTTTCTCAAGAGCAATTCCTGAGGGGGACACCAAAAGTAGTGCTGTAACACATAGCCTACATTGTAATATGGTAAATGTATATTGAGGAACCAAAGAAATAAGGTGTTTGCCGTACTCCTAACTACCGGTACCCAAAACTACACAACTAATCACAACAGCAATACCATTGCCTTTAACAAATCTTAGTTCAGTCACCAGTTTAAGTTGAGAGTGGGGGTATCCATGGCATTTTCCAATTATGTTCCTATTTTACAAGTCCAAAAAATTGAGAACCTTTCATAATGTTGCCAAACAAAGACTCAACAAACTTACCTGAGACTCCCTGTCTCTGCCAGTCTGTCCCTGCATATCTGTCCCCAACTCTGCTGTCTGTGTGCCATCTGTTGCCTGCTCTGCCTAATGACATCATTGTGAAACATTTCCATTAGAATTTCATTTCTTTCTTATGAACATTTTATCAACTAGTCTTTGAGATATTAGGCTACTAGGGTTCTTACTATGCGTTTTGGTGTATTGAAAAATACTCTGATGTCCGTCTTTTATTTTTCTGCCATTTTTCTACCTGGCTGGCTGGCTGGCTACACACACAGTGTGTAGGTTATTTACAGTAGGAGATGGGCTTCTATCATCTTCAATCATTCTATTTGGGCTTCGATCTAAAAGGTAGCTAGCAAATGTGAAACGGATTAAAATGACAAGAGTTGACAGCTGTATGAGTTCACCATTTACACAACATATGCTGCAACCTTTTGTAATTTTAATAGTTTGTTTCATATTGGCTGGCTTCCAACAATAGCTGAATTTGCAAAGCTAGCGAGCACCAATTCAGTTTCAGTGGTGTTTGCTATAATCTTTGCTACCCAGGTTAAATAAAGGTGAAATAAAATAAATAAATAAAAGTTCACTTGCGACAATTTAGCTTTTGCAACGAGACCATTAAATATATTTAAGACAATGGTAGAAGAGAGTGTAGTTCTGTTCAGTTTGTATTTCAGTTTATCGCTAACCTTATCACAGGGACTTTGAAGCACTAACTTACATCATCTGCATGCTGATTCCATCTTTGACGACGCCACATAAATGGAATAGGTACTAGCTAGCTTAATAGTTAATATTTGCGCGCTAGCTCTGCATATTCAGCTAGTGTGTGTGCGCGATTGACTGGATTAACCTCACGTCAGTTACGTAGCAAGCTAAGGAACTGGCAGTGGATCAAACCATTGTGAGGCAAAGGGTGGGGGGGTTGCAATCTTTTGAAACTTAAAAACGCGCTATTAAGTGTCTATAATCGGCACAATTGCTTTCATTGCGTATTATTAATATTATTTAAATGACATAGTTATGTTTCAGTGATATATTGGGGGGGACAAATCATATTTTTCCCAGGATGGGGGGGGTCCCCGGGATTTCCCCCCCTGCCCCCTACACACACAATTTGACCATTGGGCCCCTAAAGAGAACTGAAGTTTGGACACACTTTAACAATGCTCTGGGTGGCCTTCCAAATGCATTGTAATGGCACAAGTACGAAGTACACTGAGAATACAAAACATTAAGAACACTGCCCTTTCCAGGTGAAAGCTATGATCCCTTATTAAATCCTCTTCAATCAGTGTAGATGAAGGGTAGGAGACAGGTTAAATAAGGATGTTTAAGCCTTGAGACAATTGAGACATGGATTGTGTATGTGTGCCATTCAGTGGGTGAATGGGAAAGACAAAAGATTTAAGTGCCTTTGAACGGGGTATGGTAGTAGGTTCCAGGCGCACCGGTTTGTGTCAAGAACTGCAACTGCAATGCTCCCATGTGTATCAACAAATGGTCCACCACCCAAAGGACATCCAGCCAACTTGACACAACTGTGGAAAGCATTGGAGTCAACATTGGCCAGCGTCCCCGTGGAATACTTTCGACACCTTGTAGAGTTCATGCCCCAACAAACTGAGGCTGTTCTGAGGGAAAAAGGGGGTAGGGGTGCCACTCAATATGTTTTGTACACTCAGTGTACATCTCTCAGGCATTTGAAAGAGTCATGCACTAACAATGGCACCACTTGATGTAACGTTGTTTTATCATGCTTAATTATCTTTAATATAACATACTTTTTTTTTTTACATTGCCAAAGTATTTGATGACATTTAAAACCAGCAGATTATGTGATCCACAGGGAAGAGGACTGCTCATATCCATGTGTTTCTCTAAGTAAGACTAAAAAGCAAACAAATTTTGTCGAAAGTCCATGTATGCAAAAATCTACTTCATTATTCAAAACCTCATTAACGGGAGGCTTAGTTCTTTAAAGGGAAAAAGTCTGCATTTCTAGTCAAAGCCGTCCCCAAAGGAAATTAATATATTTCTTGGTTTATTCGACTTTCAAAACGTGAGTGGTTTAATGGGAATGGAATTGCAAAGTGCCTTTTAACAGCTGTCCAATTAAAGCATTCGGGTCGCTTCAAAGTGACAGATCTTAGCTGTGATAAATCACCACATCGCACAGATCTAGATGGAAGAAGAAATCGTTTCAGAGGTTTGTCTTACGAGGCCTATTTGCTTTTGCATGAGGCTTGCCATAGAGTCAGAGGATCCCCAACTCCCCTCCTCTAACTGAGCAGCCCATCCACCACAGTACAGGAAGTGAGTGTTGTCTGTGGGGAAAGCTGGAATGCAGGAAGAAAATACCAAGACAACTGAGAGAAAAATGTAGGGGAAACGCTGCCAAAATTATATTTTTTCTAGGCAGAGGGTATAAAAGGGGCTAATCTTTTGGGTAATACCACCACCCCCTACTCAGCTGGAAAGGAATGTGTCCTTTCACAACTTGAAATGAGGGTTTGGCTGGCATGGAATCAATAGGGAAGAAGTGGTGGGGGGTGGGGGGGTGGGGGGGGGGGGGGGGGGGGTTGGCCAGCCTTGAACTGGGGAAGACTGACAACCTCGACACTTCAGCTCTGTGAATAAAATCTGGTGCATGTCCAGTCAGCTAAATGGTTTGACAAAAAACTAAGTCTTGCTTGTCCAAGGAAATTGATTTCAAATGATCCAATCAAAACACTTGTTCTTCTTTGATGTTAGAAAAATTGAGATTCAGAAAATGTGTCTTATTCAGAGAGAGACACTTCAAGTGTAATTACATTCTCAAAATGCATTTATTCATGTAATCTTACAAACAGTGGGTATTATGGGGGGTTCATTAATTCATCAGTTACATTGTATTTTGATCTGTTTAGCAACAATGGGAAGTTCCAACTAGTGAAGGTTAAAACCTGATTGAATTGAAGTAGAGTACCTCACTATGCAATCTAAATTGTCTGTCAATCAGCTCTATCAGACCAGGCAATCAATATATGATTTCTACATTACATGGAATTAAGATGGAAAACTGTAGACTACAGTACTTCCTAGGTTATCCACCTTTACTTCTTTAAAGTCACTTCCAGTTGATCAAATTACAAAAAGTTCTGCAGATAGTGATTATTACCAATCATATCATAACATTAACAGTAGCTGTTACTGTCATCACCACATAGTTGACCACAAGAACGAACAGTGTAATTGTCAATATTATCTTATGACACTGTGGATACAGCATCAATAAATAACCAATGTGGCCCGAAGTTATTTATAAACCATAACTCAATCATTTAGTGTTATACCCCACCTGAAGGCCACTACTCATATAGAATTACAGCTTGAGAGGAAGTGCATCAATTTAGGTTTAACAACCAGAATTTCATGGCTTCTCAAATCCATTTAACTGATTACAGTAGGGAACATGCCTGCCTGTTGCATGGCGTAACCTGGCAACCCAGTAGCCACGTGCTGGCAGAGAGGGGGCAGAGGGGCGGGTGGTGGAAAAACCTCTACCCTTGTGCTCCTCCACTCGTCCCCATGCCTTAATTGGATGGTGTAATTACAGCCCCACATCCTGATGTGAAGCAGACATGCACAGTGAGCTTTTAATAGGCCCTGCTAAAAAGCCAGGAGGAACAGCTCAATTCAATCCAGGCCGCTGAATGTGCAGGAAATACCCACCACAATCCTCCATAAACATCACACTGCCACCCCTGGTACCGGGAGAGAACGTTTGAAAGACGCTTCTCTCCTGCTGAACTCCTCTTACTCTGGCAGTGAGGTAACAAAAGGTCTGGTCAGGGGCGAAGACTACACTTGGACTTCTACCATTAGCATAGACTAGAGGTCTGTCTATGTGCTGATTGTGCGCAAAAGTTGCTCAGAAACTTTAGAAAGCCTGCACTTTCAATGGAATGTATCGAATTAACTTGCAAGCAGCAACTTCAGCTTTTTTGAGAACAGGAAATGTGAATTATTATGTGGATTATAATTAATGGACATTTTATGTAGGGGTTGCTACATTTTTCTTTAGGGCAAATCAAGTCTGCATTTTTTAAGTGGAAATTTCAAACTTTAGAATCCTTTTTAAACCTTGAATACTCTACAAGTTTGCATTTTCTTTTGTACAGGAAAATTCCTACAACAACAGGATGATCAAATTAAAATACAGCATCGGTAATGGTCCAGAAGGAAACTCTTGGCCAGTTGTGAGGAGCAAAGTGGACAGGAAAACAGAAATTGAATTGGCTGAATCCTATTTGCATTTTCCCTCTATCATCCTTAATAGCACAGTGGTTGGAATCATGGGCATAAACTATTATTATTTTGTGTCCATTTCCAGAGGAAAACTTGCTTCATAATTACAGAGGTAGAAGCATTCAAGTTTCCTTTAGCACTTTGCCTGATGAGTCATGTTACCTCACTATTACTATGAATAGAGAACATAGAAATGAACATTATTTCTGTCTAGATGTGGTCATTTTGTAGGTTTAAAATCTCTGAAACTCGATTATGTCAATGGCATAAAATGCCACAAAATACACAGTAGTTTATGAGCACTGGCAAGACATAGATACGCAAAAATAGACGATTTTTCTGAACTGTTAAATAGACAAGGGAATCATGCCTGGAGTGTCATCCGTAAAGAATCCAGTGCATCTCGAGTGCAGTCATCAGCAGGGGCCATACGAAGCCATATGACCAAGTCAGACTGGCATACATTGACTCCTCCTGACAAAGCCCCAGCTATGCAGACATACTTTCCCTTTACAACGCACAAAGGCCATGTTAAGAGCAACTGGCAGAACAATAACACCTAGCAAAAATACAAAAATCTAGACCAGAGGCAAGGTCACGACCAGCTTAGAACAAGCCATCACTTGTGTGTGTATACGAGTTGCATGAGTTAGTGTCGTGTGTATGGTCCATGATATGTATGGTGTGTGTGAGTGTGCTTGAACGTCATGCGTCCAGACAATACCTCTATTGTAATGATCTGTGCCAGAGGGAGGGCCATGGATGCCTTCTCGATGCTTATCTCATGTGTGGGCCGAGGCTGTGACTGGAACGTGTTGCACGGAGAAAGAGAGCAGGCTGAGAGGCTGATAAATGATCTATTAGTACAGTGCTTCAGGAAATAACATGCCATCTGCATGCCAGTGGGAGGGCAGGCACAGAGAGTGTACAAGTGAAGGCCTCATATTGTAGATTTACTGTTACTGTACAGATGTAGGACCTTAATTTGAGCCAGCAGGAAAATAATCCTGCAGCAACAGGAAATGTGAATTATTATATGGATTATAATTAACGGACATTTTTTTGCAGGGGTTGATACATTTTTATTTAGGGCAAATTAAGCCTTTTAAAAACTAAAATACACTACAAGTTTGCATTTCTCAGCAACAAAATAGTGATCAAATTAAGATCCTACATCTGTAGGCCCTAAAGGTTGGAAGAGTTCACACGCCTGCCACATTCTGCAGTCCAGGGTCAATGGTGGAGCAAGAAGGTTAGAAGAATGCAGAGGAAAGTCCTGCATAGCATACTACACTCACTGATTAGAAATGTGATCAAAAAATTATGATCATCAGTCATTCTTATCAATTATACATTTGGATGAAATATGTTAACCTGGTAAAGCTCCTTCAACCGTAAAATGAACTCCAAAAACAATAAATCAATGTGTGCTTAAGCATGTGTTATTTTCTTAGAAGTGTTTACACAGCTGATATCAAATACAATCAACTCTGCTATTGCTGTCTGGAAGCCAGATAAAAACATATTTACTTCCCTTTTCCCCTTAACAAACAATATTTAACAACTAACACTACTTTGGTGTCTCGTAATAAAGATACTTTGCGGGTTAATTCTCACCTTTCGATGCAGCACGTGGCAACCTGTGACATCACCAACACTTCATCCCACACCACCCTCCCCCTGACCTTTAGGAGGTCCTCTGCATTCATCGACCAATGGGCTGTCAACCCTCATTGCCCAGCCTGATGAGAGTACGGGGCTATAATCAGGGCTGTCATCTTCGGGAGATGTAGTTAGACATGCATGGCTGGGCCTCTATGGCCAGCCTCTACACACTGGAGCTCAAGCCTCAGTAACAACTGCTGCTCCTCTTATATGACCTCATGATCCCAGGCCCCAGGAGCGCTAAGCACATTAGCATGGCCATACCGAAACCACTGGCTCACTCCTGGCAGCCAACAGCCTCCAACCCCCAGCCTCCACCACCAGCCTCCAGCCCTCAGCCTCTAGCCTACAGAATGAAAAGCATTTGCGTATGGGGACTAACTGTGTGCAGGCATATTGACAGGCAGAGCAAGAGACACTTGAGGGAGTAGTAAGAGAGAATATACCCTGCTGAAAAACAGCATAGACCAGCATAGGCTGGTGACTAGTTCTAGTTTTGCTGGTGACCAGCCTTCGCTATGTTTTGGAAACTGGTGACGAGCCTTCGCTGTGTTTTTGCTGGTGACCAGCCTTCACTGTGTTTTTGCTGGTGACCAGCCTTCGCTGTGTTTTGCTGGTCACCAGCATCATCAGCTTTTTACCAGGTAGGCAAGTTGAGAACAAGTTCTCATTTACAATTGCGACCTGGCCAAGATAAAGCAAAGCAGTTCGACACATACAACAACACAGAGTTACACATGGAGTAAAACAAACATACAGTCAATAATACAGTAGAAAAATAAGTCTATATACAATGTGAGCAAATGAGGTGAGATAAGGGAGGTAAAGGCAAAAAAGGCCATGGTGGCAAAGTAAATACAATATAGCAAGTAAAACACTGGAATGGTAGATTTGTAGTGGAAGAAAGTGCAAAGTAGAAATAGAAATAATGGGGTGCAAAGGAGCAAAATAAATAAATAAATAAATACAGTAGGAGAAGAGGTAGTTGTTTGGGCTAAATTATAGATGGGCTATGTACAGGTGCAGTGATCTGTGAGCTGCTCTGACAGCTGGTGCTTAAAGCTAGTGAGGGAGATAAGTGTTTCCAGTTTCAGAGATTTTTGTAGTTTGTTCCAGTCATTGGCAGCGGAGAACTGGAAGGAGAGACGGCCAAAGGAGGAATTGGCTTTGGGGGTGACCAGAGAGATATACCTGCTGGAGCGCGTGCTACAGGTGGGTGCTGCTATGGTGACCAGTGAGCTGAGATAAGGGGGGACTTTATCTAGCAGGGTCTTGTAGATGACCTGGAGCCAGTGGGTTTGGCGACGAGTATGAAGCGAGGGCCAGCCAACGAGAGCGTACAGGTCACAGTGGTGGGTAGTAGATGGGGCTTTGGTGACAAAACGGATGGCACTGTGATAGACTGCATCCAGTTTATTGAGTAGAGTGTTGGAGGCTATTTTGTAAATGACATCGCCGAAGTCGAGGATCGGTAGGATGGTCAGTTTTACGAGGGTATGTTTGGCAGCATGAGTGAAGGATGCTTTGTTGCGAAATAGGAAGCCAATTCTAGATTTAACTTTAGATTGGAGATGTTTGATAGATTGGAGATGTTTGATGTGAGTCTGGAAGGAGAGCTTACAGTCTAACCAGACACCCAGGTATTTGTAGTTGTCCACATATTGTAAGTAAGAACCGTCCAGAGTAGTGATGCTGGACGGGCGGGCAGGTGCGGGCAGCGATCGGTTGAAGAGCATGCATTTAGTTGTACTTGTATTTAAGAGCAGTTGGAGGCTACGGAAGGAGAGTTGTATTACATTGAAGCTCGTCTGGAGGGTTGTTAACACAGTGTCCAAAGAAGGGCCAGAAGTACACAGAATGGTGTCGTCTGCGTAGAGGTGGATCAGAGACTCACCAGCAGCAAGAGCGACATCATTGATGTATACAGAGAAAAGAGTTGGCCCAAGAATTGAACCCTGTGGCACCCCCATAGAGACTACCAGAGGCCCGGACAACAGGCCCTCATGTTGTCCGGGCTCACGAAAGAGAGGTTGAACAGGCTAGTAATAGGGGTTGCAACAATTTCGGCAGATAATTTTTGAAAGAAAGGGTCCAGATTGTCTAGCCCGGCTGATTTGTAGGGGTCCAGATTTTGCAGCTCTTTCAGAACATCAGCTGACTGGATTTGGGAGAAGGAGAAACGGGGAAGGCTTGGGCGAGTAGCTGTGGGGGGTGCAGTGCTGTTGACCGCGGTAGGGGTAGCCAGGTGGAAAGCATGGCCAGCCGTAGAAAAATGCTTATTGAAATTCTCAATTATAGTGGATTTATCGGAGGTGACAGAGTTTCCTATCCTCAGTGCAGTGGGCAGCTGGGAGGAGGTGTTCTTATTCTCCATGGACTTTACAGTGTCCCATAACTTTTTTGAGTTTGTGTTGCAGGAAGCAAATTTCTGCTTGAACAAGCTAGCCTTGGCTTTTCTAACTGCCTGTGTATATTGGTTTCTAACTTCCCTGAAATGTTGCATATCATGGGGGCTGTTCGATGCTAATGCAGAACGCCACAGGATGTTTTTGACCAGCTAGTTGGCCAACCGAACCAGCTGGAGTAGACCATGCTGGTCAGACCAGCTTGACCAGCTAGACCATGCTGGTCAGCCAGCATAACTGGCTAGACCATGCTGGTCAGACCAACTTGACCAGCTAGACCATGCTGGGCAGACCAGCTTGACCAGCATCCGACCAGCACTGACCAAAATTGACCAGCTTGAAATGTATTCTGGTCTGCGCTTTTTTCAGCAGGGCAAAGGGACTTGTGAAGTGAGGCTGGGTGTTTTTATGCACAGTAGCAGTCAGACGTCTCTGAGGAGAAACACAGTATTTTTGGAGAGCTAGTGAAATGCAGGGTGCTTATTGTAACTGGCAGGGGATTGAACATTAAAAACTTCTTCAGGATTGGTGGGTCCCCTGCAGGACGGTTGAGCTAACGTAGGCTAATGCGATTAGCATGAGGTTGTAAGTAACAAGAACATTTCCCAGGACAGAAACATATCTGATATTGGCAGAAAGCTTAAATTCTTGTTAATCCAACTGCACTGTCCAATTTACAGTAGCTATTACAGTGAAATAATACCACGTTATTATTTGAGGAGAGTGCACAGTTTTGAACATGAAAAGTTATTAATAAACATATTAGGCACATTTGGGCAGTCTTGATACAACATTTTGAACAGAAATGCAATGGTTCATTGGATCAGTCTAAAACTTTGCACATAACACTGCTCTAATCACATCACCTGATAACTGATGTGTTCTGGCACAAAAATGCTTGCGGTGCATCACCCAGGTGGGTGCTACACGTTGATGGTGGATGAGGTGAGTTTCCCCCTACGATGTAAAGCGCTTTGAGTACCTCAGTTGGTAGAAAAGCGCTATATGAATCCAATCATCATCATCATCATCATTGAACCTTGGCTGGAATAATACATTATGGCCTTTCTCTTGCATTTCAAAGATGCTGGTACAAAAAAATCACAAATAAAATGTTGTATTTTTCTTTGTATTATCTTTTACCAGATCTAATGTGTTATATTCTCCTACATTCCTTTCACATTTCCACAAATTTCAAAGTGTTTTCTTTGAAATGGTATCAAGAATATTCATGTCCTTGCTTCAGGTCCTGAGCTACAGGCAGTTTGATTTGGGTATGTCATATTTGGTGAAAATTGAAAAAAAAGAGTCCGATCCTTAAGAGGTTTTAACATTTCAATAGTGCAGTGGCAGTCTTTCTTCTTCTGCAGGGAATTCATATAACAGCAGAGCAGAGGAGAGAGTTAAGACTTGGCTGATTCATAGGGCTTCCTTCTGCTTGGTTTATTCAAAGCCAACCTGTTAATCATAGGTCATGCTTGTAAGGTGGCACTGGCAGGCCCCTGAATCAGTGCACTATTTCATAATACAATGATGATTGTCATTTATTTCCTCATGAAATTATTTTTGAGCAATCGTTAAAAAATAAGATGTATTTTGCAAATAGGAAATTTGAAAGAAAACACGTGTTATTTATTTTTATACAACGGGTGGGTCTAATCCTGAATGCTGATTGGTTAAAAGCGAATTCCAGCCGGTGTCAATTGAAAAAAGGTCAAATGCTAATAGTTTGCAGTCTTTACAGCTTCAGTGCTTGAAGTGATTGTGTTAGCTGTGTTGTTGGCTAGCTCCTCTGAACAACAGTGTCCTGACGAGAGAGCACATTTTCTATGCCGGGCAAAATCGCGCCTCCTTAGCTAAGTTGTTATGGATGTTTCCAAATAAATGTCGCTAGAAAACAGCTTAAACAAATGGAAACGCAGATACTGAACGACTGGGTCCCGTATCTGGCAACCAAACCAATAGAACGAACGACCAGCCGGCTTGGGTAGCCACCCTAGATTTGTGTCGGGACTATCTATCTTGTGGAAGGATGAAATAGTATGAATACATTCATTTTAATATAATTTTTTTATGAAAATATGTCAATCATTATTTGAATATCTTGGTAACCGTTGTATAAAAGTGATAATGCCCTCGAAGCCGGTGTTTGGAGGATATATTGGCACAGTTTGCCGGCCCTCCCGTGCTAATATATCCTCCAAACACTGGCTTATCGGGCATTATCACTTAAGTGTGTGTGCGTGTGACAAGCAACAATCAAGATCTTTCTACCTATTTTCTACATTGATTGTTGACATAAGTAATTGATAGTTGTAAGGGCTTGACGCAAATATATGATGGCATGAACAGAACAGAAAGAGTGACAGTGACTGCTTATGTTTGAACACCAAGACACAGTAGACCAACGATCCTTACACAACTCGCTGTGCTTCAATACAGTAACTATGAAGGTGATTATGGTAGACACATACCAGGAAATAACAAAATTAGTTGTCTGATATTCGAAACATCTCGGGACATAAGTGAATTCATAAATATACTTTTGTTTTAAGTGATTATTTCATTTATCTATTCTACTTCTGAAGGAATAGGCTGCATCCAGCTACTAAGCCAAGCGATTCACTTTTTTCACTAGCGTTGAAAGACATTTCCTCTGTATCTTTCATGACTAGCGCCATAAATGTGTTTAGCTAACATTGTTCTTTAAGTAATAATTGGACAGAAAATGTGCAATAATCAAAACAGATGAGAATGAACTTTAAGTATTGAGGTTTGTTGATTATTTTGCAGTTCCCTTTTAGTCGCCTCACAACCATGCTGTTTACTGGTAGTCCAATTCTGAAAAATGCCTAAATGGCCAATTTTAGAGGAAGCGCTTCTATTACATTTCCCTTTTCTCGTTCCAATGCTTTTGTCTGGGTTCTGCAGGCAGTAAATAGCTTTGAGGGGTCAGATCTCACAGCCAGCCAGATTCATAATAACACTAATGTTGCTACACAGGTGGTAATTTCACCAATGCTTCAATCATTTCAGAACTCCCAGTGACAACAACAAGAGTTATGGCATTGCACTAAAACTCAGCAAGTGTTTGTACAGTTCTGTAGGTGAGAGAAGTTTGGAAAATACTTTTCTGTTCTTCCACTGTAAGTCTAACGGCAGGGGCAGATGGTGGGTTGGTCTCCAGCTTTGCTCCGTACACCATAATAAGAGGTAATTACTCTACATGACAAGTGAAAATGACGTCACAATGCCAGCACCGAGCGAGCACCCAGCCCATTTGCTTCGGGAGAGGAGAGCGTTACCCAGTGATTCACGACCTCAGACAGATCTCATCCCACAGCCCAGGACCTCTTATCTCAGCACAGTTCATCAGGGAAGCCCTATAAGTGATATATCACCAACAGTGTCTGAGAGTTATAGATGAGTAGGAACATAGCCAAGTTCCACTAGAACAGAGTACCAACATTCCAACTGCTTTAACGCTCACATATAATATTATTGGATCTGTCCCATATCGTAACTTATATATTCTTTAGACAAACAGCGGAGTAGATTGTGGGTGGTTTCTGCCAACACTCTCTGTTTGTTCAACCCCGAACAGTAAGAAAATCAATATCACCATTAACTGTATCGTTGAGTTAATAAAATGGCTTTATGCAGTTGGCCATCTGATAGTGTCTACTGTAAAAAAAATAAAAAAATAAAAAATTGATAATGGTTAGCGCAGCTGATTGCAACATCACTGTTTAAGATTTAAGTGCAAACCTTTAAAGGGCTTTGGGCTTATCCTTTTTGTTTAAATATTTTCAGAAAACATTCTTGGCCTCATTTTCTGCAAGTATACCATGACCAAGGGTGTTAAGAGCTTTCGTCGTAACCATCATGGCTAAGAGAGAAAAAGATCTGAAGCAACATTCTCAAGATAAGTCTAGCGAAGCTAGCTAAACAAAACCAACTAAGAAGGCGTTTTGAGTGGGAAAATACCAATACGCACATTAAGTGAAAGTGAAATGGCAAAGGCAGCAGTCACATCACATTCATTCTGGTGTGTGTCTTAACCATTAGTTAACACATATTCATTGTAATGCCATATAGTCCCTTCCCTTAGTGGCAGTTATTGCATCTTTTCAACACAAACGCTGTTGGAGTGACTGAGTTGGCATATTTCAAACAAGCTATTTTATTAAGTAGCCTATGCTAATCCAGTTGACATATCCTATGGCGTGACTCGTGTATTTATCTTCTATTAAGCTTTATTAAGCCTGTGATTCTAGATGACATGGTGTTCTTAACTGGAGACCTGAACTTCTACCTTTTAGCCTGACGCTCCAAACCTATTCTGTCTTTTCAGTCATGTGCAAACCTCTATTCAGACTAATGAGATGACACAATTAAAAAGTCGTATACGATCAGTGAATGCACAATACTGTATGGGTCTAGAATGCTTAAGAAACCATACTGTTTGGAATGTGATGATTTTTGCTAGACTTTCAGTGAAAGCTGAGGCTGTTACGGTCATGGAATTTTGGATGACAGTAATTGGCCAGCCAACTGACCGCAGTCTCTTCGAATATAAAAAAACTAAAACATTTTGACACGCATTTTCTCCTTTCTTTCGCTTCGGACTGCATGTGCTGCCATAGAAAAATAATGAATAGAACGGGTGTCCCCATTGCATAATGGGTGGACTGGCAGCCATTGCGAGTGTACACATATGAGCAAAGCAGGAAGTAAAAGCAGAAAGTAAAAGCATAAAGTGTACCCATCAACATGTGCTGTGATTTGTTGATTCAATTCAAATGACATTACCAACAATACATTCCATTGCAGGAGCCACATCAGTTAACATCATTTGAATGAACATTCTACATTACCATGGAAATTATTGCATCACAATACCAGGCAGCCATTGCGAGTGGACCTGTCAGGGTTTAGTTTAGTTTATTAGGATCCCCATTAGCTACTGCACAACAAAAATACTATTTACACACTATTCATATATAAGTATTCATATTCTTAAATACAGTACAGTTAAAATAGATCTTTAGAAAGAGGAGAGGCGCTGTGATACGAATATGTTTTTTAAAGCTAAACTTGCTTCTTGACTTGGCTCTATACATAACTGAGAAACGCAATACATCTGGTACCGTCAAGAAACCCATAGTGGCATGTCAGGGTTAGAGGTTCCAAGCTAACCTGAGTAACAGTTTCTTTATCTCCCATTCCACTCCCTGTCATTGCTAAAGAGACAAATATGAACATTCTATCATTAATGAACTCGAGGAGAACAGAGAAGTTGATCCAATCACAACGATTATCAAAATATTATAAAACTGGTGGGTCTAATCCTTAATGCTGATTTGTTAAAACTGCATTCCAGCTGGTGTCTATACCACAAGTTAGGGCTCCCGAGTGGCGCAGTGGTCTAAGGCACTGCATCTCAGTGCTTGAGGCATCACTACAAACACCTTGGTTCAAATCCAGGCTGTATCACAACTGGCTGAGATTGGGAGTCCCATAGGGCGGCGCACAATTGGCCCAGCGTCGTCCGGGTTTGGCTGGTGTAGGCATTGTAAATAAGAATTTCTTCTTAACTGACTTGCCTAGTTAAATAAAGGTTCATTTAAAATGTTATAAAAAAAAATACCACCGGCTAAATCCATGACGTTAAAATGCCTATTTACTCTGTAACACCAAGCAATTTATGAACTTGATCTCCATTATAAAAAGACTCCAGACATTAACTCACATTTCTTTTAGACTAACATTTCGTTTTCAAAAGCGGAGATTTGTATAAACCTTGCTGTCTGTCTCTCAGACATTTGCAGCATTGTTTCAATCTTAAAATTGGATCTCCAGCTGTCGCATAGTAATGAACGCAGACAGGCAGGCAGCTTTTCACAGCCATTTTAAATCATGAATCAGCATCATTTTTATGGATACAGTATATACAAAGAAATATCAATAGAAAACAGGTAAAGCGCAATGAAGTGCAGCTACTTTTCAGTCTTTCCAGCTTCAGTTTGAAGTTATTGTGTTGTTGGCTAGCTCCTATGAACAACAGTGTCCTGACGAGAGAGCACATTTTAATACAAGTTTTTAATGAAAATATGTCAATCATTATTTGAATGTATTGGTAACCCGTTGTATAAAAGTGACAATGCCGCCCTCAAAGCTGGTGTTTGGAGGATATAATGGCCCGGGTTTGCCGGCCCTCGACTTTCATCTCAGGTCTAACAACACCCGTGCCAATATTTCCTCCAAACTCCGGCTTCTCGGGCATTATCACTTAATTGGAACTCTTTTTTCTCTCTCCACAGAACACGTTAGTATCCGGTTGCTAAGCAACCATGTTTTGTTGGTCCAAACAAAACCAGTCTGACAAAAGTTGCTAACTCACTTCGAAATGCTCAAATTAAATACATACTGCAATTCCAGCCACAAAAACTTGTTGCTTTGATTTTAAGCCTCAAAATACAACTTGCCTAGCTCAGTGGTTCCCAAACTGTGGGGCGTGCCCCTTAGGAATTCAATCTGTCTTCAACTTACTCTTGAAAGTTGTAATAGTAAGAATGCACAAGGTGCCACTTCGAAATTGGGTAGTGCATCATCAGTTTTGTCATGTCAGTCATTGCATACCTTAGAGAGCTATTTATAAATTGTCGGAAATGTCCAGACCAGCTAGCCTATGTCAGCTAACATTTTTTACCTAGATTTTTTAGCCCATAGATTTTGTTGGAATGTTTGAGTCACTGAAATATCACATGAATACACATTAGGCATGGCAAAATGTATAGAATTTCAAGGAATAACAAAAAGCTGCTCTGTTGTTCAATGTACAGTACATGTAACTCGGTCAACAATCCCGACCTATGGTTCGCAATACTCCCACGTAGGAAAATAGCCTGTGAGACGAGCCCGTTCTATTAATTCTTTGCTTCAGCAAGGGGCAACTAAGTTTCATCACGTTGTTAAGAGTCCAAGTTATCGCAAAAACGGACTCAACCGCAGAATGCCTGGATGTCCTGTCTAAAGTCCGTCAGTCAGCCCCCAAAATATATATACACTATATATGCAAAAGTATGTAGAAACCCCTTCAAATTTGTGGATTTGGTTATTAGGGGCTTTGGCTGTGGGTCGGCAGGTAGGTTAGTGGTTAGAGCATTGGGCCAGTAACCGAAAAGTTGCTGGATCAAATCCCCGGGCTGACAAGGTTGTTCTGCCCCTGAACAAGGCAGTTAACCCACTGTTCACCGGTAGGCTGTCATTATAAATAAGAGTAGTTTGTTCTTAACTGACTGGCCTAGTTAAAAAAAAAATTAAATTATAATTTCAGCCACACCCGTTGCTGACAGGTGTATAAAAATCAAGCACCAGTACTACTTTAGTTTTTTTGGGGTATCTGTACTTCACCATTTATATTTTTGACAACTTTTACTTCACTACAGTCCTAAAGAAAATAATCTGCTTTTTACTTCATACATTTTCCCTGACAACCAAAAGCACTCGTTACATTTTGAATGGCTAGCAGGACAGGAAAATGATCAAATTCATGCATTTACTGTATCACGAGAACATCCCTGGTTATCCTTATTGCCTCTGATCTGGCAGACTCACTAAACATAAATGTTTTGTTTATGGCTGAGTGTTGGAGTGTGCCCCTGGCTATCCATTAAAAAAGAGATGAAGGAAAATTATGCCGTCTGGTTTGATTAATATAAGTAATTTGATATGATTTATGCTTTTACTTTTACTTTCATTACTTAAGTATATTTTAGCAATTACATTTACTTTTGATACTTAAGTATATTTTAAACCAAATACTTTTAGACTTTTACTCAAGTAGTATTTTACTGGGTGACTTTCACTTTTACTTGAGTAATTTTCTTTTAAGGTATCATTACTTTTACTCAAGTATGACAATTGGGTATTTTTTCCACCACTGTCGAGCACACAGCCATGCAATATCCGTAGACAAACATTGCCAGTAGAATGGCCTTACTGAAGAGCTCAGTGACATTCAACGTGGCACCGTCATAGAATGCCAACTTTCCAACAAATCAGCTCGTAAAATTTCTGCCCTCAAAGAACTTCCCCAGTCAACTGTAAGTGCTGCTATTGTGAAGTGGAAACGCCTAGGATCAACAACAGCTCAGCCGCAAAGTGGTAGGCCACACAAGCTCACAGAACGGGACCACTAAGTGCTGAAGAGCATAGAGATTGGTTGCAACACTCACTAAATCAAATTTTACTCGTCTCATGCACCGAATACAACAGGTGTAGACCTTACAGTGAAAGGCTTACTTACAAGCCCTTAACCAACAATGCAGTTTTAAGAAAATACCTAAAAAAAGTAAGAGAAAATAATAACAAATAATTAAAGAGCAGCAGTAAATAACAATGGTGGGGCTATACACAGGGGATACCGGTACAGAGTCAATGTGTCAACGTGCGGGGGCACCGGTGTCGAGGTAATTGAGGTAATTATCTACATGTAGGAAGAGTTATTAAAGTGGCTATGCATAGATAATAACAGAGATTAGCATTAGTGTGGGGGGGCAATGCAAATAGTCTGGGTAGCCATTTGATTAGATGTTCAGGAGTCTTATGGCTTGGGGGTAGAAGCTGTTTAGAAGCCTCTTGGACAAAGACTTGGCGCTCCGGCACCGCTGCCGTGCGGTAGCAGAGACAACAGTCTATGACTAGGGTGGCTGGAGTCTTTGACAATTTTTAGGGCTTTCCTCTGACACCACCTGTTATAGAGGCCCTGGATGGCAGGAAGCTTGGCCCCAGTGATGTACTGGGCCATGCGCACTACCCTCTGTCGTGCCTTGCGGTCAGAGGCTGAGAAGTTGCCATACCAGGCAGTGACACAACCAGTCAGGATGCTCTCAATGGTGCAGCTGTAAATCTTTTCAGTCTCCTGAGGGGGAATAGGTTTTGTTATGCCCTCTTCATGACTGTCTTGGTGTGCTTGGAGCTCTCCACCTGCTCCACTACAGCCCCATCGATGAGAATGGAGCCGTGCACAGTCCTCCTTTTCCTGTAGTCCACAATCAGCTCCTTTGTCTCGATCACGTTGAGGGAGAGGTTGTTGTCCTTGCACCACACGATCAGGTCTCTGACCTCCTCCATACAGGCTGTCTCAGCGTTGTCAGTGATCAGGCCTACCGCTGTTGTGTCATAAACAAACTTAATGATGGTGTTGGTCGTGCCTGGCCGTGCAGTCATGAGTGAACAAGGAGTACAGGAGGGGACTGAGCACACACCCCTGAGGGGCCCCTGTGTTGAGGATCAGCATGGTGGATGTGTTGTTACCTACCTTCACCACCTGGGGGCGGCCTGTCAGAAAGTCCAGGATCTAGTTGCAGAGGGAGGTGTTTAGTCCCAGGGTCCTTAGCTTAGTGATGAGCTTTAAGGGCACTATTGTATTGAACACTGAGCTGAAGTCAATGAATAGCATTCTCATGTAGGTGTTCCTTTTGTCCAGGTGGGAAAGGGCAGTGTGGAGTTCAATAGAGATTTCATTATCTGTGGATCTGTTGGTGCGGTGTGCAAATTCGAGTGGGTCTAGGGTTTCTGGGATAATGGTGTTGATGTGAGCCATGACCAGCCTTTCAAAGCATTTCCTGGCTACAGATGTGAGTGCTACAAGTCGGTAGTTATTTAGGCAGGTTACCTTCGGGTTCTTGGGCACAGGGACTATTGTCGTCTGCTTGAAATATGTTGGTATTACATACGTAGACAGGGAGAGGTTGAAAATGTCAGTGAAGACACTTGCCAGTTAGTCAGCGCATGCTCGGGGTGCACGTCCTGGTAATCCGCCAGGCCCAGCGGCCTTGTGAATGTTAGCCTGTTTAATGGTCTTACTCACATCGGCTGCGGAGACCATGATCACACAGTAGTCTGGAACAGCTGATGCTCTCGTGCATGTTTCAGTGCTACTTGCCTAGAAGCGAGCATAGAAGTTCTTTAGCTCGTCTGGTAGCCTCGTGTCACTGGGCAGCTCTCGGCTGTGCTTCCCTTTGTAGTCTGTAATAGTTTGCAAGCCCTGCCACATCCGACGGGTGTCGGAGCTTTGCCTGCTTGATGGTTCGCCGGAGGGCATAGCGGGATTTCTTATAAGCTTCCGGGTTAGAGTCCCGCTCCTTGAAATCGTCAGCTCTAACCTTTAGCTCAGTGCGAATGTTACCTGTAATCCATGGCTTCTGGTTGGGGTATGTACGTACAGTCACTGTGGGGACGACGTCCTCGATGCACTAATTAATAAAGCCAGTGACTGATGTGGTGTACTCCTCAATGCCATCGTAAGAATCCCGGAACATATTCCAGTCTGTGCTAGCAAAACAGTCCTGAGGTTTAGCATCTGTGTCATCTGACCACTTTTTTATAGACCGAGTCACTGGTGCTTCCTGCTTTAATTTTAGCTTGTAAGGAGGAATCAGGAGGATAGAGTTATGGTCAGATTTGCCAAATTGAGGGCGACGGAAAGCTTTGTCTCTGTGTGTGGAATAAAGGTGGTCTAGAATTTTTTCCCTCTGGTTGCACATTTAACATGCTGATAGAAATCTACTGAAGCAACATCAGCAGAGCTTCAGGAAAATGGTTTCCATGGCCAAGCAGCCGCACACAAGCCTAAGATCACCATGTACAATGCCAAGCGTTGGCTGGAGTGTTGAAAAGCTCGCCACCATTGGACTCTGGAGCAGTGGCAACGCGTTCCCTGGAGTGATGAATCATGCTTCACCATCTGGCAGTCCGACAGATTAATCTGGGTTTGGCGGATGCCAGGAGAACACTACCTGCCCGAATGCATAGTCCCAACTGTAAAGTTTGGTGGATGAGGAATAATGGTCTGGGAATGTTTTTCATGGTTCGAGCTAGGCCCCTTAGCTCCAGTGAAGGGAAATCTTAACGTTACAGCATACAATGACATTCTAGACGATTTTATGCTTCCAGCTTTGTGGTAACAGTTTGAGGAAGGCCCTTTCCTGTTTCAGCATGACAATGCCCCTGTGAAAAAAGTGAGGTCCATACAGGAAATGGTTTGTCGAGATTGGTGTGGAAGAACTTGACTTGCCTACGTAGAGCCCTGACCTCAACCCCATCAAACACCTTTGGGATGAATTGGAACACCGACCGCCAGCCAGGCCTAATCGCCCAAAATCAGTGCCTGACCTCACTAATGCTCTTGTGACTAAATGGAAGCAAGTCCCTGCAGCAATGTTCAAACATCTAGTGGAAAGCCCTCCCAGAAGAGTGGAGGTTGTTACAGCAGCAAAGGAGGGACCAACGCCATCTTAATGCTCATGATTTTGGAAGTAGATGTTTGACGAGCAGATGTCCTTATACTTTTGGCCATGTAGTGTATTTTTTTTTTTACGGTTATGACAGTTATTTTATTTTCATGACGGTCTGTTACACAATTATACAGTAATTGTGACTGCCCTAGTGACAGCATTAAGAATTATTCTAACACTGCATGTGTACATTCATTCAAGCGCTGCATAGATGATTAAGTTGATTGTGCAGTAATAAACAAAGCAGTAACGGGCAACATAATCATAGAATACCCCCGAGGCAAAAATCAAATTGCTTTTAAATGAAGTCTACACATTTTAATAAATGTAATTTTGTCTGAACTAATTCTGTAATCCTTGCTGCAACTGAACAGCATTGCACCAAACTCTGTATCCCTTCAATCACTGTCAGACATCATTATTTTGAATCCCATCATCGTCATTAAATTCAGGAAAGCCACTCTGGACCTCTTAGCCTAAGGCGAGGGAAGCACTCTCTCTGTAAGCACCGCCATGGAATAGCAAAACACTACAGACATCCAGACATAAAACTAATGTTGTTAACTTCCCCAAAAAGAATAGTTTGAAGCTGAAACCCATGTTGGACAAAATGGATCAGGTTTAGTTGCTGTGTTCCGGAGCGGTCTTTATTATAGCACATCTCAGCTAATTACATGATCAATGAATCCCAGCCTGTTCCCTGCCACTTGGCTGTGAATGGAATGTCAATGGCTTTTTTAATGGCCCAGAGTGCTGGAGCAATGAGCTGTAAGGATAGATAGAGAGAGAGAGAGAGACAGACAGACTGCTGGGACGGAGACGCTCAGTATCTACTGATGTTTGAGTTTGAACACCTATGAGTTGTAAGACGGATGCTTGGATAAGTTTTGGGACATGCTTGTAATATGTGTTGTAGATCATTGCAAAGACAATTGCATGCTTACCTACACTGATATTGAGCCATGGTACATACAATGACAGTGAAATGTATTGTTTTTCAATATTGGTATTTGATATTTTATTAGGATCCCCATTAAAGCAGCAGCTACTCTTCCTGGGCTCCACACGAAACGTGACATATTACAGAACATTTACTAACCTGATAAAAAAACGAACACTAATTAAACCTATACATCAAGCCAAGACCTGCCAGCAGAAGTACCCACTCCGCACCTGGCTCCTGCAGAAACTGATTCTACTACACTAATTCTAGCAGAGAGGGAGGCTGGATCCGTGGGAAGAGTTCCTCAGTGCCAGACTCCTGCTTTAAACATTAGCAAGTCAAGGTCTGTCTGTCTGTCTGTCTGTCTGTCTGTCTGTCTGTCTGTCTGTCTGTCTGTCTGTCTGTCTGTCTGTCTGTCTGTCTGTCTGTCTGTCTGTCTGTCTGTCTGTCTGTCTGTCTGTCTGTCCTCTTTATCTGCTCTGCTCTCTTTTCCCATACTATTAGGAACAACAGCACCTCCAATATCACTCTGTTAATTGGAGTGGCTTTAAATGGATGACATCATGACCTAGGCATCCTGGCACAGACTAAAAGAGCTGGGGTCGAATAGATACAGATAGTGTCCACTGGGATACCGCCCAGTTTTCCTCACTGCATGGTAATGGTAACCTACAAATCTATGTGACTAGGAATGAGTGTGTTTTTTTCCCACCCTGATTTGGTCCATGACCCAGTAACCAACTGAGCGTCTTGGAGAAATGGGCTGCTAGCCATAAATAGCTTAGGGAATTAGGTAGGCTATAGCACCGTGAGGATGGATAATTGTTAAAGTATGAACGCTACAGCACTTTTTGAAGATGAGTCAAGTATTTGGGTTACGATTCAAATAAAGTGTTTTAAACTGGTGTGTCTGTGTGTATGTGCGTGCATTTGCTTGTGTGTGAAATCAAGCTGTAAAGTTTTTATAACAGCAGTAACCGCACTCACTCCCAATAGAGGAGTCACTAAAACCAAATAATACTTTGCCCCTTTCACATGCAACAACAAGGATGGAGGGACAAATCTGCTAACTCCAGAAGCTCTCAACAAACAAGAGACAAGTTTAACTCTGCTGCAGCTGTCGTGTTCACCTTTCATCCCTCTGTGTGTCTGGGGCCTGGTGGAGATCACAAGAGGAAAATGGCAGGGTCCAAAGCAACCCTATTCACATCCTTTCAGGAAGAAGGACCAAATGCGTCCTCACATTCACACTGCACCATTGAAGGCATTGTTAATGCAGGACAAAACTGCACAATGAACTCATGACGACAGCAACCTGGATGTCAAGTACTGCTATTGTTTTATGGTTTTATGTGTCTAATCCTTTGGTGTGTGTGTGTGTGTGTGTGTGTGTGTGTGTGTGTGTGTGTGTGTGTGTGTGTGTGTGTGTGTGTGTGTGTGTGTGTGTGTGTGTGTGTGTGTTTGTGTGTGTGTGTGCGCACATATTGAATATCAAAGAATCAAAGAGAGGGAATGGAAGAAAGAGCGAGTGGAAGCATGTTTACCTACTTGAACTGTTTGTATTATATGAAAAATTGTGTTTGAGGGTAAAATACTGCTACAGTCACAGGACAATGGTTATGCGTTGTCAGTGGAGGGGAAAAGCATAACCCAATGATGATAAACGCGTCAACACTTTCTTTGAAATTCCAACAGGTGCAGAAATAATTCATGAATCACGCTGAAAATAACTCTGTTCAAAGTTTGAATACAGCCTTCTGTGCAGTTAGGCTGTAATCCAATATGACATGGCCCTATTTAGTTCAAGTCATTCAGATGGAAAGAACTCAGGCAAAAACTAAACCAAACAATGACCTCATCTATACAGATCCTCTGCCTATTTAAGCCTGTTAATTTGAGCAGTGCCACTGGTCCCTTTTACACTAATTCATGGACTACCTAAAAAATAAAAAACTCTACCTACAGTCGGGGAAAAAGGTATTTGATCCCCTGCTGGCCCACTGATAAAGAAAGGATCAGTCTATAATTTTAATGGTAGGTTTATTTGAACAGTGAGAGACAGAATAACAATAAAAATATCCAGAAAAACGCATGTCAAAAATGTTATAAATTGATTTGCATTTTAATGAGGGAAATAAGTATTTGACCCCTCTCAATCAGAATGATTTCTGGCTCCCAGGTGTCTTTTATACAGGTAACGAGCTGAGATTAGGAGCACACTCTTAAAGGGAGTGCTCCTAACCGCAGCTTATTACCTGTAAAAACGACACCTGTCCACAGAAGCAATCAATCAATCAGATTCCAAACTCTCCACCATGACCAAGACCAATGAGCTCTCCAAGGATGTCAGGGACAAGATTGTAGACCTACACAAGGCTGGAATGGGCTACAAGACCATCGCCAAGCAGCTTGGTGAGAAGGTGACAACATTTGGTGCAATTATTCGCAAATGGAAGAAACACAAAAGAACTGTCAATATCCCTCGGCCTGGGGCTCCATGCAAGATCTCACCTCGTGGGGTTGCAATGATCATGAGAACGGTGAGGAATCAACCCAGAACTACACGGGAGGATCTTGTCAATAATCTCTAGGCAGCTGGGACCATTGTCACCAAGAAAACAATTGGTAACACACTACGCTGTGAAGGACTGAAATCCTGCAGCACCCGCAAGGTCCCCCTGCTCAAGAAAGCACATTTACATGCCCGTCTGAAGTTTGCCAATGAACATCTGAATGATTCAGGGACAACTGGTGAAAGTGTTGTGGTCAGATGAGACCAAAATGGAGCTCTTTGGCATCAACTCAACTCGCCGTGTTTGGAGGAGGAGGAATGCTGCCTATGACCCCAAGGACACCATTTCTACCGTCAAACATGGAGGTGGAAACATTATGCTTTGTGGGTGTTTTTCTGCTAAGGGGACAGGACAACTTCACCGCATCATTTGACGGGGCCATGTACTGTCAAATCTTGGGTGAGAACCTCCTTCCCTCAGCCAGGGCATTGAAAATGGGTCGTGGATGGGTATTCCAGCATGACAATGACCCAAAATACACGGCCAAGGCAACAAAGGAGTAGCTCAAGAAGAAGCACATTAAGGTCCTGGAGTGGCCTAGCCAGTCTCCAGACCTTAATTCCATAGAAAATCTGTGGAGGGAGCTGAAGGTTCGAGTTGCCAAACGTCAGCCTCGAAACCTTAATGACTTGGGGAAGATCTGCAAAGAGGAGTGGGACAAAATCCCTCCTGAGATGTGTGCAAACCTGGTGGCCTACTACAAGAAACGTCTGACCTCTGTGATTGCCAACAAGGGTTTTGCCACCAAGTACTAAGTCATGTTTTGCAGAGGGGTCAAATACTTATTTCCCTCATTAAAATGCTAATCATTTTATAACATTTTTGACATGCGTTTTTCTGGATTTTTTTGTTGTTATTCTGTCTCTCACTGTTCATATAAACCTACCATTAAAATTATAGACTGATCATTTCTTTGTAAGTGGGCAAACGTAGAAAATCAGCAGGGGATCAAATACTTTTCCCCCCCACTGTACACAAAGAGGGGGAGAGTAAGTTCAAAGGTTCCCAGCCACCTGGCATTGTTGGGTCTTCTGGGCACCATCGACAGCACTAAGGTTAGATAAACCTTTTCAGGGGGAAGTGAGAGGCTGGCATGGAAGGACAGCAATCAAAGCAGCATTTGTGAGGTGGACCAAGACCGGCTTCTATCCATTTAGAAAACAACATCGGGGCAAGGAGGAGGCCACAGGCCAGCATTTTCCTGGGATTAAACAGCAGCACTAAGGAGACCAAGAATGATTGGACAAGTAGGGTTGGAGAGCTCCTGACTATAGAGGCATGCCGAGCTCAGCTCCAGGATATTGGTGTGAAGATAAGTAACTGTGGAACTAGGAAACTGCTGGCTAGAGAAGGATAAAGCAATGGCTGTCTAGTATCAGCTGCCTCCCAAGGTGGAGAATACGGAAAAAGACTAAACACACATCTCAGTGGTTGCCAACACAGCCCTGTGAATCAGAGGTCAATGGTTCAACCCCAGGCTGGGATCAGCTCAGCCCTAATATCAGTCTTTTATTACGATGGCAGGCCTCACAGCCAACACATGGAGCATAGTGGAGGGGCTGGGGTTATTGTTATTACAATAAGGGTCACAGGGCTAGCTGGAGAGCTGCTCCCTCTAATTGAGCTCACTGAGGCAATAGAGACATTTCTCAGGACCCATGCCAGCATGACTGTCAAAGCCACAGCCATGCCACAGTCAAGTCTTCCAGCTCTTACTTAAAAAGCACAGAGTTTCTTGGCCTCAGTTTCAACTCAACACAAATGTCTTGGGTTAAAGTAGAGTTAAAGTGACTGTAAAGGAGAGACCCTATAGCTTCTTCTACTTAGCATAAATAGTGCCTGTGTGCCTGGTTGCATCGCAAAAGGATGAGACAGATTCACAGCAACCTTCTCTCAGCAATGAGTTTTTTGAGTTAGATGCTGAAGCTTAGTGTGAGCTGACACAGAGCTGGATGAAAGACTTCACAGGGAACACACTTCTATATGATTGAGAGGATTTCTCTCTTGTAAACTATCTTTATCAGTGTTCCCACAGAGGCAGATTGACGTACACCCCCTTTTGCCCTCAGATCAGCCTCAGTTCGTCGGGGGATGGACTCTACAAGGTGTCGAAAGCGTCCCACAGTGATGCTGGCCCATGTTGACTCCAATGCTTTCCACAGATGTGTCAAGTTGGCTGGATGTCCTTCGAGTGGTGGACCATTCTTGATACACACAGGAAACTGTTGAATGTGAAAAACGCAGCAGCATTGCAGTTCTTGACACACTTAAACCGGTGCACCAGGCAGCTACTACCATACCCCGTTTAAATGCACTTAAATATTTTGTCTTGCCCATTCACCCTCTGAATGGCACACATACACAATCCATGTCTCAATTGTCTCGAGGCTTAAAAATATATTTTTTAAACCCTGTAGAGTCAATGTCCGCGGCCTGCGAAAATCGAATTAGCATAATAAAAAAATCCTGCTAAAAAATCTGTTTGATTAAACTCGAGATGTCGGGTTTTTTGCATTGGATGCGTCTCAATCCACCGCATCTGCCGATGCCGCACTTCCACATCTGCGGTGAAATGTGACAGAGATAGAGCAGTGTTTGTCAGACCATGAGACATCACGAAAATTGGTCTTCTCACAAAATCGTCTGAAGCGTCCGAACAGTTTGGGCTACACACTAATATGACTGGTGAGACTCTCACGAACCCGTACATATCGGTTGTTTTGCTCTAGACCTCACAAGACTCATCTGAATGTCACCTGGTACCAGTTTAAAAAATGTATGAAAGTATATATGGAGACTGTTTAGTGCCAAAAAATAAGGGGTTAAATAGGTGTAAAAAAAATACAAAAATGCTTCCTGATCTTTCTTATACCTCTCAGATATGACAGACACTTCAGAACAAACTTCCTTTTGATTTTTGGGGGGAACTATCTGTACATTATTCAATGTATTTGTATGGGCTAATAGCAGAAAGGCCAAATACATTTTTTCATCAAATAATAATTCAAAATGAAATAGCAAAATTATCCTTGGTATGACCTTCTTAAACCCCGTCCCCTTGGGTGACTGGATTTTCCGGGCCTTTCACACCGCCTGATATAGAGGTCTTGGATGGCAGGGAGCTCGAGCCCCAGTGATGTACTGGTCCGTCCGCACCACCCTCTGTAGCACCATGCGATCGAGGGCGGTGCTATTGCCATACCAAGCAGTAATCCAGTCAGTCAAGATGCTCTCAATGGTAGAGCTGTAGAATTTGACGGTTTTTTTTACGTTTTTTAGGACACTGCCAGGTCATCGTCGCAAGTGATCAGGCCTACCACCGTCGTCAGCAAACTTGATGATGGTGTTGGAGTCGTGCGTGGCCACGCAGCCGTGGGTGAACAGTGATCTCAGGAGGGGACTAAGCACACACTCCTGTGTGGCCCCCATGTTGAGGGTCAGCGTGGCAGAGGTGATGTTGCCTATCCTCACCAGCTGGGGTCGGCCCGTCAGGAAGTCCAGGATCCAGTTGCAGAGGGAGGTGTTCAGTCCCAGGGTCCTAAGGTTGGTGACGAGCTTGGAGGGGACAATAATATTGAACGCTGAGCTGTAGTCAATGAACAGCATTCTCACATAGGTATTCCTCTTATCTAGGTGGGTTAGGGCAGTGTGAAGTGCGATTGAGATTGAGTCGTCTATGGATCTGTTGGGGCGGTAAGCAAATTGGAGTGGGTCTAGGGCAGGTTTTCAAACAGTCCATTTATATTTCCCATCGGGGCTAAACATTCGGGGGAGTTTTTTTCTCACCTGAGTAGCCTCGTTTCACTGCCAAAAATAAAATGAAACCATCTAGTGTTCAGCGAAATAACAACACAATGTCAAATACAGGTAGCCTAGTCCAATAATTAACATCCAATCACATTAACCGTTTCTCTCTCGCAGGAATTCCACTAATGGTCCGTATGTAACCAAACGTAGCCGCTGCTCATGTTGGTATCTGTACTGATGGCGCAAAAGCCATGACTGGGAAACATAGTGGAGTGGTAACTCTCGTGCAAGCAGTTGCTCCCGGCGCCACTTGGGTACACTGCAGCATCCATGAGAGGCTCTTGCTGCCGAGGGAATGCCTGACAGCTTGAAATACGTTTTGGACATTACAGTGAAAATGGTTAACTGTTAAAGCAAGGCCCTTCAACTCTCGTGTACGTTCTGTACAATGCAATGATATGGGCTGTCACCTTGTAACGCTTTTACAACATACAGAAGAGCGCTGGTTATCAAGGGGCAAAGTATTGACAGGTTTTTTTTAATTAAGAGACGAGCTTAAAGTTTTCTTTACTGACCATCATTTTCACTTGTCTTATCGCTTGCATGATGACGAGTTTCTCTGGCCTATCTGGGTGATGTTTTTTCTCGCCTGAATGATCTGAATCTAGGATTACAGGGACTCTCCACAACTATATTCAATGTGCGGGACAAAATTAAGGTTGGAGTTGGAGCTCTTCTCTGTCTGCAATAACAAGGACAACACACAGGTCTTTCCATCATTGTATGATTTTTTGTGTGCAAATTAATTTAAGCTTACAGACAAATTCAAATGTGAAATAGCGAAGCACCTGAGTGAGTTGGGTACACAATTACGCAGGTACTTTTCCGAAATGGATGACACAAACAACTGGATTCGTTATCCCTTTCATGCCCTACCTCCAGTACACTTACCGATATCTGAACAAGAGAGCCTCATCGAAATTGCAACAAGCGGTTCTGTGAAAATGTTATTTAATCAGAAGCCGCTGCCAGATTTCTGGATTGGGCTGTGCTCAGAGTATCCTGCCTTGGCAAATCACGCTGTTAAGAAACTGATGCCCTTTGCAACCACGTACCTACAGTTGAAGTCGGAAGTTTACATACACTTAGGTTGGAGTCATTAAAACTCGTTTTTCAACCACTCCACAAATTTCTTGATAACAAACTATAGTTTTGGCAAGTCGGTTAGGACATCTACTTTGTGCATGACACAAGTCATTTTTCCAACAATTATTTACAGACAGATTATTTCACTTATAATTCACTGTATCACAATTCCAGTGGGTCAGAAGTTGACATACACTAAGTTGACAGTGCCTTTAAACAGCTTGGAAAAGTCCAGAAAATTATGTCATGGCTTTAGAAGCTTCTGATAGGCTAATTGACATCATTTGTAACGCTGGGACGTTGTGGGTGTGGAGTCAGGCGCAGGAAACAGAAGCGTTTACTACAGGGCTTTTATTTACGCACCACCAAAAGAGTATTCGCCCAACACAACAGGGCGTATCAAAATACAAAGTCCCAAACAAAACACGATCCACTACACAACACACAGTGTAAATGAACGAAACAAGCCCGCACACAGAACAGGTGGGGAGATGGGCTTAAATACTCATCTAATAACTTAATTGAAAACAGGTGCAACAAATAAAGGCATAACCAACAGAAAAGGGGATCGGTGGCAGCTAGTAGGCCGGTGACGACGACCACCGAGCGCCACCCGAACAGGTAGAGGAGTCACCCTCGGCAGGAGTCGTGACATCATTTGAGTCAATTGGTGGTGTACGTGTGGATGTATTTCAAGGCCTACCTTCAAACTCAGTGCCTCTTTGCTTGATATCATGGGACAATCAAAAGAAATCAGCCAAGACCTCAGAAAGAAAACTGTAGACCTCCACAAGTCTGGTTCATCCTTGGGAGCAATTTCCAAATGCCTGAAGGTACCACTTTCATCTGTACAAACAATAGTACACAAGTATAAACACCATGGGATCATGGCGTCATACCGCTCAGGAAGGAGATGCATTCTGTCTCCTAGAGATGAGCGTACTTTGGTGCGAAAAGTGAAAATCAATCCCAGAAGAACAGCAAAGGACCTTGTGAAGATGTTGGAGGAAACAGGTACAAAAGTATCTATAGAGGCGAAAGAAACGCACACCTATTTAGGCAAGGTGCTGGCTAGCGGAGTGGAACACTTAAAAAAATAAAGGAGAGTTGCACACTCTAGGAGCTCAAATACAACAAAAAAATGTATGTCCAAATTTTTATGTCCAAATTTTTATGTCAAACGTTTCGACAGATAAGCTGTCTTCATCAGGGTATAGGAAACAGGTACAAAAGTATCTATATCTGTCACGGCTGTTCGAAGGAGCAGACCAAAATGCAGCGTGTTCATAGTTCCACATATTTATTCAAACGTGAAACTGAATGCAATACATAAATAACTTGAAAACACAAAAACAACAAACCGTGACGCAGAGAGGAAAACACACTACTCAAAAGATAATAACCCACAAACAACAATGAGAAAAACCCCTACTTAAATATGATCTCTAATCAGAGGCAATGAGGATCAGCTGCCTCCAATTAGAGATAAACCCCAAACAATCCCAACATAGAAATAGACAAACTAGAACCTAAACATAGAAATAGAAAGCATAGATTAGCCCAAAACACCCCCTGTCACGCCCTGCCCTACTCTACTATAGAAAATGGCATCTTACTATGGTCAGGACATGACAATATCCACAGTAAAACAAGTCCTATATCGGCATAACCTGAAAGACCACCCAGCAAGGAAGAAGCCACTGCTTCAAACCCGCCTTAAAAAAGCCAGACTATGGTTTGCAACTGCACATGGGGACAAAGATTGTATTTTTTGGACAAATGTCCTCTGGTCTGATGAAACAAAAATATAACTGTTTGGCCATGATGACCATTGTTATGTTTGGAGGAAAAAGGGGGATGCTTGCAAGCCGAAGAACACCATCCCAACCGTGAAGCACAGGGGTGGCAGCATCATGTTGTGGGGGTGCTTTGCTGCAGGAGGGACTGGTGCACTTCACAAAATAGATGTCATCATGAGGATGGAAAATTGTGTGGATGGGAAACTATGTGGATATATTGAGGCAACATCTCAAGACATCAGTCAGGATGTTAAAGCTTGGTCGCAAATGGGTCTTCCAAATGGACAATGACCCCAAGCATAATTCCAAAGTTGTAGCAAAATGGCTTAAGGACAACGAAGTCAAGGCATTGGAGTGGCCTCCACAAAGCCCTGACCTCAATCCTATAGAAAATTTGTGGGCAGAACTGAAAAAGTGTGTACGAGCAAGGAGGCCTACACACCTGACTCAGTTACACCAGCTCTGTCAGGAGGAATGGGCCAAAATTCACCCAACTTATTGTGGGAAGCTTGTGGAAGGCTACCCATAATGTTTGACCAAGTTAAACAATTTAAAGGCAATGCTACCAAATACTAATTGAGTGTATGTAAACGTATGACCCACTGTGAATGTGATGAAAGAAATAAAAGCTGTAATAAATAATTCTCTCTAATATTATTCTGATATTTCACATTCTTAAAATAAAGTGGTGATCCTAACTGTCCTAAGACAGGGAATTGTTACTAGGATTAAATGTCAGGAATTGTGAAAAACTGAGTTTAAATGTATTTGGCGAAGGTGTATGTAAACTTCCAACTTCAACTGTATGTGAGAGTGGATTCTCGGCCCTCACTAGCATGAAAACTAAATACAGGCACAGACTGTGTGGGAAATGATTTAAGAGTGAGACTCTTTCCAATACAACCCAACATTATGGAGTTATGTGCATCCTTTCAAGCATACCCTTCTCATTAACCTGTGGTGAGTTGTTCACAATTTTCGATGAACAATTAAGTTTTTAAATGTAGATGGTTAAAATGATTGATTATTGTTATATTATTATTTGTTCCCTGGTCCTATAAGAGCTCTTTGTCACTTCCCACAAGCTGACCCTGGTGCTAGAGGGGGTACACAGCTGTAGGTTGAATGTTTGAAGGTATGGGACTATAAAAAGTGGCATGAAGATTCACCTGCCTAAGGTTGTTTACCCCACCCCACTCACATTGTCAAAGGTGTTCATAGACTCACAGTTCACAGACTCTCAGTTTAGAGCTGTGACTCTGCTGTCAACACGGATCCAATCCTCCCATTCCATGACAACCAGCATAGCGCCTAACGACTCCCGCTATGACAACAGAAAGTCACAAGCGACTCTGACTGTCTGTCAGTGCCGATGGGGAGGGGAGAAAGTCAAACATCTCATATCCACTGAGGGGTGGCATTTCAGTGTGACTTCAATAACTACACGTCTGTATGGGCCTGACAGCCTCTAGTAATGTGACTTCTGGAGGATCCCCTGCAGTAATCCCCGTCTTTCCTATAAGAAGGCTGTGACTGATGACTCATCTCACATAATAAAAACGTCAATGAAACCGAACAATCCCGATTTTACTCATCATTTGTTTGATTGTGTTATTCTGAAAGGTTGGTCTTTGGAACGAGTTAATCATAAGTTGTCCTATGCTAATCAATCATTTAAAATATCCTTGCAGAATAACAGTTTGAGAAAATTGTGAACAATCCCAGTATGAGCGTGGGCCTAACAATGAAGAAGTTGAGAAGTGTGACAATGGTTGACGTCCATGGCTTTTGTTTTGAACACATTCTAACTGAAATGTTCAGAATGTCTATGGAGAAATATTATATCTTATCTCTTCCCACGGAACAAACTTAACTAAACCAACATATTACACACACCTACATACCTCCTGTACATATGTACAGTAGGTATGTAGGTAGATATAAAAATAGAAATACGAACCTGACACATAACAGTATATTCACAGACTGGCTTGTTTAAAGCCCCAGGGTGAAGTTAAGTCTTCAATATCACTTTCAGAAGTTGTACTAAAAATGGAGCGGCCTTAAAATCTCAATAGGCTTCAATTCACAGCTAAAAGCATTCCCTTGCATTCGCTCTTGGGGATGTGTATGTTTAAATCGATTTTTCTTGGGCCTTTTGTTATGAAAATCTTTCTTTTCCACTGGTTGCCATGGTATAATGCTGAAAGACTGGAAAAGCTAGTTGAGTGGAGAGAATGGCAACAGAGATGGAATATCAGACCATTGACAACCAGGGGAAGGGTGAAGGAGAGTCTTACAGAAAGTTCCATTGTGATTTCCACACTAAGATTTACATGTGTGAACTGGTCTACGGTGCGGAAATAATCCAGGGTCACAAAAAGCAGGAAATTCTACTTCACATTTTCGTCATTAGAAGTGATGAAAGGAGACAGCTGTGTACCTCACCAGTCTGTGTTATCAACTAGCACATGCTAACCGTATCAAATTAACCATCACCCGAGCAGTTCTCTCATGCTGTAATTTGTGAGGGAACGTTTAGACAGCATCCCGACTGTCCACACTGTTCCAGTTGATGTAACTGAGGTAGCAGTAAATGCTCGCAGATTAGTTACCCCTAATAAATAGCTGTTACCGACACATTCCAAGATTTTCTCCGTGCTGAAGAACTGCGGAGATCAACCTGACATCAGAAAGCAGCAAATTTGAGCGCATGAGAAAAATAACAGTGTACGTGTGCTGCACTCTAATAGGTTTGAAAACATAGGGTCAGTAGCTAGTGAGGAAATTGGTCGTATTGATTTCATACACACAGTCTCCATGGTGAAAAGGCCATCATTCATATCCGTGGTAATGGGTAAAGGAGGAGGTGGGTCTGCCTGTCTGTCTGTCTGGGGGACCGGGGAGTCTATTTGGCAGCCATGGTGTGGCTGTTCGCCATGTTACAAACTGCCGCAGCAGGTAGCCGGAGAAGGACAGACAGAGTGGTGTTTGTCACCAGTGTTATCTGAGCCGAGCCCTGGCAGTTGGCAGAGTAGGTTTCACCCAGTGAAAATGTGAAGTGACAGTACGTTATTGTGATAAGTCTGAGATGGGCCGGTCTAATTCCGAGGGGCTGTGTTGGTGAGGGGGAGGGAGGCGGAGTGTGGCTCAGGCCAACTTTGTAATGAGATCTGGGCCTAAACTTCCCCTTTCCATTTGTGTGAACAGTGAAGAACAGCTGCAGTTGGAACAGTAATACGTACATTTACAGCACTGACTACTGCTTTCCTGGTAAATTGCTCGATCTGTTTGTTTGGCACATCAATGTTTTTTTTTCTTCTGTGACCAATATTGTACCACAAAATGCTAAATATTGGCGTGAAATTTGGTATATCAATTTGCTTATTTTTTTTTATGGCTAGATTACTGTTCTTTTTTCTAATGTATACAATGATTAAAATCACAAAGGGTAAAAAAAAACAATGTTAGGAAAGCATGCTAAAATCATGACAAGTTTAATTACAAACAAAATATTTCGCTTTGTTCTGGTTTTGAGGGCTGCCTTGTTGTGAATGTGCAATTTTCAAGATGGAGACTGCATACTGACCAGTGACCACTGACAGTGCAACTCAACACGTGGGGTGGAAAAAAAGAGACAGTGGAAAAAACAGCAAACATGGCTGGCAGTGAATTGTGGGAGCATATGGCATGGGAGGGGAAGAGCAGCGGGGGATATCTGTGTGGCTTAAAAGACAAATTGACAAGAGACAGGCTGAGTCTATCATTATCACTTCCCTGTGTCCACCTCAGAATAGGCCAGATAGATTCTCTACCTTTCAACATTCCACCCCCAAACCATGATGGTAGACCACCTATGCGCCTTATTGGAATTACCTCTCCATTCGCATATGTGCTTTTAATTATTCCCCAGCAAAATGGAGGAAACTGAATGAGAGACGGCGAGAGAGAGAGAGAGAGCGAGAGTGATGGGGAGGGAGGGAGGGTGGGGGCAACAATAACAATATGGGAGGAGAGCAGCCCACCGTTTGCCGCTCTGCCGGTCAGGGCGATACCTCCCCTCCCTCCCATCGCCAGCCGCCAGTGCATCACTGGGGCATTGTAGAGCTGTTGCCATGGAGATGTGGGTCAGAGCGCTGATGTGCAAGCACCCTGTGGATTTGAGGCTGGCAGTAGAGTGAAAAGAGCCCAGACTGGAGCCCATAGTAAACTCTCCTCTGAATGTAGGTCAGGGGGATTCTCCAGAGCAGCGGCAGTTGTTCAGGGTAAAAGGGAAAGCAGGGGTTCTGTTAAAGCAGTTCAATGTCTCTAGGGGTTACTATCCGCGTTAAATTAGATTGCTGATCTGTGGAACATTTTTCATCACTATTTTCTTTAAAATACTCCCATGGAATTTGATATTTATAACAAAATCCAAGCTAATACACTCTAAGAGTAGTTTTGAAGACATTTTAAAAAAAAATAACGTTATTACTTTTTAAATGCACAGGGGAGCCAGATCAAGTGCTCAGGTACACACTTAGAAAAAAGGAGAACCCTTTTAGGAGAAACCTTTTGGGTTTCAGGTAGAACTATTTTAGGTTCCATGTTGAACACTCTGTGTAAAGGGTTCTACCTGGAACAAAAAACAGTTCTTCAAAGAGTTCTCCTATGGGGACAGCCAAAGAACCATTTTAGGTTCTAAGGCATATGAATGACAGAAGCTCTTTTAATTGCATAAATATTTAATATTACAATCTTAAGATAAGAATAAGATGCCATTCATCATGATACTTATTTCAACAGGAGGTTTTATGAGTGTAGCCCGTCAGTAACAGGACAAGACATGACAACTCACCAAATTGAAAGTGGGACACATGAGCCATCATTACGAATCCTCAAATCGCCTCTTGTTGTGTCACAGCAAATACTCCCTAATACGGTTATGCAGTCCCTCTCCCCCTCTCCCTCTCTCTCTCCCTCGATAACTGTCTCTCTCTCTCTCGAACATGGTTTTTCATGGCCTTCAATGTGGTTTCCCACATTGTGTTCTGAAGGGATTAGTAATTGCTTTGTGTATCCATATGATGTTGTTTTTTTTCAGAGTGAAAACATCCATCTGTCCAATCTAGCTTCAGCACTGCTACTTTTACCATGACAGTACACAAGCGGTGTTTGTCTCAGTAGCCCTAGATTGCAATGTGAACTATGATGTTATTGAAATAACAGTGTCTGATAACAGCATTGGCACTAACACAAGATAGACCAAATCCATCATCTGGGGTACACTGGTTTTAAAAATCCATTAAGATGAAGTCAACATTTTTGTGGAAATACGTCCAAAAGACCTGAGTAGCCTTGGCTAGCATAGAGCCATAAGTCTGTTTATACTCTCTTCCAGGGCAATATTCTTTAAGTCTTTGACTAACTACCTCCCACATGTTCCGCTTTAGTGACCTAAACCCAATTTGGAATGGGGAATATCTTCCTGACCATTATTAAATGCTGTGGCCAATGCATATTATTTAGATATTAGACTGAGGTCTCCAATGCTTGGCATTGGTCAAATGACCTGTTATAATTGTTTTCTTAATTTGCTTCAGATGCAAATATGTGAAGCTAACTTGAGGTTTCGTAAGCCTAGTTGTTTATCCCTTTCCTAATAATTGACATACAACAGTCTTCCCAAGGGGTTCCCAAAGCCCTTAGCACCACCGTCATTCAACCTAGGTAAATCTTTGCAACAACAGAACTTTCTTATTTCCCAGCAAGCCAAAGAGAGCGTCAGAGAAAGAGGCAGGTAAAAGCCAGTGAATAGGCCAAGTCGCGTCCATTCCTTTTGAGTGTGTCCATGTCCCACAGAAAATGCAGATGGGATGCTGGGAGTAAAAGGTTGGTGGTGAAACCGGGATATACTTACTGTTGCCATGCTGATTCACAACCATGAAGCTAAGGCTAATTGAGTAACTTCCTCAATAGCAAACACTTAAAAGTCAAAGGACTAGGAAAAACACAGCATCATGTATTATTCCTTCATGCTCCTGACGGGGCATTTTCAGCTGCTTGCTGATTCAACTCTGTGTTTCGTCCCTGCTCACTGCCTGCTAACTGGTCGTGCTACGTCGCAAACAACATTGGTAGTCTTGACACACGTCTATCAGAAATAGACTTGGTCAATGTTTTGGGCACACTTGATGCCCGTTTTGCATACTCGTTATATTACAACAGTGTCGTGAGGTTCTGCATTTGCATAAAATGCAAATTACAGACAAATAAAAGCTTGGATACAGCAAACACACTCTGTTGCTTGCAAACAGGGAAAAAGGTAGTGTCTCAAAAGAGCTAGGTTGACATTAAAATAACATTGATCGGCCCTGTTTTTCTAACATGAAACGGTGACACGGTCTCTCAGTGACCCTTGACCACACAAATGTGCGTCGTAAGAATCTGAAATTTCGAACAACACGCATTTGTTAACCACTGAAATGAATGAGTAGCTTACAATTTCTCCAGAATTCAAAAAGGCACAGTGAATAAGACATGGTTGCATACTTTGTGGTGAGGTTTTTATAAAAGATTTATGTAAGCACTGAAATGGTTTCCCGAAATACCCTTACCATGGAAACCTTGTTCCATTCTTTCACTCAGGCAAACAGGACCAAAATCACAGTTATTATCTATAACATGTTACTAAGTTGCTTAGTAACCAGTGCTTCATGCATGGCGGAGAACGACTTGATTATTTTCTGAAGAACTTTTATTACGAGACAGCTGGTTGAGTACATTTGTTTATTGTCAGCCCACTCGAAATGAAGGCCTATCTTATCTTTTTTTGTCTGTGGTCTACCTTGTTTACGACTTTCTGAGGGCTCTAACCGCAACACAGAGAGACATGTGCACTGTTACATCAGCATGGATTACCCACATGGATTGTCAATGATTGACTGAAGCAGCGCTAACACAGTAAAAACTGTACTACAAAGTTGAAAACAATATGGAATTCTAAAAGCGTTCCTGGAAACAGGTCATGTCATTGTATGCTTATTGTTTTTCACTAGAAATATCATATTGGATGACTGATTGTTCTATTTGCTACTAGAAAATGAGTGCAGAGAGACGTACGTGTCATATTTCTGGTTTCATGGGGATTCTGGTGGAATCACCTCCAGCAGTTCCTCCAGCAGTGCCTCCAGCAGTTCCTCCAGCAGTTCCTCCAGCAGTTCCTGCAGCTTTAAAGCAGCCTTTTCTCCTCTCTAAATACTGTGCTGCTGACGCACAACCTAGAGACGTTTAGACACTCCGCCAACAGCGTTGTCACTTGTCACCGAATTCCTCATGCAAAAGGATGATTGTGTAACCCTGGAGGGTGCTATCTCTAGGGATACCTGGAGACGTTTTATTCGGAACAAGAGCACCGCAACAAACCCCCCCAGAAAAGCCTCCTGACACAAAAGGTAATTATTTAATTGGGGTTCATCGAGCTATATTTCCTTAATGGTAAAAAGGTGGACGAAAGGTTACATCCTGGATGACCCAGAAATAAATTACTGGGCTCTTTTTTACAGTAAAGTAGACAGCCAAAACATATTGTTTGGTTCTATGTTTTGTAGACTAATTCCCTGCATAGACACAGGACAATTACCCCAGCTTTGTTAAGCATGGTATTCCTTAATCACCTATTATTTGCAGATTTTCCTACTGTGATAAATGCTTACCCCATATGACACCGTTTCCATGTCGACTGATGTTTTTATTCCCCGAGAAATTCCAAGCAGCCCTGACCATGGCCTTGCCATTCTTTCCATGAAAGCTCAACCCAAAGCAATTAGTTGACTGACAGAAACAAAATGTAGGGGGCTTGGGAACGTTACATTCATGGACCTTAAAATACCTTTCAAAAGCACCCAACAATGCTCATCCAGCATTTAAGGCTACATATGCCCTATAGCAAGGGGGAGTGTTCACATTCCACGTTGTATAAGAATCATACAAGTGAGCCCTCTGAAGTCCCTTAGTCTACAAGGGGCTCACAATTAGCCTCTGATGGAGTACAAGGTAAAGAGGTCTGAGAGGTACTATCTGGGAAAACACAGCCCAATTGAGATCAACCCTTTAATCCCGGCCGATTCAATGAGCACACTGATCATCTGTAAAGGATGAGGCACTGAGCCCAGCCTGGCTGTTTCTCATAGTGGCAGGTCAGGCAGTGTAGTATGGGATTAAACCCAGGCAAGGGTAACAGTGCATGTGTGTCTTATAAAGAAGAATTCCCTCCCATCCATCAAAGTGAGTTACAAGCGTGACGGTACATAATGCGATCAGTCTGTTTCATGCATCATATCTTATCTATGGCCAAAAGAATGCCAGAAATGAGTTCACTAGTTTTTATGCCACCTGAGATTTGATTAAGAGGGGCCTTTCATAAATACTGGAGTTTAGGACTACAGTGCCTTCTGAAAGTATTCATACCCCTTGACTTATTTCATATTTTGTTGTGTTACAGCCTGAATTCAAAATGTATTAAATAAAAAAAATTCTCACCGATCTACACACAATACCTCAGAATGACAAAGTGAATAAATGTTTTTAGAAACGTTAGCAAATTTATTGAAAATGAAATACAGAAATATCCCATTTACATATGTTTTCACACCCCTACTCAATACTTTGTAGAAACACCTTTGGCAGCAACTACAGCTGTGAGTCTTTCTGGGTAAGTCTCTAAGAGCTTTCCACACCTGGATTGTGCAACATTTGCTCATTATTCTTTCAAATTGGTTGTTGATCATTGCTCGACAACCATTTTCGGGTATTGCTATACATTTTCAAGTAGATTTAAGTCAAAACTGTAACTGCCACTCAGAAACATTCACTGTCTTCTTGGTAAGCAACTCCAATGTAGATTTGACCTTGTGTTATAGGTTATTGTCCTGCTGTAAGGTGAATTCATCTCCCAGTGTCTGGTAGAAAGCAGACTGAACCAGGATTTCCTCTAGGATTTTGCCTGTGCTTAGCTCCATTCTGTTTATTTTTTATCCTACAAACTCCACAGTCCTTAATGATTACACGCATACACATAACATGATGCAGTCACCATTATGCTTGAAAATATGTAGAGTTGTTTTGCCCCATAAATAACACTTTGTATTCAGGACAGTATTACTGTATTTGCAGTATTACTTTAGTGCCTTATTGCAAACAGGATGCATGTTTTGGAATATTTTATTCTGTACAGTTTTCCTTTTTTTCACTCTATTCATTCAGGTTAGTATTGTTGAATAACTACAATATTGTTGATCCATCTTCAGTTTTCTCCTATCACAGCCATTAAACTATAACTGTTTTAAAGTCAGCATTGGCCTCATGGTGAAATCCCTGAGCGGTTTCGTTCCTCTCCGGCAACTGAGTTAGGAAGGACACCTGTATCTTTGTAGTGACTGGGTGTAATGATACACCATCCAAAGTATAATTAATAACTTCACCATGCTCAGAGGAATATTCAATGTCTGTTTTCTAGTATTTTTATCCATCTACCAATAAGTGCCTTTCTACAAATAACTTCTCAGATAGAGTTCAGTGTGTCAAATTAGCGGGCCTGTTGTCCGAACCTCTGGCAGTCTCTATGGGGGTGCCACAGGGTTCAATTCTCGGGCCGACTCTTTTCTCTGTATACATCAATGATGTCGCACTTGCTGCTGATGATTCTTTGATCCACCTCTACGCAGACGACACCATTCTGTATACATCTGGCCCTTCTTTGAACACTGTGTTAATAAACATCCAAACAAGCTTCAACGCCATACAACTCTCCTTCCGTGGTCTCCAACTGCTCTTAAACGCAAGTAAAACTAAATGCATGCTTTTCAAACGATCGCTGTCCGCACCCGCCTGCCGGCCTAGCATCACTACTCTGGACGGTTCTGACTTAGAATTTGTGGACAACTATCAATACCTAGGTGTCTGGTTAGACTGTAAACTCTCCTTCCAGACTCATAATAAGCATCTCCAATTCACAATTAAATCTAGAATCGGCTTCCTATTTCGCAACAAAGCCTCCTTCACTCATGCTGCCAAACATACCCTCGTAAAACTGACTATCCTACCGATCCTCGACTTCGGCGATGTCATTTACAAATTAGCCTCCAACACTCTACTCAGCAAATTGGATGCAGTCTATCACAGTGCCATCCGTTTTGTCACCAATGCTCCATATACTACCCACCACTGCGACCTGTATGCTCTCGTTGGCTGGTCCTCGCTACATATTCGTCGCCAAACCCACTGGCTCCAGGTCATCTATAAGTCTTTGCTAGGTAAAGCTCCGCCTTATCTCAGCTCAATGGTCACCATAGCAACACCCACCCGTAGCACGCGCTCCAGCAGGCATATTTCACTGGTCATCCCCAAAGCCAACACCTGCTTTGGCCGCCTTTCCTTCCAGTTCTCTGCTGCCAATGACTGGAACGAATTGCAAAAATCACTGAAGTTGGAGACTTATATCTCCCTCACTAACTTCAGGTATTGGCTGTCAGAGCAGCTTACCGATCGCTGCAGCTGTACACAGCCCATCTGTAAATAGCCGATCCAACCAACTACCTACCTCATCCCCATATTTGTTTTAGTTTTTTTTCTGCTCTTTTGCATACCAGTATTTCTACTTTCAGATTCTCATCTGCACATCTATTACTTCAGTGTTAATTGCTAAATTGTAATTATTTCGCCACTTTGGCCTACTTATTGCCTTACCTCCTTACTTCATTTGCACACACTGTATACAGATTTTATATTGTGTTATTGACTGTACATTTGTTTATCCCATGTGTAACTCTGTGTTGTTTTTGTCAAACTGCTTCGCTTTATCTTGGCCAGGTCACAGTTGTAAATGAGAACTTGTTCTCAACTGGCCTACCTGGTTAAATAAAGGTGAAATAAATAAAAATATTCTACCAATAGCTGCCCTTCTTTGCGAGGCAATGGAAAACCTCCCTGGTTTTTGTGGTTGAAGCTGTTTGAAATTCACTGCTCGACTGAGGGACCTTACAGATAATTGTATATGTGGGGTGCAGAGATGAGGTAGTCATTCAAAAATAATGTTGCACTATTATTGCATACAGGCTGAGTCCATGCAACTTATTGTGTGACTTGTTAAGCAAATGTTTACTCCTGAACTTATTTAGGCTTGCCATAACAAAAGGGTTGAATACATATTGAATAAAAATAATAAAATAAAAGATAACACAATTCCACTTTGACATTATGGGGTATTGTGTGTAGGCCAGTGACCAAAAAATGTCAATTGAATCTATTTAAATGGTGTCTGGCTGTAACACCAAATCTATAAAAAGTAAAGGGTGTTAATACTTTCTGAAGCCATGTATATCCAGCTCTGAAGCAAGATGTGAATTTCCCATCCCCATTCCCCATAGCCTCTCAAAGTCTATGACCCATTCAAAACCAGTCTGATGACATATTTATTTTATTTGCTACAGATGAAAAACCATTAGCCATAGGCTGAGAGACTGGGAGCTAAAACACCTTCCATTAATCCAGGGCTCAATCAGCAGACAACTAACTAGCTCCACAGGACTCCAGAGACAAATATCCTGCTTCATTTATCAGGGACGTTGTCCACCACATTGAGCTGATGCATTCATTGATACATAATCCGTCAATAATTCCACATGCTCCCACAATAAGCCACAACACCTGACCAGTGGCTAAGGCTAATTGTGCATCGTCTGTTGCATTTACTGGGGCAACTATAGTGTTTGAGAATAAAAATTAAAGATGTTTATTCTTGTAAATGGGAGTGGGTGCCAAATGGCCTCATGGAATAGCCTCACCCCTGATATGTTGTGTGGTGAGACGTCAGCTTGTTGTCACAGTCCACAAGACCTCACAGACCTACATCTGCAGCCCACATCACATCTCCACCGAGCGGAGAGCAGGCACAGAGCAGAAGTGGCCTTCTGTTCGCCTCTGTTTGTCCGCCAACAGCCTCTCAAGAGTGTCACGACTCTGTGGATGAAGTGTCATCACCCCACTCACAACGAGGTTAAAAATAACCATCTAAACATTGATCAGAACAGAGGATGTAGAGATAGGTATAGGTAGAGACAGGGGCTCAACTTTCACTGGGGACTGACAGACGGATGGGGGGGGGCTAGGGACATGTGCCCCCCACATTCTGAAATTGCAATTTTGTCCCCCCCCAGTTTTATTATTGGACTGTGATACAAAACGCGGCAATGGTGTGCTTTAGGACCATGCCGACGCCTCCGAGCGGTTGAGTAGGCTGTTTGGAGTGTTTATCAGACTGAGAAAAAAAAATGATAATACTGATTTCCCCCCCCCACTTCTAAAACCAAAGTTGCGTCCCTGGGCAGAGAGTCTGTTTGCATGGCAACATTGTGTCCACCAGTTGGCCTGTTTGGTTGTCATGTCGTCATCAGGGGAGATGTTCCATTGTCATACCAACACTGATGAGAAACACACCTTTGTAGAGCAGTGGTTACATTTTAATGTAACCAATGGTGCAGGGGGTTTTCAAATTATGAGCAGCATTTCATTTGTTTCCTTCAAACTGGCATTCAATCAGTTACAGCAGTTTCTTATGTGTCAATACAACCCAGGGACTATTCTACCACAAGTCCACAACCCCATGAAACTCAGTGTGAGTTTGGGAGAAACCAAACAAAGACACAGAAAAGTATGTTCAACACAAACAGAGAGGTAAGCAAACACAAATACATGCTCTGTAAAACATTGCAACAAGGTGTGAAAGATCTATTGACAAACAAATAGTACAGCAAATATGAGTCAATATGGATGTCATTCTGTAAACTATAAGGACTGATGGTGATTGAGTGTATGATAGAGCAGGCTCTCATGTTATGATAAAACTGTTATTGATTAAACCAGCCCGGATCCATAGGGAGGAGAAGAGATGCTGCAGAGGAGATTCAGAGTCAGACAGCCTCCGGAGACTGTGGTGATCATTTGGCAGAGACTTAAAGGTTATCCTCTCACCGTTTGTCACCAACTCTGAATTCGAAAGTTATTCAATGTAACAAGGGATTTTTAATTACAATCCGTAAAAGCACCCGTGTCAATATAAGTTACGTTATTAAAAAATCTCCATCAAAATCAGTCAGTTTCAAGCTGCAATATGTAACTTTTTAGGTGAACCGACCAAATTCACATAGAAATGTGAGTTATAGATGTCATTCTCATTGAAAGCAAGTCTAAGACGTGGTAGATCTGTTCTATGTGTGGTATTTCTATGCTTCACATTCTTCACATGCTTTTTCTTTTAGTTTTACACACTAGCTTCAAACAGACGAAAATACAATATTCTTAGTTATCGAAAATATATTTCACAGCGATTTAGATGGTACAATGATTCTCTACACTGTACTTGCTTGAATGGTCACATAAACTGAAAGCAAGCAAACTATTACCATTTTAGCAACCAGGAAATTGTGGAGCAATTTCTGCACAGTGCATCTTTAAGCTAGAGATATCGGAATCTTCAAAGTAGCCATCCTTTGTCTTGATGACAGCTTTGCATTCCCTCAACCAGCTTCATGAGGTAGTCATCTGGGAAATAATTTAAATTAACAGGTGTGGCTTGTTAAACGTTAATTTGTGGAATTTCTTTACTTCGTAATGCTCTATTTGGTAAAAGACGAAGTCCATATTATAGCAAGAACAGCTCAAATAAGCAGAGAGAAATGTCAGTCCATCATTACTTTAAGACATGAAGGTCAGTCAATCCGGAAAGTTTAAGAACTTTGAACGGTTCTTCAAGTGCAGTCGCAAAAACCATGAAGCGCTGTGATGAAACTGACTCTCATGAGGACCACCACAGGAAAGGAAGACCCAGGGTTACCTCTGCTGCAGAGGATAAGTTAGTTCGAGTTAACTGCACCTCAGATTGCAGCCAAATAAATGCTTCACAGAGTTCAAGTAACAAACACATCTCAACATTAACTGTTCAGAGGAGACTGCATGAATCAGGCCTTCATGGTCCAGACTGTGTAAGGGCTATTTGCCCAAGGAGAGTGATGGAGTGGTGCATCAGATGACTTGGCCTCCACAACCACCTGACCTCAAGCAAATTGAGATGGTTTGGGATGAGTTGGACCGCAGAGTGAAGGAAAAGCAACCAACAGGTGCTCAGCCTATGTGGGAACTCCTTCAAGACTGTTGGAAAATCATTCCTCATGTAGCTGGTTGAGAGAATACCAAGAGTTTGCAAGGCTGTCATCAAGGCAAGAATCAAGGCAAGAATCTCAAATATAAAATAAAATAAAATAAAAATCAAATCAGTCTTTATTTGTCAAATGCGCCAAATACAACAAGTGCAGACTTTACCGTGAAATGCTTACTTACAAGCCCTTAACCAACAGTGCAGTTTAAGAAGAGTTAAGAAAATATTTACCAAGTAGACTAAAATAAAAAGTAATAATAAAAAGTAACACAATAAGAGTAAGAATAATGACGCTATCTACAGGGGGTACTGAGTCATTGTGCGGGGGTACAGGTCAGTTGAGGTAATTTGTACATGTAGGTGGGGATGAAGTGACTATGCATAGATAATAAACAGCGAGTAGCAGCAGTGTACAAAGGGGGGAGGGGGGGTCAATGTAAATTGTCCGGTGGCGATTTTATTCATTGTTCAGCAGTCTTATGGCTTGGGGGTAGAAGCTGTTTAGGAGCCTTTCGGTCCTAGACTTGGCAAGCGGTACCGGAGCACCGTGTGGTAGCAGAGAGAACAGTCTATAACTAGGGTGACTGGAGTCTCTGACAATTTTATGGGTTTTCCTCTGACACTGCCTATTATATAGTTCCTGGATGGCAGGAAGCTTGGCCCCAGTGATGTACTGGGCCGTACGCACTACCCTCTGTAGCGCCTTATGTTCAGATGCCGAGCAGTTGCCATACCAGGCGGTGATGCAACCGGTCAGGATGCTCTCGATGGTGCAGCTGTAGAACCTTTTGAGGATCTGAGGACCCATGAAAAATCTTTTCAGTCTCCTAAGGGGGAAAAGGTTTTGTCGTGACATCTTCAAGACTGTCTTGGTATGTTTGGACCATAATAGTTTGTTGGTGATGTGGACACCAAGGAACTTGAAACTCTCAACCCGCTCCACTACAGCCCCGTCAAAGTTAATGGGGGCGTGCTTGGCTCACCTTTTCCTGTAGTCCACAATCAGCTCCTTTGTCTTGTTCACACTGAGGGAGAGGTTGTTGTCCTGGCACCACACTGCCAGTTCTCCGACCTCCTCCCTATAGGCCGTCTCATCGTTGTTGGTGATCAGGCCTACAACTGTTGTGTTGTCATCAAATAATGGTGTTGGAGTCATGTCTGACCATGCAGTCGTGGGTGAAAAGGGACTACATGAGGGGACTAAGTACACAGCCCTGAGGGGCCCCAGTGTTAAGGATCAGCGTGGCAGACGTTTTGTTGCATACTCTTACTACCTGGGGTCGGCCCATCAGGAAGTCCAGGATCCAGTTTCAGAGGGAGGTGTTTAGTCCCAGAGTCCTTAGCTTAGTGATGAGCTTCGTGGGCATTATGGTGTTGAATGCTGAGCTGTAGTCAATGAACAGCATTCTCATGTAGGTGTTCCTTTTGTCCAGGTGAGAAAGGGCAGTGTGGAGTGTGATTGAGATTGCGTCATCTGTGGATCTGTTGGGGCGGTATGCGAATTAGAGTGGGTCTGGGGTGGCTGGGAGGATGCTGTTGACGTGAGCCATGACCAGCCTTTCAAAGCACTTCATGGCTACCGATGTGAGTGCCACGAGGCGGTAATCATTTAGGCAGGTTACCTTCGCTTCCTTGGGCACAGGGACTATGGTGGTCTGCTTGAAACATGTAGGTATTACAGACTCGGTCAGGGAGAGGTTGAAAATGTCAGTGAAGACACTTGCCAGTTGATCCTCGCATGCTTTGAGTACACGTCCTGGTAATTTGTCTGGCCCAGCAGCTTTGTGAATGTTGACCTGTTTAAAGGTTCTGTTCACATCAGCTACCAAGAGCGTTATCACACAGTCATCCAGAACAGCTGGTGCTCTCGTGCGTGCTTCAGTGTTTCTTGCCTCAAAGCGAGCATAAAAGGCATTTAGCTCGTCTGGTAGGCTCGCCTCATTGGGCAGCTTGCTTCTAGGTTTTCCTTTGTAGTCCGTAATAGTTTTCAAGCCCTGCCACATCCGACAAGCGTCAGAGCCGGTGTAGTAGGATTCAATCTTAATCCTGTATTGACGCTTTGCTTGTTTGATGGTTCATCTGATGGCATTTCTTATAAGCGTCTGGATTAGTCTCCCGATCCTTGAAAGCGGCAGCTCTAGCTCGATGCAGATGTTGCCTGTAATCCATGGCTTCTGGTTTAGACATGTACGTACAGTCACTGTGGGGACAGCGTCGGTGATGCACTTATTGATGAAGACGATGACTGAGGTGGTGTACTCCTCAATGCCAGTGGATGAATCCCAGAACATATTCCAGTCTGTGCTAGCAAAGCAGTCCTGTGGTGTAGCATCCGTGTCATCTGACCACTTCTGTATTGAGCGAGTCACTGGTACTTCCTGCTTTAGTTTTTGCTTGTAAGCAGGAATCAGGAGGATAGAATTATGGTCAGATTTGCCAAATGGAGGGGCGGGGGAGAGCTTTGTATGCATCTCTGTGTGTGGAGTAAAGGTGGTCTAGGATTTTTCTTCTCTGGTTGCACATGTGACATGCTGGTAAAAATGTTGTAAAACTGATTTAAGTTTGCCTGCATTAAAGTCCCCGGCCACTAGGAGCGCCGCTTCTGGATAAGCATTTTCTTCTTTGCTTATGGCCTTATAGAGTTGGTTGGGAGCGGTCTTAGCACCAGCTTCTTTCTGTGGTGGTAAATAGATGGCTACAAATAATATAGATGAGAACTCTCTTGTTAGATAGTGTGGTCTACAACTTATCATAAGGTACTCTACCTCAGGCGAGCAATACCTCGAGACTTCTTTATATTAGACATCGCACACCAGCTGTTATTGACAAATAGACACACACCCCCACCCCTCGTCTTACCAGAGGTAGCGTCTCTGTTCTGCCGGTGCATGGAAAATCCTGCTAGCTTTATATTGTCCATATCGTTGTTCAGCCACGTCTCGGGGAAACATAAGATGTTACAGTTTTTAATGTCCCATTGGTAGGATAATCTTAATCGCAGGTCATCAATTTTATTTTCCAATGATTGCACGTTAGACAGAAAAACAGATGGCAGTGGGAGTTTACTCGCTCACCTATGGAAGGCTGCCCGATCTGCGGCCCCTTTTCCTGTGTCTTTTCTTCACGCAAAAGATGGGGATCTGGGCCTGTTCCAATGAAAGCAGGATATCCTTCTCGTCGGACTCGTTAAAGGAAAACGTTTCTTCCAGTCCGCAGTGAGTAATCGCTGTTCTGATGTCCAGAAGTTATTTTCGGTCATAAGAGACAGTAGCAGCAACATTATGTACACAATACGTTAACCTGTTATGGCTAGGGGGCAGTATTTTCACGGCTGGATAAAAAACGTACCCAATTTAATCTGGTTACTACTCCTGCCCAGTAACGAGAATATGCATATAATTATTGGCTTTGGATAGAAAACACTCCAAAGTTTCTAAAACTGTTTGAATGGTGTCTGTGAGTATAACAGAACTCATATGGCAGGCAAAAACCTGAGAAGATTTCATGCAGGAAGTGGCCTGTCTGAAACGGTGTCGTTCTTCTTGTCTCTGTTTATTGAATAGTGAGGATCTTAGCTGTCCCGTGACACTTCCTACGGCTGCCATAGGGTCTCAGAAGGCGGTAAAAAGCTGAATCGCGGCTTTGCAGGCTCTGGCTGAAAAAAAGTACCGCGTTTGGGTAGTGGCTGGTTACAGTACTGTGAGACTCAGGCTCGTGCCCGCGTCGACCGAAAGCTTTGTTTACTTTCCTCTGTTTAGCTAAATGGACATTCCCGGTCGGAATATTATCGCTTTTTTACGAGAAAAATGGCATAAAAATGGATTTTAAACAGCGGTTGACATGCTTTGAAGTACGGTAATGGAATATTTAGATTTTTTTTGTCACGAATTGCGCCATGCGCACGACCCTTATTTACCCTTTCAGATAGTGTCTGGAACGCACGAACAAAACGCCGCAATTTGGATATAACGATGGATTATTTTGGACCAAACCAACATTTGTTATTGAAGTAGCAGTCCTGGGAGTGCATTCTGACGAAGACAACAAAAGGTAATCAAACTTTTATAATAGTAAATCTGATATTGGTGAGTGCTAAACTTGCCGGGTGTCTAAATAGCTAGCCCTGTGATGCCGGGCTATGTACTTAGAATATTGCAAAATGTGCTTTCACCAAAAAGCTATTTTAAAATCGGACATATCGAGTGCATAGAGGAGTTCTGTATCTATAATTCTTAAAATAATTGTTATGCTTTTTGTGAACGTTTATCGTGAGTAATTTAGTAAATTGTTAGCAAATTCCTCCGGAAGTTTGCGGGGGGTATGCTAGTTCTGAACGTCACATGCTAATGTAAAAAGCTGTTTTTTGATATAAATATGAACTTGATTGAACAAAACATGCATGTATTGTATAACATAATGTCCTAGGTGTGTCATCTGATGAAGATCATCAAAGGTTAGTGCTGCATTTAGCTGTCTTCTGGGTTTTTGTGACATTATATGCTAGCTTGAAAAATGGGTGTCTGATTATTTCTGGCTTGGTACTCTGCTGACATAATCTAATGTTTTGCTTTCGCTGTAAAGCCTTTTTGAAATTGGACAGTGTGGTTAGGTAAAGGAGAGTCTTGTCTTTAAAATGCTGTGAAATAGTCATATGTTTGAAAAATTGAAGTTTTTGTATTTTTGAGGAATTTGTCATTCGCGCCACGCCTATCATTGGATATTGGAGCAGGTGTTCCGGGGAACGTCTAGATGTAAGAGGTTAAAAAATAAGTTACACAAAATGCAAAAAAACTAACAAAATAGCACAATTGGTTGGGAGAATGTAAAACTTCAGTCATGTTCTACGGCGCCATCTATGTCCATCTATGTCCAAATGATTAGTTTAACACTTTTTTGGTTACTACATGATTCCATATGTGTTATTTCATAGTTTTGATGTCTTCACTATAATTCTACAATGTAGAAATGGTTTTTACGACTGCACTTAAAGAGACTTTCAAAGTTCTTGAAATGTTTGGATTGACTGACCTTCATGTTTAAAGTAATAATGGACTGTGGTTTATCTTTGCTTATTGAGCTGCGTTGTCCTAGGCTACTGAAGAGTCGCTTGCTACATCACTGCTTGTTTCAGTAAGGAGACAATAAAGTTTCATCACGTTGTAGATTCCATGTTACAGTAGAAACGGACTCAAACGCACAAATGCCCGGCCGTCCCGTCTTCAGTCAGCTGTTCGTTCCACACACACCAATAAAATAATTAAACAGTTGATTTTCATGACCGTCCATAACCATTTGTTACATGGTTAAACAGTAATTGTGCCAAGTCTTCTTGTCTCCGAACCACCTCAACGTTTTCACAACTTCTTCACATCCGCTCAGGACATCTGTTGACATGGTTGGGGAAGAAGGTACGCTGCATTAAAAAAATCATACTTTGTTGATGTCTAAGGGGCAAGCTAGGCAGTACAGTATCACTATCTTTATGAGGAGGGTGAAGTTAGTAGGTAAATCACAATCAACAATTTAGATAGCTATAGAAAGTAGGTCAAATCTACTGAGTGTTAAAGATGAAGCCATTTTGAATTAATTATCTTTCAGACTTTATCTTGTGTACTCCTAGTACAGCAGTTTGATAAAGGTATCTTCTATTGTCCATCAATGCTTCAGTGGTTGTATCCTTCCAACTGTCAAAAATGTGCAATGTAAAGAAATCCTTAAAACCTAAGACTAATAAAGGGGAATTCTTTGAGTCTTGTCTGAGGAGTCATTTATTTCCTCCAGTGCCTAGTGTGATTTAAAATTCTGTTTAATCTTTGATGGTATTCATTATTGATATTATCCACAGGCTGTCTGCTACAGAGCTATGCGTAGGCACTGTTTCAGGTTAGCCCTTGTCTTAAAATGTGTCAGGCATTAAAAATCTAGAGTTTGTATCCTTTATCTACAGTATATTTATGCAATAAGGCATGTGGTATATGGCCAATATACCACGGCTATGGGCTGTTCTTACGCACGACGCATCGTGGAGTGCCAAGGAAACAGCTCATAGCCATGGTATATTGGCCATATATCACAAACCCCCGAGGTGCCTTATTGCTATTATAAACTGGTCGTCAATGTAATTAGAGCAGTAAAAATCAATGTTTTGTCATACCCGTGGTATACGGTCTGATATACCACAGCTGTCAGACAATCAGCATTCAGGGCTCTAACCACCCAGTTTATAATCTCAGATATAGCATGTTGTACTGTATGTCACACTGAAGAGGAATGTGGAAGTATCTTAAGCTCATATGATACTCTCTTTAACGTTTCTAACCACTGGGGAATCAACGGGTGAATACTGTACATTGGAGTTGAAAAAAGTCATCAACCAGTAGTGTTTTCATCTAATTTCAACTAGCGCAGTAAAGACTGAAATTAGGGTAAAACTTCAATTTAAATACATTGACTTAACCTGACTAACAGGTTGTTACATCAATCTAATTTCATCAGAATGATCAGAACTATGTACATATGGTGAAATTTTGTGAAAGAAATCCACGTAGAAACCCCCCAAAAAATGTTTTATCTTATCATCAATATATGTTGGGTGGTTGACGTTATGTCGAATTTCATATCTGATTAGACATATTTTATTTGACCTAGTTTCAATGTAAGTAAAATGTTATTTCTGAATCAACGTCATTGTTTCAACATCATGCCATGAACCTAAATAAAGAGGTATATTGAAAAAAAATGTGAAGTGATTTTCTGCCTGAATAGTGACTCCTACTGGTAGGTGAGGGGTAATGCACTTCAGTGAAAACAAGTCTACCAGTCAGAGGCCAACCTCTATGTACACTGCTTAGCTTTGGAAACAAGCTGTGTTTGATTCAGCTGAGCTATCATGTCAACACATTTAGATGTTAATCAGCTTCCATACTTATTTCTGTAGACTACCTGAATAACATTGTATAGTTGTAAATAATTCCTCTAAGCTTGTATGTGACGGTAAATTCAGAGTGAGGTTGGGTTTATGTAGGCTACATTGACATCTGATTTACATTTTACATTTACATTTTAGTCATTTAGCAGACGCTCTTATCCAGAGCGATTTGACTAAAGGACATCATTTCAATGTGAAGCTAGGTGTACTATCATTCATCCATGCTTGATTGGATCTTTGGAAGTTTAGAAGTAGTTAACATTAGTCTTATAACTACGATACCAAATTCACAATATTAATAATAAACTTTAACCTTTGGATATTGACTTTAATATATATGTTATTCATAATATACAGTATACAGTGCATTTGGAAGGTATTCAGACCATTAAACTTTTCCACATTTTGTTACTTTACGGCCTTATTCTAAAATTGATTAAATGTTTATTTTTTTCCTCATCAATCTACACACAACATACCATAATGACAAAGTAAAAATGATTGAAAATGTATTTAAAAAACAAAACTGAAATATCACATTTACATAAGTATCCAGATCCTTTACTCAGTACTTTGGTGAAGAACCTTTGGCAGTGATTACAGCCTCAAGTCTTCTTGGGTATAACGCTACAAGCTTGGCACACTTATATTCGGGAAGTTTCTCCCATTCTTCTCTGCAGATCCTCTCAAGCTCTGTCAGGTTGGATGGGGAGTGTAGCTGCACAGCTATTTTCAGGTCTCTCCAGAGATGTTAGATCGGGTTCAAGTCCGGGCTCTGGCTGGGCCACTCAAGGATGTTCAGAGACTTGTTTCTGAAGCTACTCCTGCGTTGCCTTGGTTGTGTGCTTAGGGTTGTTGGCCCGTTGGAAGGTGAACCTTAGCCCCAGTCTGAGGTTCTGAGAGCTCATCAAGGATCTCTCTGTACTTTTCTCTGTTCATCTTTCCCTCAATCCTGACTATTCTCCCAGTCCCTGCCACTGAAAAACATCCCTACAGGATGATGCTGCCACCACCATGCTTCACCATAGGGATGGTGCCAGGTTTCCTCCAGACGTGACGCTTGGCATTCAGGCCAAAGACTTCAATCTTGGTTTCATCAGACCAGAGAATCTTGTTTCTCATAGTCTGAGAGTCCTTTAGGTTATTTTTTGCAAACTCCAAGCGCATGTGCCTTTTATGGAGGAGTGGCTTCCGTCTGGCCACTCTTCTGTCTGGCCACTCTTCCGTCTGGCCTGATTGGTGGAGTCCTGCAGAGATGGTTGTCCTTCTGGAAGGTTCTCTCATCTCAACAGAGGAACTCTGGAGCTTTGTCAGAGTGACCATGGGGTTCTTGGACATTTCCCTGACCAAGGCCCTTCTCCCCCAATTGCTCAGTTAGGCTGGGCAGCCAGCTCTAGGAAGAGTCTTGCTGGTTCCAAACTTATTCCATTTAAGAATGATGGAGGCCACTGTGTTCTTGGGTTCCTTCAATGCTACAGACAATCCTGTCTCGGAGCTCTACGGACAATTCCTTCGACCTCATGGCTTGGTTTTTGCTCGGACATGCACTGTCAACCTTATATAGACAGGTGTGTGCCTTTCCAAATCATGTCCAATCAACTGAATTTACCACAGGTGGACTCCAATCAAGTTATAGAAACATCTCAAGGATGATCAATTGAAATAGGATGCAACTGAGTTTAATTTTGAGTCTCATAGCGAAGGGTCTGAATACTTATGTAAATACGTTTTTTATGTTTTTTATTTTTAATGAATTTGCTAAAATTTCTAAAAACCTGTTTTCACTCATTATGGGGTATTGTGTGTAGAATGATGAGGAAAACATTTAATTGAATATATTTTAGAATAAGGCTGTAACTTAACAAAATGTGAAAAAAAGGGTGTAAATACTTTCCGAATGCATTGTATATACTATCTCCTTCAAATGTTGATATTAGTTGCTTAACGTGTTGCGTTCATAATTATATATCCAGTTTGTCTACAAATGAATGATTTGTGTGTTGGTTTCACGTCTCCATCTGAAACCAAAAATCGAAGTTAAAGAATAGCTCTAAATCAAACAAAACTTTAAATGCACTTAAAATAAAGTTTTATTTGATTTAGTCCTATTCTTCAACTTCGATTTTTGGTTCAGATGGAGACATGAATCCAACATATTAATAACTTGTAGATTAAATTTGAAATCAACCAAAACATCCTTCATATACAAGACAATATCCAAAGGTAAAAGTGTATTATTAATATCATGCATGCTGTTGGGTGTATCAACACAACGCTGTATTTAATGTTAACTACAGATGAGTTGAAACTGGCACGAGTCTTGACTAGCTCCCTTTATTAACAGAGTACTACAGTGTGAGTTATAATACCCATAAAACATAGCGGTAAACATGGAAATGGTTACAAATAATTTTTCCACCATTCATTTTTCCCATATGCGATTTTAGAAAGACTTAAAAATAGAGCTGTGTTTCGTGTAGGCTTACCCTGGCGTGACGTTTTGATGACCATGCAAATCTCTCTAGGACAAGGTGACTTTTGTCAATATATTCACCTGTATTTACCCCCCCAAAAAATGTATTGCTAATTAGCTGCTAATGTTGCTATCTTAAAGAACTATAAATTCCATGATGATCTGGACGAAACTGATGAATCGAGGCAAAGGTAAGAATCTCTGGATTAACTATCTAATGTTAGCTAAATCTAGTAAGGAATAAATTGGCTCAATTTATTTCAATGGACAATGATGTGAAATGTCTTGTGCAAGTTTTAAATTATTTAAAATAAAATACCGGTTAGCAAAGGTATAAGCTAGAGATGATATGCAGGAGCTTGCAGGGATTTGTGGTTTTGCATGATGTCTCCTTTGATGCGAATTAGCATTTTCGAAACAGAGTAAATAGAGCCAAATATATTGATAAAAGTCACCTTGTCCTAGAGAGATTTAAGTGGTTATCAAAACATCACACCAGGGTAACCCTACACAACACACAGACCTTATTTTAAGTGTTTCTTAAATCAACCTACGGGAAAAAATGAATGGTGCGAAAACGATTGAAACCTTTTCACTCTTTGACCACTAGGTTTTATGGGTATTATGAAAACTCCACTGTGGGGCTCTATAACAGCACTCAGAACAGCCCTTCAAGGTTTCCCCAGGCATCAAAGTGTTGTGTCAAAATGCATCAAAATGCATCTGAATATCAATGACTGTCGTTTGAGGGTTCTTTAGATGGTGGATAGATGACTCTCTATATTGACAAACACTGGATGGAGAGCGATTTACATCCAGATTTAATAATGAACTAACCACAGGTAGTGGTTAGTTCATGAGCCAAGATGAGCCATCACTCAGAGATAATGGTGATCTATTATCAGCTGCAGTGGGCGATCACATCGCCTTACTTATTTTTCCGATAAACTGAACAAAATATTGAGGCTACGCTCCACACTTGAGCAGCCATTTAAGCAGCAAGGTGAAGTAGGTAGGGGTTTAGTTATCACTGAATGAGCTGAAGGATCAGCGGGGCTACTGAGGGCCAATTAAAGAGAATGTTCTCTGAGAGTTCTCTTAACTAGCCATTAAGAAATGACCACATCTGCAGCTAATGAAGGAGCAGAGAGAAGAAAAAAAATGGAAGAAAACATCACTCACAGATGAAGACCGTGTTGACAATGGGTATAGTACGAACTGACTCGCCCACGGATTGATGTTTCAGCATTGTCTCAATGAAGAGTTCAGCGTTCGACTAGCCACATGCGACATGCACACGCAGTTACAAGCCTGCTAGAGTTAGCGGCAGGCGGCTGAGTAATAGCCACCGTTGTAGCACGGATGAAGCCTGAGCTGGAATGTGAAGCTAACTGAAGCTGGCTAGCTTTAGAAAACACTGACTAGATCTGGCTTCAATCGTAGTATGCACAAGCACCTTTTTTCCCCACTCCTATCGCTAAAATAATTTGATTAAGTCATACACAAGTTTTACTCTGCGTTCAAATGCATTCAGTCATTACTAAATGTGTGATGTAATAGGTTTTAACGTTACTATTTTTTTTTTACCCACAATAAACATATTTGACTAATAAAATATTTCATTAGTTGTCTTCCTCAAATGGGTGGCAGGTAGCCTAGTGATTAGAGCTTTGGGCCAGTAACCGAAAGCTTGCTAGATCAAATCTCTGAGCTGACAAAGTAAAAATCTGTTGTTCTGGCCCTGAACAAGGCAGTTAGCCCACTGTTCCTAGGCAGTCATTGTAAATAAGAATTTGTTCTTAACTGACTTGCCTAGTTAAATAAAGGTTACATTTAAAGAAAAATGAAGGGGATGATGATGCAATCTTTGCAAGAGGGAGGGAATCTGATTTTACTGGTCCTCAACTCCCGGCTCATTTCATTCAGGGTAAGTAGAGTTAGCCGTGAGTTAGCCTGCCCGGGAGCAGGATAGTTCTGAAGGATTTGTTGCCCTAGAGATTGATCTGGCTAAAAGGTGAGCCACTTTCGTGGTACCGGTTATCCCAAATTGAACTCAGAGTTGACTAAAGTTACCTCACTAACTCCTCAAACACACGTACAGTGGGGAGAACAAGTATTTGATACACTGCCGATTTTGCAGGTTTTCCTACTTACAAAGCATGTAGAGGTCTGTAATTTGTATCATAGGTACACTTCAACTGTGAGAGACGGAATCTAAAACAAAAATCCAGAAAATCACATTGTATGATTTTTAAGTAATTAATTAGCATTTTATTGCATGACATAAGTATTTGATACATCAGAAAAGCAGAACTTAATATTTGGTAGAGAAACCTTTGTTTGCAATTACAGAGATCATACGTTTCCTGTAGTTCTTGACCAGGTTTGCACACACACTGCAGCAGGGATTTTGGCCCACTCCTCCATACAGACCTTCTCCAGATCCTTCAGGTTTCGGGGCTGTCGCTGGGCAATACGGACTTTCAGCTCCCTCCAAAGATTTTCTATTGGGTTCAGGTCTGGAGACTGGCTAGGCCACTCCAGGACCTTGAGATGCTTCTTACGGAGCCACTCCTTAGTTGCCCTGGCTGTGTGTTTCAGGTCGTTGTCATGCTGGAAGACCCAGCCACGACCCATCTTCAATGTTCTTACTGAGGGAAGGAGGTTGTTGGCCAAGATCTCGCGATACATGGCCCCATCCATCCTCCCCTCAATACGGTGCAGTCGTCCTGTCCCCTTTGCAGAAAAGCATCCCAAATTACAGACCTCTACATGCTTTGTAAGTAGGAAAACCTGCAAAATCGGCAGTGTATCAAATACTTGTTCTCCCCACTGTACATAGTATAGGGCTCTGGGCTGAGTCAACTTAAACTACTTAACATATGCAGAATGAACGCTGAGGAGAAGTGTGCTTGCAATGCTGTTTTCTTGACATACTGTACCCATGGTTGAGCTTGTTGCATATCTTTAGCTCCTGAAAATAATGTAATGTGATACCCTGGAGTCCTTGAACATACAGACTAAATGCAGATTCCGGAGCGTTTTCAGCATACAGCACATCCTATAAAGAGGTGCTTGAACAGCCAAACAGATGTTAAATGAGTAGAAAAGAAGCTCTCCAAGCTCTTAACCCAGTCTCTCTGATGAAAATTAAGCTGGCTATTGTCAGCTAGGCTGCTCTGCATTAATCTATCTAACAGCAGTAGATTCACTGGAAACGACTCGCTGGCTTGATAGTCTACAAAGCATCACCGACTGGTTGCATCACCGCCTGGTATGGCAACTGCTCGGCATCCGACCGTAAGGTGCTACAGAGGGTAGTGCGTATGGCCTCTATAATAGGCGTGACAGAGAAAGGCCCAAAGAATTGTCAAAGACTCCAGTCACCCAAGTCATAGACTATTCCCTCTGCTACTGCACGGCAAGCGGTACCAGAGCGCCAAGTCTAGGTCCAAAAGGCTCCTTAACAGCTTCTACTCCTAAGCCCCCCCCACCTTTAGTTTTTACACTGCTGCTACTCGCTGTTTATTATCTATGCATAGTCACTTTACCCCTACCTACATGTACAAATTACCTTTGAGGAACCTTTACCCCCGCACATTGACCCCTTATATATAGCCTCGTTATTCTTCTTTTATTGTCTTACTTTTTATCACATTTTTTACTTTAGTTTATTTATTAACTATTTCTTGAACTGCATGGTTGGTTAAGGGCTTCTAAGGTAGAATTTCACGGTAACGCTGTATTCGGTGCATGTGACAAATAAGACTTGATTTGAGCACTGTTTACCTTCCTGAACTACCTTCCATAAGCTGCCTCTTCAGATTTCTACTTTGAACACTTCACTGCCTACAAGACATCCTATAATGGAATCCACAGGAGGTTGGTGGCACCTTAATTATGGAGGACAGGCTCGTGGTAATGGCTCTAGCGGAATAAGTGGAATGATATCAAATACATCAAACATATTGTCATGACTTCCGCCGAGGTCGGTCCCTCTCCTTGTTCGGGCGTTGCTCGGCGTCGACGTCACCGGTCTTCTAGCCATCGCCGATCCACTTTTCATTTTCCATTTGTTTTGTCTGTGGGTTTTTCACACCTGATTTCAATTCCCCCCATTACTTCTTCATTATTTAACCCTCTGTTTCCAACATGTAATTGTGCGTGTTTGTTCTATGTTGATGGCTGTATCTGATGGCTGGTATTTTGTTGCTGGGTTTTGTACTATGCACCTGTGTAATTTTCGTGGTATCGGTATATTTCACGCACCATTGTATTGTTTCTATACTGGTGTTTTTCGTGTACCTTGTCCATGCATCTCAGCTCTCCTGCACCTGACTCCTTTTCACCAGTTACCCAAAGCCTTGACAGAAACACGCACCACCAATGGAGTCAGCAGGAGCAGGTGCCCCTGCAGTAGTGGTCGAGGAGCGAGTCCAGCAGCACGCTACTATGCTCCAGCATCTCGGCAGCGCCATGGATTGCGTGCTGCAAACCATGGAGCGCTGGGAGAGAAGAGGAGTTCCTCAGGCGTCTCCACCAGCACCACCAGTTTCACCTATAATCACCCCTTCTTCACCTGGACCCAGTTGGATTCGGCTCGCCCTCCCGAGGGAGTATGATGGAACGGCGGCAGGATGTCAGGGGTTCTTGCTCCAGCTAGAGCTCTACCTGGCAACCGTCCACCCGGCTCCCTCGGGCCGTGAGAGCGTGGCCGCACTCGTCTCCTGCCTCTCAGGGAAAGCCCTGGAGTGGGCCAACGCCATATGGGGGAAGAAGAAGCGGTGTTGGACAACTTCAGGGATTTCACCCGCCGCTTCCGGGCAGTCTTTGACCACCCGCCTGAGGGTAGAGCGGCGGGTGAACATCTCGTACACCTGAGGCCGGGGACGAGGAGCGCACAGGAGTTCGCGTTGGACTTCCGGACCCTGGCCACCGGCGCGGGATGGAACGACAGGGCCCTGATTGATCACTAACGGTGCAGTCTGCGCGAGGACGTCCGTCGAGAGTTGGCCTGCAGGGACACCACTCTCACATTCAACCAGCTGGTGGACCTGTCCATCCGGCTGGATAACCTGCTGGCCATCCGCGGACGTCCAGATCAGGGTCTCTCGATTCCATCCCCCAGCCCCACCGCTCCGACGCCCATGAAGCTGGGAGGTGCTGCACATAGGGCGACCGGAGGAGGGGCCGTTCATTGCACCATCTGTGGCCACAGAGGGCACACAGCCAGTTAGTGCTGGGGATGTTCCTCTGGGAGTCGAGGCAGCAGGCAGGGCACTCTCGTGTCACCCCAGGTGAGTCGGCACCAAACTCACCCAGAGCCCCCTGGGTGAGTTTGGTGCCGACTCTCCATGCCTTCAAGACACATACCTGTTCATTATTTAACCCTCTGTTTCCCACATGTAAGTGTGCGTGTTTGTTCTATGTTGATGGCTGTATCTGACGGCTGGTATTTTGTTGCCGGATTTTGTACTATGCACCCGTGTAATTTTCGTGGTACCGGTATATTTCACGCACCGTTGTATTGTTTCTATACTGGTGTTTTTCGTGTATTAAATACCTTGTCCACACAGCTCAGCTCTCCTGCGCCTGACTCCTTTTCACCAGTTACCCAAAGCCTTGACACACATTGTTTCCATGTGTTTGATGCCATTCCATTCGCTCCGTTCCAGCCATTATTATGAGCCGCCCTCCCCTCTGCAGCCTCCACTAATGGAATCCTATGGTACAGCAAACTGTCAAAACTCTTTATCTCTTTCTACAGGTTTAGGACTGATCCTGTCTTGAGATGAACTAATTACAGTCATAATCTGGGATGATCTGTTTGCTAGCAGCATAGTGAAAGGTATAGGCCTGATCTGATCTGATCTGCATGATGAAGCTGAACCATGCACCCGGCCCAGACTGACGTTAGGCAATGCACACGCTAGCCAGTCAACTGTAGGCCTACAGCATTATCCCACACCAATCCATTTGCTCTAATATCATTTCTCATATACAGATTTCATCTGTTTCTACCAAAGGCTCCAGAGGATTGTGCCATTCAGCTGTCAAAGAACATGAATGGCACAACTTGTAAGGGGACTGTCTCTATGGAGCACATTATGAAAGGGACTGTAGATTCACAGTAGATTCATGTCTTAACCATACAACTATCTCAGCAAGTCAATTTTTGTCTGTCTTCTGTCTCTTCAGTTTGTCTCTCTGTAAGGTAAATTAAGGAAACCAATCAGAAATGCTTTACAGTACATCCTTTCATTTTGAGTACATACTACCTACGTACCTCTTTAAAACAAAACAAAAGGTTTCTATCTATTGCATGACCATTGTCATGCTGATGAAATTACGCATGATCAACTGTACACCCACATTAATAATGAGTCATTATCTTTATTCATGTATGAGGGATGAGTTTCTTTTGCATAACAGGATACAATCAGAATGGTATTTTTCTCTGAATGGAAAACAATAAACATCAAGGACTATGTTCCCGCTGAATCTCAAGTAAGGTAGATGCTTCTTGGTTTCTGATAAAGCATTTCACGGGAAGTGCAGTTGAACAATGGTCCATTATAGTGGGCCCACTGTATCCAGGTGGTTACTATGGAGATGTAATTGATGGAGGTTAGCATGGATGGGTGGCAAAACTGGGGGTTTGTGGGTCGATTACCTAAATAATTACTGCTCTCGGACAAAAACAACAGGTGCATCGGGGCTGCTATCCAGGCAATCGCCTCCCTCCCTCTCTCCCTCCCTCTGTCTCTCTAAGGTTACTGTGGTGCCAGTTGACTGGCTGCCAGAGCAGAGCACCCCTCCTTCACCCCTCTCTCTCTCTTCCTCAGCTGGGTCTGAGAGAGAGGAGGGGGATCTGTAACAGCGGAAACAGGAGAGAACATTGACCTGATGGAGAGAGAGCTCTGACTCCCACTGCCCTTGCTGTCTGGCTGGCCTCCCTCCCTGAATCTATTTGACCAATTCCCCATCTCTTATCCTGTCCCCCCCCCCCCCCCCCCATGCACACACCACTCCCAAACCATCCGCTGGCAGGACCATGGCCTTCCCCTGGAGGTCCGGCCGGGCTGGGCTAGGATGGGCCGGCCAGAGGCACCAGGACACACAGGGGTCACTGACACTTCCCCAGTCGGCAGAGACCCAGGCAGCCACAGAGGCAGTCTGGACCAGCTGAGGGAAGTGGCAGGGGATGCAGATGTCACATTGTGGTTACCAGAGACAGAAGTAGGTCTTACCACACCACAACAAAAAAAACAGATTTAATGGAGATCTGGATTTAGATAACATTTATCATTGAGTCACACTACTTTTTGTTCAGAGGAGCAAAAAGAGAAAACATTCAAGTCTTAACCTGGATTGGTGTGTACTTTTTGCACATTTTGTAACAGCTAAATTGATTGATTCCCAAAGGATACAGTATATAGGATATACCGTAATAGATATGCATCTAAAATCAGACATTTGAAACTTATCAGAGTTTTGCAACATGTGCTATAAATAATTAAGAATTAAGAATTAATGGCCATAAATAATGAGTGCATTCTGTGGTTTATTAAACACTTAAAACACCCAGAATACAGGAATGAACACTGTCATATTGAGATGAACAGTGTGACTACAGGCACTTCCTGTTTAAAGGATTGAAGAGGAACCCCTTTCTCCTCTTGTGTAACTATCCATCTGTGCAGGCCAAGCAGAAAAAGAGGAAGATATATTGTCAAAGCCTTTTCCTCCTTTATCGTTCAATTCCTTGATAACGTCACCATCATTATGGCGTTAGAATTGCATTACGTTTTCTCCAATGAGAACGAACTCAAGTGCTTAGGCCAAGCATTAACTACCCATATAAAAACGAAGTCAACTGGATTCAAAGCAAACGGATTCTAATCTTGTTTGGAGCTGGACTACCGACCGACTGACTCATACTCGAAAATGCTTGACACTGCAAACCACTGAGAACATGTTTAATTCATCGGTATTGTGCACTGGAATTGTTTGTTGAAAAAAGGAAACGTTCTGTTTATGTCACTGTCTTCTGAGCACTGACAACCAGAGCCTAGGGAATCTGGAGAGCATCATTCACAGTGTGTCATCACCAACACACTGAGCCTAGATAGAAGCTACTCCTCAAGTACAGAGTGATCTTTCATTCAAGGCACATTCATACCAGTTAAGGTCATAGATCAATCATTTCTCTAATGGGAACAGATTCAAATAACTTTTCAAGGGCCAGGGAGAACGTATTTTGCTTGCTTGCAAACATATTCATAAATCTGTCTCGAACAACTCATTCCTGCAAAACACAAATCTCTGTTGCCAACATTGACTATGCCAAATATATCAACCAAGAGAGACTTGTGTTCATTCCATAACTCACCCATATGGCAGCATTTAAATCTCCTTTGATCAAAAAAAATCCCAACTTTGTTCTTGTTGTATGCTTTTCCATCAATGGATTTCCATCAATAACTTATTCACTTTTAAGTCAACAACTATTACAAGTGCAAAATGTGCCCATCAGTTCATCCATCCATCATGCCAGCCACTAATGGCGTAAAGGTATGGTTGTTTAGCTCTGATGAGGGTTAGTTGACGATGGAATGCCTTGTGAGGAGGACCATGGGGAGGGAGCTGCACAGCGGGCACTAAGTCTCTGTTCCTGTGCCCCTTTAAATTCCTGCTTTAAACCACCGCTCATCCCATGTATCACACGCAGCGGCAGGCCTGTTTACTGAGGTCGGAGGTCAAAGATTCCAAAAAATGTGTTTGTCATTAATTGGGAGCAACTGTCCAATGGGACGATCAAAGGGAGATTGGGCACCGGCATGTAATCACTCCTCAAGCCCTGTGGGAAAGTTGGTTTCAGGGGGGCAGTGAGAAGACTGAGCAGAGCAGAGAAGAGGAGAGAACCACACCCAGGAAGGAGGTGCTCTGCTCAGTCAGCAACCATGTGCCTATCAGCCCTGGTCAAAAGTATATAGGAAATAGGGTGCCATTTGGGACAAAGACCATTTCTAGGCTGCATTGTGTGTATCATGATCATTTAGTGTGATCTCTGTATTGTCACTCAGTGGATAGCATGCCTTCCCAATATGTGCAGCACATGCTCTATTGGATCATGGTTACTGGCCATTGGTGTGAACCCCACTTCCTGATTCTGTGCATATCAGAGGAATAGCTAGGAAGAGCAGTGATCATCCTGGGAAAGAAGTCAGTCTGACAGACTATAACCATATGATTGTAAACATTCAGTGCACATAACTCTATGCCCACCAGTTGTTCATTCATTTAGATCTACAAATCACACTGGTTGGGATGGCATCGGCATTATTAACTAGCATACCATTAAATAGCATACCGGGACCATAAGTTCACACAATGCACACAGGCTTTTCTCCCTGTGGGCTCAGAGGGGTACGGACGGGACGGTGGTCAGAGTGAAACAGTGAGCTTGGCACCCACCACGGCTGGCGGACTAAACGGTTACTCTGGGAGACATGCTGTTCTGTTCTGGTGCATCTGTCAGCCGATTGCATTCCTGCGGCCTGCAGCCTGTGCTGAGGCAGCGATGTGCGCAGACAAAAAGTCTTATTGACACGCCGCACAAACAACCCTCTGCCCCGCCCCTCCAACCCCACCACCCACCCACCCACCACTCTCCACTCCAAACGCCAGGGCCTGCTTTTAATTAATTGTATCGCTCCATAACGGGTGGCATTGAACAGTCAGTCACAGAGCAGTCAGTCACAGAGCAGTCAGTCACAGAGCAGTCAGTCACAGAGCAGTCAGTCACAGGAGAGGGCCATGTGGGTTTCACTGATCAAAAAAACACATTGGATCTGACTGAGCCTGGTCTCTTCGGCTGACTGGCTGCGGTGTGCTTGTGAAAGTTACATATGAAAGATGCTTTAGCATTCAAGGTGAATAGGGAAGAGGTCTATTTCAAGGATGTGTGGATGGAATGCTTTCATGCTTTAACATTAAAGTGGGAGAGACTTTTTCCTCCTGCACTAATGAGACACATTTGACATCAGTTTGAGAATGTGTAATAATTACTTCCAGCTGTATAATGCCAACACACAAGCTTGCACCCAAGTACTGTACACACTATATACAGTGAGGGAAAAAAATATTTGATCCCCTGCTGATTTTGAACGTTTTCCCACTGACAAAGAAATGATCAGTCTATAATTTGAATGGTAGGTTTATTTGAACAGAATAACAACAAAAATATCCAGAAAAACGCATGTCAAAAATTGTATAAATTGATTTGCATTTTAATGAGGGAGCGGTCACGTGCTCTAGCAAGGCAGAGGTCGTGCGTTCAAGCCTCGGTGTGAGACGAATCAGAAGGAAGTGGTACTTGCTATGCTAGCAGCGTGCTGTTCTTTACACTATCACACCATGGTGTTAGATATGCGGAGACTCTAAGCACAGAGGCACACCCCAAAACAGAAGGTGATACTCCCCAAATGGACCCAGGGGGGCGGGGTAGTGGATCAGAGGAAGAAAAAAAGCAACAGGAGCAGGAATCAGGGAAGATGAAATGACTTAGCCAAGCAGAAACTGTTCCTCCTCCACAAAACATATGAATTTCAATATTATATTTCCACATCTTTTGTGCGGGCTGGAGTGTCTGGTTATTGTATCTTTTGTTGATATAACTACATGGACAAATCTCAGTTTTGCCATTGAGGTTGAGTGGAGGCTACCCACAAGACCCAATGGGCACAACTAATAGGATTCCCGTAATGGTGGTGGAAAAGCTGTGTGGACTAACAATTACAGTTGGGCAGATTGAGTTTTAAAGAGGTTCCTTTCACCTCCTGCCCCTGTCCTATTCAGCCAGGTCACTAGGCTCCTCCCTCGTGTTTTGTGTGTAGTTCTTCACAGCTCTCCCTCTATCGCTCAGTGCCTTCTCCTCCTTCCTTCCTACTGCCATCAGCACCCTCAATGCAATTAGGCCTACACATCATTGACCCTGAACAAATGAATTCTGGCATTCCTTAATGCTGAAGAAATGCTCCGAGCTAGGCTATTGGATGTTTTCCTGTGAAGCAATACAAAAAAGTAAACACTGGGAAGTTAAAAGGAAAAGAGAGAAAGTGTGGGTCTGTATCCTGAGCATTTCAGTGATTCTGGTCATACTTCGTTGCTGTTGACGACAGAAGGCAGGACATTACAGATTCTTAACGCTATATGTTAAGATAGGCTCTGGTCCTTTATCGTGTCAGACTCAAAGTCTTTTAATACTATCATTAATTCTCAATACAATCCTAGTGACAAAATGATAGCAAACGTCAAGCTAGCAGGCAGCGGCTGTAGATAGTGAATAGGGAAAGGTTGTGTCTAAGAAACTGAACCTATTGGGGAACATTCTTTCCATTATTGACTTTCTAGTTAAGTAAGTCAGGTTTTTTTTGGTAAGAAAGTGCAACCGGTAAAAAAAATTGCGAATGACCAAGTTGTTTCAAACTAAAGAAAGCAGAAACACAATACTAAACAGTTAAGATCTGTGATCCTGAGGCTCTAGTTGTAAACCAGTTTTGCCCTCTGGATGGTTCTATAGCTACTCTTATCTTGTATCTCCTTAAGTTGTCATTAAACAGTAGTTTATTTTTAGCATCAACTCGTGTTGGCAAACATGAAATTTCATGGGGTCTTTTTTTATAAATCACATTCATGACAATAAGAGACAAATTGTCATGGTTGTCGAAAGGAGAAGCGGACCAGTGCAGCGTGTGTGTCGTTCCACATTTTATTTACTCTGTGAAACTATGCAATACATAAATAAACTGAATAAACAAAACAACAAACCGTGACGCAGAGGAAAATCAAACACTACTCAAAATTGCAATCTCCCACAAACCCAGGTGGAAAAAAACCCTACTTAAGTATGATCTCCAATTAGAGACAACGAGGACCAGCTGCCTCTAATTGGAGATCATCCCAAACAAAACCAACATAAAAATACAAAACTAGAACATGAACATAGAAATATAAACATAGAAAAACACCCCCGTCACACCCTGACCTACTCTACCATAGAAAATAACATCTTACTATGGTCAGGACGTGACACAAATAGGCTATGGTAACTACCAACAGCACAAGTAAGAAGCATGTATGTTATGGTCCAAATGCACTACATACATTCAGTCAGCACATAAAACATACACACTGCCAAAGAGACCGCTGAGCAATCACAAATACAGAGGCACAAGGGAATCTGACCGTAGCTGAGATGTGAGGCATCCACCGCTAAAAGTCTCACCATCACCACTATCACGAGTAATATTCTATTCATCCAAAGCGCTGTGTGACTGACAACACTTTTACTGCTGCACCCCACTGCCTTATCTGTCAAATTGCTGTGACAAACCAGGTATTTCTTTCCCATGCACTTGCTCAGTGGCTATGTTGGTAAAGATAAGAGATTGTAATAGCTTTCTAGTTGTCAGGATTTCTAAGGCGGTTCAGTACAAGCACATCGGGGTTGACAAGCATTCCCGAATTACCTCTGAAACTGAGCACAAAAGATTCTAATTAACACAATAGTGTACACAGTTAATTTAAACAATATTCCCCAGTCTACTATCTCATCTGTGTAACCATTTTTATTAGCAACATGAAAATGGTAAATATCCAGATGCATTACAATGGCCTTGTGGACATGTGAAATTACCTTGTGGACATGTGAAATGGCCTTGTGGACATGTGCAATGGTCTTGTGGACATGAAACTGAGCGAAACTGCCCTTAAGCAGCCCAGTGTTCAAGTACAACCCTATTCAACAAGGTCAAGCTGTCTTTAGCTTGTGACGGTATCATATCATATTGACAAAGTAAAAATGTTTGTGCATTCCAAAAGACCAAAAAATAAATGCCATGTTGTTGTTATGGTCATTACAGAAGAACCTGAGGCATACTGTACTAGTGTTCCACATTATACCGAAACTTCAGTACTTTTTCGATACTACAACATGTAAAATGGTACAGTACAATAATTTTTGTTACTTTCGTTTCTTCTATCAAATGTGTATCAAGTCGTATTCACTAGGTTAATCATCTCATGTCTCTTCCTCACCGAACTGAATGTGTGAGATAATGTGTCTCGTGAATTACGGGGTTTTAAAGAGACAGCACACACTTTTATATATACAAATCAAATAAAATGTTATTGGTCACATGCACATGGTTAGCAGAAGTTAATGTGAGTGTAGCGAAATGCTTGTGCTTCTAGTGCAGTAATTGTCACGTCCTGACCAGTAAAAGAGGTTATTTGTTATTGTAGTTTGGTCAGGACGTGGCAGGGGTGTGTTTGTTTTGTGTTGTCGGGGTTTTTGGGTTGTGTTCTATGTTTTGTATTTCTGTGTTCTATTTTCTAGTTTTTCTATTTCTATGTCTAGTTTATTGTTTTGACCTTCATTCGGAGGCAGCTGTTCCTTGTTGCCTCTAATTGAAGGTCCTATTTAGTACTGGTGTTTTTTCTATGGGATTTGTGGGTAGTTGTTTCCTGTTTAGTGTTTGTTGCACCTGACAAGACTGTTTTCGTCGTTCTTTTTTTTCAGTGTTCATTTTATTTAATAAAAGAAGATAATGAGCATTCACATTCCCGCTGCGTTTTGGTCCAATTCATACGACGCCCGTGACAGAACTACCCACCACCAACGGACCAAGCAGCGGAGGAAGGAGCAGCAGCAGAGTTATAAGGAGTTTTGGACTTGGGAGCAGATACTAGCGGGAGAAGGACCATGGAGGAAGGCTGGAGAGGACAGAAAACGCTATGCTGGGACACGGCTGGCAAGGAAGCCTGAGAGGCACCCCCAAGAAATATTTTGGGGGGGGCACACGGGTACTTTGGCTGGGCCAAGGGTGAGCCCTAAGCCAACTCCCCGTGTTTATTATGGGGAGCGTGTGGAGTGGAGAGCGCCGGTGTATGCGGCAGTGCGCACGATCTCGTCCATGCGCACGCGTAGTCCGGTGCGAGCGATCCCAGTCCCTCGCAAGTGCCGTGCTAGAGTGGGCATCCAGCCTGGAAGGAGGATGCCTGCGCAGCACATCTGGCCACCAGTGCGCCTCCTAGGCCCAGGCTACCCTATGCCTGCTCTACGCATGGCAGCCATCAGGCCTCTGCACAGCCCAGTTCGCCCTGTGCAAGCACTCCGCTCGTGCAGGGCTACTATTACCATCCAGCCAGGACGGGTTGTGCAGGAGGTGCGCTCCAGACCTCCAGTGCCTACTCATGGCCCGGTGTATCCAGTTCCTGCTCCTCGCACTAGCCCTGAGGTGCGTGTCTCTAGTCTGGCGCCTCCAAAGCCGGAACCACGCACCAGGCCTCCAGTGCGTCAGCCCAGTCTAGTACGTCCTGTTCCCGCTCCTCGCACTAGCCTTGGGGTGCGTGTCTCCAGTCTGGTACCTCCAGTACCAGCCCCACACACCAGGCCTCCAGTGCGTCAGCCCAGTCCTGCTCGTCCTGCTCCTGCTCCTCGCACTAGCCCTGTGGTGCGTGTCCCTAGTCTGGTGCCTCCTAAGCCAGCCCCACGCATCAGGCCTTCAGTGCGCAGTCCCCGTCCAGAGCTTCCGGCAACAGTGCCCCGTCCAGAGTGTCCGGCAACAGTGCCCCGTCCAGAGTGTCCGGCAACAGTGCCCCGTCCAGAGTGTCCGGCAACAGTGCCCCGTCCAGAGTGTCCGGCAACAGTGCCCCTTCCAGAATGTCCGGTAACAATGCCCCGTCCAGAGCTTCCGGCGATAGTGCCCCGTCTAGAGAAGGCCCACAGTCCGGAGCCAGCAGAGACGGCCCACAGTCTGGAGCCAGCAGAGACGGCCCACAGTCTGGAGCCAGCAGAGACGGCCCACAGTCCGGAGCCGGCAGAGTGTCCGGCAACAGTGCCCCGTCCAGAGTGTCCGGCAACAGTGCCCCTTCCAGAATGTCCGGCAACAATGCCCCGTCCAGAGTGTCCGGCGACAGTGCCCCGTATACTACAGTTTACTACAGAATTCTATAGTAAGTACTGTTGTATTCTATATTATCATCTTGGTATCGAGTATTGTGATACTAAACCTGGTATCGGTATCAAAGTCAAAATTCTGGTATTGTGACAACATTAGTTTGTACTGCCTCTACAACGTACGCTCTTTGCATAAGTCAGTTGAAAAGTTGCTGCAGGGTGTTTGTATAACCTAATTGGAGTGTTGTGTTAGAACTGCAATCTTTCTCTAGAGCTTACCATCAGTTACTGAAATTTGACTTCATGCAAATAGGAAGCATGTCCATTCACGCTTTAACATGGATTGCCTCACGCATAACTAGTGTATTATGAAGATCTCAGATGAAATCACAATTCAAAGTGTTTTCAAATTAGGTCTGGTTTAACATGGCAAGATGAATGCCTCTGATTCTTTGCCCTCGTGTAGTTTTTTTCAAAGCCATACACTGTCTCACGATTAGGCAACGTTGTACTATTTTGCTTTTAAAGCATTTTAATCCATGGTCATTTATGTGAAAGACATATGCTACACAAGCAGAGTAAAAAGGCTGTAGTTTGTTTAGGCAGAGAGGAACAAATAATTCAGGTATCTCTCTCTCTCTCTCTCTCTCTCTCTCTCTCTCTCTCTCTCTCTCTCTCTCGCCACCCCCTCCCAACCTCTCAGATAGCCTATCAACATAGTATCAAGCCAAGGCACCTAAGCTTCCACAGACTGAGTTTCCTTTGATTGCAGTCATGTCAGATCACTGACGAGTGATGCAACCATCACCTTACTTGTAAGTCATGTAACAAAACTCAATGGAGAAGAGATTCCCTAGTGCAAAACAATGTACTGATCCTCAACACCAATGTTCTGATACAACCTGTTCTTAATACCCTGTGAAAGCAACCACCTCTTCCGCTTTACTTCGGTATCATGTCCCCTCATCTTTTGAATCGGCTTGACGATTATATCATCAAATTCGTGATAACACGGTCATTTAAGATAGATATGAAATTATATTAGTGTTTGTGGATGAATTTACTTCTGCCAGATGCCTATTATGAAGTTTTGCGCTGAAGACCATTGCGCTACATTTATGCACATTGAATACCAATCAAAAAGCCTATAAAAGTTCAAAAACAACAAGGGTACTTCCTGGAAAATTACACATCACTTGCATAAGCAAAGAATACAAATGTATTCTGCAGTCCTAGTTATTTTGTAAAACCTAATTGTATGTAAAATAGGGTCATTTAAACGTCTACAGTAGCGTTGATATTTTTGCATAGTGCATGATAAAAGAAAAGTCCAATGATACCAAACATATTCCAGGAAACCCACCAGTATGCCCTTATGTCCTAACAGTATCTGTTTTCTTTATCAGGCCGGTGAAAGAGTACAGTTGGCTGTACTTTGGTGCTGTATTTGCATTGCAAACATTGAACACTCACTTCTCCCTAGAGCCAGTCACTAGATGTCAACAAACCTGTGCTGTGAGCAACTTTGGGAGACCACTTCCTCCTCTCCGCAGAACACTCCTCCCTCCTCCTCCCCTCTCCACTGCTGCAAAATGGCTGGGGCTTGTTAAACCATAATGTAGCTGAGAGAGTGAAAAGGGGGAGACTCAGTGCTCAAGAGTGTTGCTGAGTAACTACTCTAAGTGGCTGTATCACCTGATTGGCTGCCACAGTGTTTACTGCAATCTGTCATCTCACCAACACAACACTGCTCTTTCTCTGAGGGGAGCTGTCCAAAATGGAATGTGCAGGGAGAGAATGGCTATCCGTTTTATCACTGACCCTGAATGACTGTTTGCCCCTGACCTGTCACCTGAGCGGAGGAAGTCATCACCTATAATTTGTGAATATAAACAAAGTGTCATTGTGATATAGGTCGGAAACCTCATGCTCTTGACCCTCAATATTACTGTTGGTGTCAGCATAATCCGATTTTAAGGGTAATACATTGTTGTATGAGCTTAAATAATACATCCCTATACGAATAGGCTAAATAACTGTACTGGTGAAGTAGTAGAGGAATTGACCATATGAAGGCTTTTAGTGAAGTTCAGCTCAGTTCAAAGAGGTATCTTCCAATTTGGTGAATGTAACACCACAGCTATGACACAAACCATTTTGCAGAACCATGAACTAACTGTACAGTGGCCAGACAGGGAATTGTGAATAGGAGTTTGATTGTTACTGTGCTTGTGTAACATATGTAGCCACCCACATATATATATGCTAAAGAAATGCCAACTTCTTCCTGGGTCAAAGGTTCATTGGAGGCGGGTCTGTTTTGAAGAGCACATGATGAGTCTGCATTCTCTCTTGATATGTTAACAATTTGATGATTAATTTGGTAATTTAATGCAAAGCTTTAAAACAGTCACTGGTGTTCTATAGTATGGGGAATGGAATTATGATTGAAATAATTGATCCAATTACATTATTAAGTGATTTATTTACAATTTAAGAAGTGTGGTTTGAGCTTCTGTGGCAACCATTTTAGATATGCCATCTTGTCAGCAGATTCGTCACTGGTGTTACTGTTCCTGCTGGTAACACCTGTGACAATCAATAGCACTGCTAACTTTTTATACCAACTTAAGTTTTTATACAGTTTCAATATTGTAATTTGTAACATAATATGACTTTCCTTTTGATAGATATGGCAAATAAAGTGCTGCTTAAAAGCAAAAGACTCTATAGACAGTGAAGGGATGCTGACCCAGATGACCCAGACCGTAGAGCAGCCTACCTTGAAAAAAACCCACCAGACTTACTTAAAGAATTTAGAAAAAAAGAAAGAGTGAATGATCTCACAGAAAGAGGAAAAAGACAGGAGCAAAATAAATGGCGGGTCAGACAGAAAAAACACAGATGTTGAGAGCAGGAAAGACAGTGTTGACCCCCCCCAAGTAGGAAGACGTTAGTACTTATTTACCCAGTTACCCAAAGGGATAGTTCACCCAGGTTTCTTTAACGTGTAAGCAATTTATGGACAAGGTATGACAGCAGCACACGCTTTGGTTTTGTTAATCTGGCCACTGTTTCAAATGCTAACTGTTTAGCATTTGTGGCACAATAACTCAATGAGTTACGTATAGATTGTTTGGATGAGAAGTGCATGAACTTGCATTGATGTAAAAAAGTAAGCCTTTTAAACAGTGGCCAGGTAAACAAAACCAAAGCATGGATTGTAGTAATACCTTGTCCATTAAGCCATTTTGTAATTTGGGTGAACTATACCTTTAAGTAGGCTTCCAAAATGTTTGTCACATGGCAGAATTATTTATGTTTTACCGAAGCTATATAGTTTTGTGGATAGGCATGTCAGAAATAAAGTAGGATTTCATGTTTGTATCATCTTTGAAAGATTACATCTTTATGTTTTACAGACAAACCGAAGCGCGGAGATCGCACAGGACAGCAGTACATAAAGCCTGAAGAAAACAGCATAAGTTGCAAGAAACGTTGTCAGCGTTTGCAGGGTACAAATCAAGACCCTGAAAGTCCAAGAACGGAGACGAGAAGCACACTACATGGCCACCATGCCTCTTCAACAACTTCAAAAACTCTAAACTTCCACTATGGGCCTTGGGGGATCTAAGAGCAAAGCAAAGCAGCCAAATCAGACAAAGCCAAACAAGAGTTTGCAAATATACTGAGAGGAAGCTAATAAAGAAATAAAAAATTCCAAAAGTTGTGTGAGCAGAGCATTGTTTTTTTTTTATACAAAGCCTGGAAGCAACAAAAGAGGTCAACAAGCAAGCTTGGTGGAAATAAACAAGAAGACAGCCGTGAGACAGTTTTACCTTGCAGGCAAACCCCTGCCAAGAAAGACACTATCACACTAAGGAAGGTGAAGAAAAAGGAGGCTCCTTTGTGATTCCCGGCGTAACCTCCACAGGAAATACGTTGCTGAGCATGGGCAACAGATTTCATCATGCGCCTTCTTCTGAAAGGAGAGACCCTTTTGGGTGATGACACCACAGGAGAGGCCAAGAAACTTGCCAGTGCAAGACTCATGAAAAATTGCGTTTTATGGCAAATCAAATGCTCAAACGTGGTCAAACTTGGCCATAATCGAGGATGAGCTTGTTACCCAGTTCCGGGAAAGGCGCTTTAAAATGTAGGAGACGTCTGTTCAACATTCGATGGCAGGTACCACAGCTACCGGACCTTGAGAGAGAACCTGACTAATGACTGCCTGATCCATATAGTTTTTTGTAAAAAACTTCACATGCATGTATGCTTCAGAGATCCAGTCAGTTCACTTCGGGGGTTCACACAAGCAGGTGACGCTCCACACTGGTATCATCTATGTGGCAGAGGAGCCCCCACCCATCTCTTTCTGCACCTTCTCACCCGACAGCCATATGGGCTCACCTGGACCCCATTCTGGACATGCTAAAACAGCGGTACCCTACCGTGCAACACCTTCACTTCTTCAATGATGGCCCTGCCACCCAATATAAACAGAAGGGCAACTTCTATATGGTTGGTACTGAACCTGTCAAGAACGGCATCCAGGGAAGTACGTGGAACTTTTTTGAGGCCAGTCACAGAAAGGGTGCTCCGGATGGAGTGGGTGGTTCACAGCTGACCTCTTGGTCCACCACGGGAAAGACATAACTGCAATGTCTTTCTATTAGGAGGTAAGAGACTCTGGCACTCAAATACAGTTGTATTATGTCAGTGAGGAAGAGGTGGCATAAAGTAAGCATAAAAGGGAACCATGCGAATGCACCAGGTTCTTAGTATCATGCCTGGCAACCTATAACGTCTCTGCCAAGCAGCGCAAGGAGTGTGGGATTGCCCATGTTATGGACTCCAAGAAATCACTCTCCCGACAGTGCCGGCTAATGGCCACGGTCTCTCACCTCCACATCAAACAGATGTCATTGACCCGGATGCCTCAGCTCCACTTCGGCCAGATGTCATCGAGGCTCACCACACTGGACAGTGGTGCATTGTGAACTATGACGAACAACCATACCCTGGCGTTATAGCGTTATACTGGAGGTCGAAGAACAAAATGTCAAAGTTAAGTGCATGCACAGGAATGGAGTCAACAAGTTCTTCTGGCCAAACCCAAGAGATGATATCAACTGGTATGGGGATTACCAGATTGTGTGTCTGATGCCAAAGCCGCTGTCAGTGAACAAAAGATCAGATTGACCACAGTATCTGGAAGTACTTGGAGGAGCACCTGAATGTGGGAAAGTGGCAGGTGTGAACTGGCTACCATAGAAGAAGCCGTCAGCGGCTAGAAAGCAATGGAGACTGGCTCAGAGATGATAACAGATGGACCTGACACAATAACATGGCAAAGACAAACATGAACAAACATTTCTAAAGACAAACACATCTCAAGTAAAAGTGAAGTTAGTATGGGAAATAATTTGTACGGGAAAAGTTAGTACAGGAAATAGGCCTATTACATGAACATATTTGACTTTAGTCCTAGTTTACATTCACTGTTGTGTTTCTATTGTTATAATAAACATATTTTATGTTTGTACGACAATGTTGTGTTAGGAAATACATTTTAGTCCATAAGATTAAGACCAAAAGATGAAGCCTATTGACTAAAATGTCTATCCTAACACAACATTGTCGTACAAAGTAAAACATGTCTTGGCCAGAAGAAATAAAAGATATTACTAAATTGATCAAATTTGTATGAAATGATCATATGTCACTGCTTTCACATTGTGTCACTGGTGTTACATTGCATCACTGGTGTTATAGCATGGCATGCTGGTGTTCTGGCATCAGTTGCCCATTTTCATAGAATATGTTTATTTGTATTTACACAACTGTTGCTGCGTTCATTAGTAAGCAATTTAAGAATATGATAGTCCAATTTTGGTGACTTAACCTCAATTATATCTGATGTTACAACACAAAACACATGGTAGAAATATATATATGTCGCACAACAGAACTTTACACACACCGGTTTAAAGTAATTTATTACTAATCAAAACAATTTCTTAATTATAGCATTAACCCTTTGTCTTTAATTATATATGCAAATGAAATTGTGAAATTACATTCAGAAAAGCCAGAATTGTCAGCTAAAATATAGGTAACACCAGTGGTGTGAAGTATTTAAGTAAAAGTACTTTAAAGCACTAGTTTTTTGGAGAACCTGCACTTTACTTTACTATTTATATTTTTGACAACTTTTACTCCACTACACTCCTTTTTATTTATTTACAAATATATATTTTTACCCCAATTGGTAGTTACAGTCTTGTCCCATCGCTGCAACTCCCGTATGGACTCGGGAGAGGCGAAGGTCGAGAGCCATGCGTCCTCCGAAACATAACCCAGCCCAGCTGCTTCTTGACACAATGCCAACTTAACCCGGAAGCCAGCCGCACCAATGTGTTGAAGGAAACACTGTACACCAGGCAACCGTGTCAGCGTGCACTGCACCCGGCCCACCACAGGAATCGCTAGTGCGCAATGGGACAAGAACATCCCTGCCGGCCAAACCCTCCCCAAACCCGGACGACGCTGGGCCAATTGTGCGCCGCTCCATGGGTCTCCTGGTCATGGCCAGCTGCAACAGAGCCTGGACTTCAACCAGGATCTCTAGTGGCACAGCTAGCACTGAGATGCAGTGCCTTAGACCGCTCCGCCACTCGGGAGTCACTATAATGACATAATGTACAATAAATAGATTAATACATTCCATTCAAAAAGTGTCTTCATTCAAAAGAATCATCTTAGATTAAAAATATATAAAAGGTAACACACTACATGACCAAAAATATGTAGACATTTACTGATCAAACATCTCATTCCAAAATCATGGGCATTAATATGGAGTTGGTCCCCCCTTTATAACAGCCTTCACTCTTCTGGGAAGGCTTTCCACTAGATGTTGGAACATTGCTGCAGGGACTTGCTTGCATTCAGCAACAAGAGCATTAGTGAGGTCGGCACTGATGTTGGGCGATTAGGCTTGGCTCGCAGTCGGCGTTCCAATTCATCCCAAAGGTGTTTGATGGGGTTGAGGTCAGGGCTCTGTATGAACCTCGCTTTGTGCACGGGGGCATTGTCATGCTGAAACATGAAAGGGCCTTCCCCAAACTGTTGCCACAAATTTGGAAGCACAGAATTGTCTAGAATGTCATTGTATGCTGTAGAATTAAGATTTCCCTTCACTGGAACTAAGGGGCCTAGCCCGATCCATAAAAAACTGCCCCAGACCATTATTCCTCCTCCACCAAACATTACAGTTGGAACTATGCATTCGGGCAGGTAGTGTTCTTCTGGCATCCGTCAAACCGAGTCGTCCATCAGACTGCCAGATGGTGAAGCGTGATTCATCACTCCAGAGAATGCGTTTCCACTGCTCCAGAGTCCAATGGCAGCGAGCTTTACACCACTCCAGCCGATGCTTGGCATTGCGCATGATGATCTTAGGCTTGTGGGCAGCTGCTAGGCCATGGAAACCCATTTCATGAAGCTCCCTACGAACAGTTATTGTGCTGACGTTGCGTCCAGAGGCATTTTGGAACTCAGTAGTGAGTGTTGCAACCGAGGACAGACAAATTTTGCGCGGTACATGGTTCAGCATTCGGCGGTCCTGTTCTGTGAGCTTGCTCTACTACTTCGAGGCTGAGCCGTTGTTGCTCCTAGACGTTTCCACTTCACAATAACAGCACTTACAGTTGACCGGGGCAGCTCTAGCAGGGAAGAAATTTGACAAACTGACTTGTTGGAAAGGTGCCACATTGCAAGATACGACGCTCTTCAGTAAGGCCAGTTTGTCTATGGAGATCGCGTGGCTGTGTGCTCAATTTTATACACCTGTCAGCAATGGGTGTGGCTGAAGTAACCACATCCACTAATTTGAAGGGGTGTCCACAAACTTTTGTATACATACTGTATGTGGTGCTATTATATGTGACTGAGATGAACTTATTACCAGATGGCATTGAGCTGAAAGGTGGGTTTGGGTGTCCCCCCTTTAAATGTATTTTATCAAGACATGATTGTTTCACAAAAGCAGTATTTATTCAATATGAAAAATAGCCACCACTAAATAGACTACCTACTAAATGTGCACTGTCTGTGTCAAGTGAATGTGGTCGTATTCAGAGCACGTTCTGAAAGTGGAGGCGGCTGGAGCTCAATGAGCCAAAAAACAATTTCTGCCTAAAGCAAATGCCGATTCCTCATAATCAAATTAGCGTACATAATTGAGATGAAATTGTTACAAACACCCTTAAACATCTATCATAATGAATCAATAATTAGGTATCACTTTGTTAGGAGTGATTAGAATGTCTTTCAAACCTCTGCGCACACCATCAATTCCAAAATTATTCTCTAGTCGAGTAATTTTTGTTTGGTAGTTTTGAAAGGAACATTTGTCGCCACGACAATATATATTTTTCAGATTTGTTACAATCTGCAAAAAACCCATTGTTCACTCGTTTTTAAAGCCTTGCCCACTTTCTGTGTGAGGGCTCTGATTCGCTGGATCTGAGCGCGGATGCCGTCATCATTCGGGATGCCCATTCATCTGGGCCGCGTTCAGTAGAACGCAACGTTTTGGAACGTTCAGATAGAAATAAACAATATAGAACACACATGCCTCTCCAACATGTAGAATGAGGAACCACCAGCTCTATTCGTGGCATTTCTATCTGCAACGTTCGAGAACGTTTGGCAACTGAATGTGGCCCTGTGCACTTGGGCGTTGGACTCCGCATCTTATTAGCAACACGGGAAATTTCTCCATTTTCCACCCTGTCTACAGCGACATAGCCACAAATCTGGGATTTTTTATTACTTCTCTTCACTTGGCAGGTATTTTCTGCAATTTTCCCATTTTGTTCACTAAGACTGGACTTTGATTACTTGTCCAGTAAACGTTTCAAAGAGGAGCCTTCGCAAAGTGCTTGCATTTAAGAAAGAGTCTAGTAGTGGTCTTTGTTCGTTTTTTTGGATCGGTTGAGTTTCTTTGTTGGAGCGAAAGCATGGGAGCGCAATTCTCCAAGACAGCTGCAAAAGGCGAAACCGCGGTTGAAAAGCCAGGAGAGGCTGCCGCTTCACCAACCAAGACCAATGGACAGGTAATTGATTTAATATATATATTTGTATCCGAGTTAAAGGAAATATAGATATACGGTTGGTTTGCGCAAAGGTTCTCTGCGTGCGTTATTGTGTTGTGGGCACTTATGGAGACGTTCGCCAGGCTGATGGAGCAAACAACCACTATTCGAATACATTGAATCTACACTATTTCATTAAACAGTTGATCATTGATTTGAAATGCAATTTTTAAAATTCTACAATTATTACAAAAGTCCAAACTGATTTGAATAATTATTTGGAGACAAATTCGGTGAAGTATTCTGTCGTTTTCATTGATTCATTTGATGTGTGGGGATTTCGGTTAAATGGGTGAATTCTTTGTTTGAAATTTCGGATTGTGAGACAGCGGAAATTGGTATCACATTGTTGGACCTTATGTAGCCATGTGTAGTTAAATGGATCAATCATGTTTGAATCAAAAGCTTAACTGAAACTGAGCACAAATCTAATAACTTGAGGCAATCGGTGGGTGAATTGGGGAGATGAACGACGCCAACAATGGCTTGCCACGGTCTAGCTAGCCAACACGCCTTTTGTTACAGATGCTCGAATAGAGCGCAGGGATGGTTACTACTACACGGGAGCAGGGGAACCACATTTGATAATGCGTCCCCTCTGTAACTGGTATTATAAGTGTTGGAATGGATGGTATTTATTAAAGTGATAAGGATGATGGTTTGAGGGTTCTGGTGCTGTTTGGTTTTTGGGGTATGCATCTGAAGGATGCTCTGCGTGATCTGGTGTATTAATGAGCATCTGCTGTTTAATGAGCAGATGCTTTGCTTTGGCGCTTCGGTGTTGGAGCGACCGGCAGACACGCATCGCCCCCTAGCGAACCATCCGAAACCGTGTCTCCCTTCTCTCATTGACGGAGGCGGCTTATTCTCGCACGTGATTACGGGAAAGTAGTTTCAATTCTGCATTTCTAAAACGAATTCTGTATTGAATTTGTAACTCGCAAAGCAATTAGCCTGCCGACGCCCGTGCGTAAAGGCCCATTAATACTAAACATGTTTAAAAATAAATAAAAAATAGACAGAGGGCTGTATGCGTTTTGTCCCGATCTATTTTTGTGGTGTCTACTGCCCCTTGTGTCACTGAGTGACAATAGTCCATATCACAGGTTATATTCCACGCTTGTTTTTTTATGTGATGTTAATGGCCTCTGTCTTTAGGAAAACGGCCATGTGAAAGTGAACGGGGATGCCTCTCCTGCGGCTGCAGAGGCAGGCAAAGAAGAGGTGCATGCCAATGGTAGTGCCACGGCTGAGGAGGCTCCAAAAGAGGAGGCTGCAACTGCAGAGGCTGCACCCTCAGCAGCAGCGGCAGTAGAAGGGGAAAAGGCAGAGAATGCCGAGGCTGTGTCTCCAGCAGCTGAGGGTGAGGCTGCTAAACCGGAGGAGGGTGCCACGCCTTCAACCAGCAACGAGACCCCCAAAAAGAAGAAGAAGCGCTTCTCCTTCAAAAAGTCCTTCAAGCTTAGCGGTTTCTCCTTCAAAAAGACCAAAAAGGAGACAGGCGATGGGGCAGAGGGTGAGGAGACCGCTGCGTCCACCGATGAGGTCAAGGATGAGACAGCCGAGGCCCCAGAGGCCGCTGCTGAGGGGGAAGCCAAGACTGCGGAGGTAGAGGCCAAGCCTGCCGGTGCTGGGGAGGAAGCTAAGGAAGCAGCAAGCCCCACAGATGCCAAGCCTGAGGAAACAGCAGCAGCAGCACCCGCTGAGGAGGCCAAGGCAGCCCCAGCCGCCGAGGAGCCAAAAGCAGAGGAGAAGCCAGCTGAGCCTGCTGCGGAGGCACCCAAAACGGAGGAGGCTGTACCTGCAACAGAGGTCGCATCCAGTCCAGAGGCCCCCGCTGCCGCAGAGGCCACTGCTGAGTAAAGCTATAAACGCGAAGAGCAAAACGGAAGAAATAAAAAAAACAAAAAGCTGAAAAAAGATAATCAAAAAAACATTTCCCTGTTTGTATGTTGGAGTGGTGCCAGTTCCTGGCTTTGGAGGACTTGTCTACAACAGGGGTATTTTAAAGCTTTTCTTTTTTTTTGTTTTCCCTTCCCCCTCCACAAAACCCATCTCGGTCCATTGTTACTACCATTCCAACGGGCAGAGGTGGGTTGCTTAGAAACGTAATATTACAGAAAAAAAATACATCCACACTCTGCCATATATTTTTTTGCATCCGTATTACATGTTTTTTTTTGTTGTTGCATTTTTATACAAAATGTACCTTGTCAAAATGTATGGGCATGCCCATGGTATGGAGGAGGTGGGGTATGTAAATGAGTTGAGATGTAAATGAAGGGGGTTTTGGGGTGGGTGGGGGAGATTTGGAGGTGGCACCTTTGTGCCTGGGAATTGTGCCACAGACTATAATGTAAAGAGGGGTCTTAAAAACGAGAATGAAACAAACACCTATGTACCACAAGAGTACCATGCGGTTTATAACACTAAGTCATTTTTACTATGAGACGACAAAAAAATACAATCCCCAGAGCTAGGTTTAGGAAGTCATTAAAAAAATCATAGGAGCTTTTCACTAATCTCATTAGCTGTACCAGTCAGTGATTCAGTAGAAATACAAGTTGTATAGGCTTTATTGTTTATTGCTGGTTTTATGACCTTAATAAAGTGTAAGTATGTATAGGCGGGGTGTTTTTAACTATGATTATTGTACAAATGAAATCTTGATCTCAAGAAGCACATGAAGTTTGCAGCTCTTTTTCCACCCGCTCATTTTTGTAAGATAACAAAAAACAAATTCATCCTGGATGACCTTTTCAGCAATTTTGAACTCAACCAAGCTGTGATAAGTGGAATGGTTACTGTTTATATACTGTGGTATGTTTTGATTACAGCAGACAATGCTTTTTTTTCAGTGGTCTTTGACAAATGAAGGAATCTCTATCGGATGCCACGTTTGTGTAGCATCTTGTCTCTTTTTTTTCTTTTGTAAATACTGGAGAAGCTTTGACCAATTTGACTTAGAGATGGAATGTGACTTTGCTTAAAAAAATGCTATTAAACTCCTGCTTAGTGTTCTAATTTTCTGTGAGCACACTAAAAGCAAAAATAAATGTGAATAAAATTTGAGCATCATCTGTCTTTTCATTTAACCAATTTCTATTCCTTTTAAGATGGAATCCGCAATAGGGGGAAACAGCGCCACTAGCCGCCCCACCACCGTTGTTTTTGTTGCCAACCCAAGTGTTGCGCAGCATGGTCAAATAAATTGCAGTGTATACTGTGCTATTCTATTGCATGTGCAAACAGTGTTTGCTGTAATGTCACAAACGGATGTTTTTTTTCCCACTATGGAGTCCAGCTTTAACCGTTCAGATGGAGGTGGTAAGTGGGTTGTTGAGTGTTGTAATTGATGGGTAATTTCAACATGTGTAATTTGAGCATGCTTGGCTGTTTACACAGGCAGTCAAATTCAGTTCGGTTCCCACCCCACTAATTGAGCTTTTGACCATTCACATCAGATCTTTTCACGTCGGTTCTTTTTTCAGAGCTGATCAGATTGGTCAAAATAATTGGGCTGCCTGTTTTAAATGCAGACATAGTGTGTTCAAACGAATTTTGTAACAACTGCCAACTTTTCTACATACTCAAACATTACAGTATACCTTGCCGCAACAACACCAAGAGGATTTCACCTAGGATTTGAACTTATGGCGTCACAGCCTGTGTCACTGGCCCTAGGTTACCTACAAAAGTCCAATATGGAGTACTCAATGGTATGGACAAATCTATTTCACCTTGCAAGTATTATACAACTAACAACTAGGCCTAACTCATTCAAAGCCTTTTTAAATGAATCATGGACCAGAATAGATGCATTTGTCATGGGGATCAAGGTTTGTTCATTGTACGTTCCATCACTATTAGTTTAGTGCTATTCCTCGCCCCCAACATGATCACATGCAGCCTACATCACTGAATTCTCACTGATGTTAAATACGTTGACATTTTGCAAATCATATTTTGAATGGTGTAAGATTGTAGCACAATAGCTGCTCAGTAACTGGTAAGATGCCAATGGAAATGATAAAATGTCAGTGAAGACCTTTTGAGCAGCTCATTGTTGTAAAACGAGACCCTCAAGGCACAGAGACTAAATACTTTGCAATGACGTTGAAAAATGAATGATGTAGAGCCCCACCCAAGACCTTGAAAGAAACCATCAACACAGTGGTTTGATTTTACGAAGGCTTGCTTGATGCTACACTTGGATAATGAAATATTCGTATGGATTTTGTTTCAGGGCAAAGGGTCCCTCCCAGGTGAGACCACACATAACCTCAAAGTTTGCAAGACATGTTTAGCAACTAAAATGAACCTTTTTTTTACAGTAGCTGGCCTAACACCTGGCTGTAGGCCTACAGTGCAACAATGCTGTTTACATGTTATAGGTTAGCTTCTATTGTAGCTTCGGTGTTGAGAAACCTTAACCACATTCTTCAGCTTCCATTACTGAAAATAGCCAATGAATAGTGTTGCTGACACAAAATAAAACATTTTGATGTCAGATGCACCATCCGTTTTCAATTAGCATCAATGAGTGCCAGCCTTTCCAGGGAAGGCCTATAGCACAACAAACTACAGACATTTGGCCTCTTTATACAATTTGCTGCAGCAACAGGAAAGATTTCATATTAGCCAGTTCCAACATGATAGCGCATATCATTCTGTATGTAGCAAGTTACCGTGCAAGATTGTAGCTAGAGGCACACATCTTTCTGTAGCATGTTATGCATGCTACATTGTAATACACAAAATGGCAACAAATCGAGAGAAAAAAAACATACTATAAATTGCAATTGTTCATTAATAGACGAATAGGCCACAAAATAGGCGTATGCATATTTCTCTGCTAAGCGGGTTGCAGCTTACTAGTGTTTTGAATTTCACACGTGCTATTTTCCCGCTTGCAGGTGTGTCATAGCTACAGTAGGCTAAGTTTCTGTAATGAAAATCTAGATATACTTCATCAGCAAGTCTATCTACACAACTTGATTAAAGATCTTCAGGGTTGTATTAGCAATCACGACGGTTGAAATTACTAGGCCAAATTGGTCGGTATATAAGCTATAACAACAAGCGCGGTGCGGTCTCCAACTCAATCATCAACGTTTGCTGACGACGCTACAGTGGTAGGCCTGATAAACGACAACGACGAGACAGCCAACCGTGCGGAGCCCTGGGGGAGTGGTGCCAGGAAAATAACCCCTCCCTCAACGTCAACATAACGAAGGAGCTGATCGTGGTCTACAGGAGACAGCAGAGAGAGCACGTCTCCATCCACATCGAGAGGGTAAAATAAATTATAGTTCCTTGGCGTGCACATCACTGACAACCTGAAATGGTCCCTTTACACAGACAGCGTGATGAAGAAGGCCCAACTGAAATTCAGCTTGGCCCCTAAGACCCTCAAAAACTTCTACAGATCCACCATTGAGAGCATCCTGTCGGGCTGTCTTGTCACCGCCTTGTACGGCAATTGCACCATGCGCAACCGCAGGGCTCTCCAGAGGGTGGTGCTACAGCCCCAACGCATCACACTGCCCTCCAGGACATCTACAGCACCCGGTGTCATAGGAAGGCCAAGAAGATCATCAAGGACCCCCAGCCACCCGACGAGCCACGGCCTGTTCACCCCGATACCATCTAGAAGGCGGAGACAGAAAAAGGTGCATCAAAGCAGGGAAAGAGAGACAGAGTAACAGCTTCTATCTCCAGGCCATCAGACTATTAAAGTCACCACTAGCCGACCTCCACCCAGTAACCTGGCCTGAACCTTAGTCACTGTTCTAGCCGGCTACCACCTGGTACTCTACCCTCCACCTTAGAGGCTGCTGCCATATGTACATAGTCATTGAACACTGGTCACTTTAATATTGTTTACATACTGTATGTATATACTGTGTTCCACAGGAGGTTGGTGGCACTTTAATTGGGGAGGACAGGCTCGTGGTAATGGCTGGAGCATAATGAGTGAAATAGTATCAAATACATCAAACACATGGTTTCCATGTGTTTTATGCCATTCTATTGACTCCGTTCCAGACAATATTATGAGCCATCCTCCCTCAGCAGCCTCCACTGCCGGTATTCTAGTCATGGCTCAACCTATATAACTTTTATTTTTCAGGATTTTTTCATTGCTAGATATTACTGTACTGTTGGAGCTAGAAACATAAGCATTTCACTGCACCTGCAAATCTGTGTACACAACCAATACACTGATTCCTTGATGAAAATAACAGGCAGGGTGACATCGCCATCGTGTGGCTACTATGCAATGCGCCACAAAAAAAATCCCTAGTGAATTTTGTATCGATTTGGTTTTGGATTTTGCAAGAACTGACATGATGCGCGTTTACAAAGAATGCTGTAAATCATCTTTACGTTGGGTTATGACAGGGCTACAGTTGCACTAAGCTCATGGCACTTATCATGCAAGCTAACACGTGGATGACATCTCTGGAGGAGACCGATCTACCAGGCAAGTCTAAGGCATGGGGAATACCAACAGGGGTTACGTCCCAGACTCCTCTGGCCACTGCTTGTATATGATGTACCTCTCAACAGTTTATAGTGTAGTCCGTAGTTTTTAGCCTGATGTTTATAGTGTAGTCTGTATCCTGGTGTTCATTATGTACATACTGTATGTGTACTGTGTAAATATCTATTTTATTGTCCATCTGTATATTGTTTGTGGCAGCACCATTCCTGTACATGCAAATAAAGGTGATGGGGATTCTGAGTACTTTGAAGGAGTGATTGCAGTGACATCCAGCTCACAAAAGGCACTTGGTGGCGAGTACCTGCCACGTGAGCCGGCAGCGATGAACCCCATCGTATTGTAGATAATTTAAATGATCATGGTTGATTTAGCATATTTACCCCAACTACTATAACACATACATTCACACCACATAGTATTAAAAAAAAGCTTTTAATTGGCAAATGCAAAATATCTACAGGAACACCCACATACTCTCCTCTAAAAACACATACTTTAATTACAAGTAGATTTCTAATTTTGAAGATAAAGCATGTCGCAATATAAAAGCATTCAAAAAGTATCAAAGGAAAGTACAGCAAATCCAGGTTGGTTGCAAATCCTAGAAATCCACTGTTACAGTACACAAAGGAAACTAAGTCTTCACGACGTACGGCTACAGATCAATGCTAAATATAATGTGTCTGGTATGGAGTCAGGCGCGAAGGTGTAGAATCAGCCAAGTTTAGCTGCCCTGGTTGCCACACTCGGGACTGTCCATGGAGAGATCACAGCACCACTATGTGGCTGAATCAGGCACTGCTAGTCTGCTCAGTCTTCACACTGGAAAGTGTGCCGTTTTCCCACGCCAAAACATAAGTCAGTGTCTGAATACATTTGTGACTACTTCTAATTAAGCACAATTTCATATACATCTCAAACTATAAGTAGCTGGTCGTGACAAGCAATTATGAAGTCTTTATTGTGATAAAGAGAAGGATGAGAGATTACAATGGTCTGTACTCCCCCCTGAGATTATCATAATTGTTTTGGATCTTGCAGCACTGCACAAATGAGGGCTGACAGGAATTCATGACCTCCTTTTAAAACTGTACAAACAGTGGCAGGGTGCCACAATTACTCTTAGCTACCTTTACGTCAGTTCTCAGTGCTTGTTTCCTTCGATTTCTCCACCTCTGTACAGAAGACAGCACAAATTAACAAATTGTATCAAGTTATCAATTCAATATTTCTAGGTTATTTACTTCATCTAACTCAATTTATCGAAAATGAAGGGAATTGCAAGTGTTCTTGAAAGTCCTTTACACAAAAGGGGGGTAGTCAGGGTAACCATGTTCTGAATACTCACCAACTTTCTCTTTATCCCCCTCCTCAACTCGAGTCCGTTTTGTTCCTTTCTTGTGATTGGCTTCGTTCCGCCTTCCTCCCTCTCCCTCGTCCTCAGAGTCGGAGAACTCCTCGTCGCAGGCTATCCTCTTGTCTGAAGCACGGACTTAAACGAGACAGGAAATCAACATTCAGATGCTTCTGGAAATAGGATCCATGCTGCTGACAATAGGGTCCAAGATGGATTCCACAGTGGAAAATCCAGCCACTGATACATTGAAAATGGAACCCCCTCTGGAGTGACATAACAGCAGTAGTTAGACTGTACACAGTGTCTTACTGGACATGCGTTTGTCGGGGTCCTCTGCATCCTCATCCACCGTATCGTCAGTGATGGCGTCCTCAGGGACCGTCTGCATCTGCACTCCCGGGGCGTGAGGTAGCATCCGCAAGTTCTCAAACAGACGCTGCCTATAGGTTAATACACACAAAGGCAATTGCTTTAGCGCAGTAACCAACATCAGTGCAGTAAGCAACATCAGTGCAAAAGCACACGAGAAGGCTCTAAGAAACTTGGATAATCATACGCGCCAACGAGAACTTCCTACCACGATACCAATTTCTTAAAGTAATAATGCAGCTGCAACAACCTCAATGCAGACACACATCCTTAATGACATGCAACTCCTTAGCGGTAGTTGAATGCATCGGACATGCTAGATTTGATAGTCCATGACAGACTCAGTCCTTACTTGATCTTATCCATGTACTCCAATGTGTTCTGGTTGGTCATGTTGGATGGGCTGATGTGCAACTTGAAGTCAGGCCCAAAGTACTCAAAGTAATCGTTGTATGGCAGTTCTGAGAAGAAAAAAAAACCTTACGGGAAAATGCCAGCGTCAAGATGAACATGAAGGTTACGATGTACGTGCTGTAACTAAAATAAAGTTTCAGAATGTCAACCCTTTCAGGTACATTTTTTATAAAATGACAGTGATTTTTACACCTATACGAGTCCCTCCACTTGAGAGCGGTTATAATGGAAAGGGCAAGGGTTCTGTTAATGTCCCGAATTCCATGAAGAAAACAGCTGGCTCCTTTGACAGGCTGTGATAATGTCCTCTCACACACACACTTGGTGGCCCACTGATATTCTGCTTAGTCAGCTCTCTGTAGGCAGATAGATGTCAGGACCAGGACTATCCCTGGATGCATCCCAAATGGCACCCTATTCCCTTTGTAACACACTACCTTTGACCAGGTCCTTAACCCTACATAGTGCACTACTTTTGACCAGGGCCAATAGGGCACTGGCCAAAAGTAGGTCACTATGTAGGGAATAGGGTGCAATTTGGGACAAAGCCCCTGTCTAGTGCTGTAGCGTTTTCTCTAGAGACCCAGCCAATCTCTCAGGGGGAAGAGAAGACATTGTATTACGTAAACTACAAAAGTAGACAAGCCTCAATGGTTTGATATTTTCACTGCATTATACAGGTCTAGGCAATCGACACTGAAATGAGGAAAGCACCTTAAAAGTGGCACGTGAGGGTGGGAAATGGGGCATTTTGAATAAGGAAAAAAATAAATCAACACACCGTCAGGGATCTCAGTATCCAGAGCCACGGCCGTCTCGTAGGTCCAGCAGCGGGCCACGTTGCGGATGGTGTAGCCTCCTCCACCCAGCATTAGCAGGGGAAGGTTGAACGACTTAATGTACTCAACACACTTAGCATGGCCTGATGGAAAAGCAGCATGAAGAGACAAAACATCACATAACTATAGGAACAACATGGAGGGCTTAGAACAGGCTAATACACTTCTCTAAGAACAAAATTAGATCATCATTACTGTTTAATAAATGACATACTAAAAACAGATTTCTGTGTAACTCTCAATGCTGGCTCAATCATTACAGTTAAAATGAAGCTATACAAGTTTAAAATGGACTCGCACATAAAACAGGTAAGACGACTAGCATACAGCCTCCTTACCGCGGATGGTTAGGTTGAAGCAGCCCAGTCGGTCTCCTGAGAGGGAGTCTGCTCCACACTGCAGCACCACTGCACTGGGCTGGTACATCTCCATCACCTTGGCCATCACCTGCCAAGACAAAGCACTTTTCTCTCTTTTCCATTGTTTCCCTCTAAAAATCAGGGACTAATTTAGACCTGGGCCACCAGGTGTGTAAAATGTATTATCAGGTAGAACAGAAAGCCATCAGAATCCAGACCTCGCAGGGTAAAAGCCAATTTATGCTTGATCCCAAAAATGTGGTTGAAGGCTCCGTATGGAGGGTGTGATGCTTTTGCTGCGCCTCCAGAGGCCAAATTGAGCTCCGTACCACATTGCCGTGCGCCTCAAATTTTGCAACAATGCGGAGGGCTCCGTATAGCTCCGCATTGACATGATTGGTTGACGATAAGTGGTTTGTGGGAGGCCCTGTATAAACACAAACTCACTTCCTTGACAATAGCTCTGCGAAACGCAAGTATGAATGCCCTGACTTCTGCAGAGGCCATTTCACTGTAAATGCTTAGACCAGAGCAATTACTGTTAAGTGCCTTGCTCAAGGACAGATTTTTCACCTAGTCAACTCTGGGAATCGAACCAGCGACCTTTCAGTTACTGGCCCAACGCTCTTATCCACTAGGCTACCTGCAGCCCTGCTAGAGTTCAGCACTGAACACTGCGACACCTGTGCATACTTACAGGCTTGAAGATAAGCTCATACGACTCATCGTCAACGCCGTCCCTCAGGGGGAAGTTGACAGCGTAGTATTTACCTTTTCCAGCACCAATATCCTAAGAACAGAGTGGCAATTGAGGATTTTAAACATGTTTACACACTTGCTAATCCATAACTAAAATACTGCATCCATCATAAAGTGCTCTTCCCAAGCAAAATACTACAAATAATGAAAGTGAGATTACTTTGTAACTATAACTGTGGAAAGAAAGTCTCTACCCAGCTATCAATGGGCCCCTCTGTCACAGAGCACCAGGAAGTTCACATTGAGGTGTGACACATGGGGCTACGTCCCAAATGGCATCCTAATCTGTACATACCGCACTACTTCTGCTGGTCAAAAGTAGTGCCATTTGGGACGTGCCCAAGTACTCACCCTGAGGTCTCCAGTCCCGGGGAAGTACTCTCCGTATTTGTGGAAGGACACAGTCATGACCCGGTCTGTGGTGTAGAAGGCTTCCTCTACTCCATCCCCATGGTGGATGTCAATATCTATGTACAGTACCCTCTGATGGTACCTGGGAACGAGGAGGTGTGAATAATTCAACCTGAGGCATGCATAGTAGAATACACATTGATATATCAGGGTGTCTACAAAAAAAAAAACAAGTCACCATCACTAATGCATTTCATTGTAGAAGTCATACGGATTAGCCGGTTTCTATCTGAGAACACAAACTCACTTGAGGAGCTCCAGAATGGCCAACACAATGTCATTGACGTAACAGAAGCCAGAGGCCTCAGACTTCTTAGCGTGGTGGAGTCCACCTGCCCAGTTCACCGCAATGTCCGTCTGCTGCCTGTTGAGTTTCACCGATCCCGCTGTGCCAAGGGAAGAAAAATATTTTTGTTTACACTATTTTCACAAGCATGTGTTGTGATTTCTGAACCAATAGGGACTAGTTCTACTGTTTGCAGGTGAAAAACTGTAGACAAAGAAATAAAAGATGTTTGGGTTACCCTAACTCATTCCAGGGTTCTTCATTTTGACTATTTTCTACACTGTAGAATAATAGTGAAGACATCAAAACTATGAAATAACATTCCAGCTCTAACCACACTGTAGTAACCAAAAAGAGTGTTAAATAAAAAATATATGTTATATTTGAGATTCTTCAAAGTAGCCACCCTTTGCCATGATGAAAGCTTTACACACTCTTGGCATTCTCTCAACCAGCTTCATGAGGTAGTCACCTGGAATGGATTTCAATTAACAGGTGTGCCTTGTTAAAAGGTCATTTGTTGAATTTGTTTCCTTCTTAATGGATTTGAGCCAATCAGTTGTGTTGTGACAAAGTAGGGGTGGTACACAGAAGATAACCCTATTTGGTAAAAGACCAAGTCCATATTATGGCAAGAACAGCACAAATAAGCAAAGAGAAAAGAGACTTTAAGACATAAAGGTCAATCAAACTTCAAGAACTTTGAAAGCGCTTGATGGTTTTTGCGACTGCACTATGATGAAACTGGCTCTCATGAGGACTGCCACAGGAAAGGAAATCCCAGAGTTACCTCTGCTGCAGTTACCAGCTTTAGAAATTGCACTACAAATAAATGCTTCACAGAGTTCAAGTAAACAGACATGTCAACATAAACTGTTCAGAGGAGACTGCATGAAATCAGGCTTTCATGGTCAAATTGCTGCAAAGAAACCACTACTAAAAAACACAAATAAGGAGACACTTGCTTGTGCCAAGAAACACGAGCAATGGACATTAGACCGGTGGAAATCTGTCCTTTGCTCTGATGAGTCCAAATTGGAGATTTTTGGTTCCAACCACAGTCTTTGCGATGCAGTGTAGGTGAACGGATGATCTCCGCATGTGGTTCCCACCGTGAAGCATGGAGGAGATCGTGTGATGGTGCTTTGCCGGTGACACTGTCAGTGATTTATTTAGAATTCAAGGCACACTTAACCAGCATGGCTACCACAGCATTCTGCAGCAATACGCCATCCCATCTGGTTTGCGCTTAGTGGGATCATCATTTGTTTTTCAACAGGACAATGACCCAAAACACACCTCCAGGCTGAGCAAGGGCTATTTGACCAAGACGGAGAGTGACGGAGTGCTGCATCAGATGACCTGGCCGCCACAATCACCTGACCTCAACCCAATTGAGATGGTTTGGGATGAGTTGGACAGCAGAGTGAAGGAAAAGCAGCCAACAAGTGCTCAGCATGTGTGGGAACACCTTCAAGGCTGTTGGAAAAGCATTCGAGGTGAAGGCGGTTGAGAAAATGCCAAGAGTGTGCAAAGGTGTCATCAAGGCAAAGAGTGGCTACTTTGAAGAATCTAAATACATATTTAACACTTTTTTTGGTTACTACATGTGTTATTTCATAGTTTGTCTTCACTATTATTCTACAATGTAGAAAATAGTAATAAAGAAAAACCCTTGAATGAGTAGGTGTCCTAACTTTTGACTGGTACTGTATATACACAAGAGTATGTGGACACCCCTTCAAATTAGTGGACTGCCATTTCAGCCACACAAGTTGCTGACAGGTGTATAAAATTGAGCACACCGCCATGCAATTTCCATAGACAAACATTGGCAGTAGAATGGCCTTAGCGAGTAAAAAAAAAAGGGTCTGTCCTCAGTTGCAACACTCACTACCGAATTCCAAACTGCCTCTGGAAGCACAAGAACTGTTCGTCGGGAGCTACATGAAATGGGTTTCCATGGCCGAGCAGGCGCACACAAGCCTAAGATCACCATGCACAATGCCAAGTGTCGGCTGGAGTGGTGCATAGCTCACCGCCGTTGGACTATGGAACAGTGCAAATGCGTTCACTGGAGTGATGAATCACGCTTCACCATCAGGCAGTCCGACGGACGAAACTGGGTTTAGCGGATGCCAGGACAACGCTACCTGCCCGAATGCATAGTGCCAACTGTAAAGGTTGGTGGAGGAGGAATAATGGTCTGGGGCTGTTTTTCATGGTTGGAGGTATAGGCCCCTTAGTTCCAGTGAAGAAACATTGTATGCTGTGGCATTAAGATGACATTCTAGACGATTATGTGCTTCAACTTTGTGGCAACAGTTTGGGGATGGCCCTTTCCTGTTTCAGCATGACAATGCCCCCATGCACGAAATGGTTTGTCGAGATCGGTGTGGAAGAACTTGACTGGCCTACACAGAGCCCTGATCTCAACCCCATCCACATACTTTTGGTCATGTATTGCATGTATTCATGGGAATATATTTGTATGCATGTACTTACCAGCAGAGCCACCAGTAGATAACTGGCAGAACTCAAACAACCCATCAAATACAGGACAATCCTCACCAACATTAACTATGATAAAAACAAAAACACAAATTAGTGATTCTAGCAATCTATTTATAATATATATTTTTTTTTCCCTTTCTCAATACTAGGTTAATATGGGTAGTTTTCCCTGGTCCAGTCATAAGGTTAGTAACAACTCCTGGCCCTAGTTATGGCTCGACTTACACCGCTGCATTTGCTTGCTGTACTCCGACATGTTGTCTGGTCGTATGGATCTGAGAAACTGGATGTAATCGTCACTGTGGTATTTGGTAATTTCCTCTGCAGTGGCTTTGTGTGGTCTCTGCAACAAAGAATAACAATTGCCTACTTGATGGCGAAAGAGAGAAAATGCCATACCTACATATTCAGAATTAACCTTTTTTACTTGAAATCTTGTTATAAACGTACATATATTTCCATTTTTCTGTATAGTCCATAGTTCAACAGTAGGTTGTGGGTCATTCGAATTCGGTGTGGTTTCATGGGATGCCCTTGTCCATAATAGTAATTGCCAATGTCACCTGTTAAAAAGGGGAAAAAAAGACCATAACTAAAAACAGAACCTACATTTGAGAAATGTTGATGTTTCACACAGCTAACTATCACCATGCAACATTCCAGCTCTAACCATACTTCTACTACCACATAATTGTATTTTTTTACTAACGTTACTACAACAATGCAGTCAGTTAGCTAGCAGTACTAGCGCATGAAGCAACGCCGATAATGCGCAATAGCCGCTAGTGTCGTCATCTTCATCAGTCTTCAACGCTATCACTGGTCCCTTGCTGGCGGTAGTAAATCCATTTAACTTTCTGCTTATATTTTCAATTTCATAAAACAAAATACCACAACAGCGTGTTTACTTGTTTAACATCATATTAGTTGTAAAAGTAAACGTTGCTGTGGCTGGCTAAACTCGCTAGTTACTCACAATGTGCCCCGACATGAGTGAAGCCGGCTAAACTAGCACTAGCTACAGTAGCTGGTTAACGTTCACTAGCAAGTCTAGTTTACCGATATATCTAGATTCTAGAACACCGTCTCGTAACTTATTTCAGAATCATAACAGGAACAGAAAACAAATAATGTCTGGATCGCTAGCCAATAGTACCTAGCTATTCAGAGAATGAATGGATATTACACTGCACTGGCTGTCATCACGCACCCTAGCTAAAGCGCTAGTTTGGCCTTGGAAACTTATTCTGAAAACTCAAAATGAACATGCATTTCTTTACCGTCATAGTAGTAGCAGACTTTCTTCTTGGTTCCACCTGCAACGGTGTAAGCCATGTTGAGTCGGATTTCTGTTTGAGATGCTTGCCGACACTTAGGTAGTATTTAAGAACCTGGTGGCGGATAGAGACATTCACAATAAGGAATAGCCACAATTGTGGCGTTTGCGGTTTGCTTTCAAAATAAAAGTTAGTCATTGAAAGTGATGCAAATGGGTACAAATAAATGAATTATGCAATTTGGACTAGATAATGGTAAACAAAGTCGGAATGTTTGTTATATAAATGGAAGAAAATACAATAATTAGAAGAAAACAAATATCAGTTGAATTGCACTGTGTATGTATTAGATATGAATTGTACATTCATATTGCACTGTACAGCCTTACCTATGGATTATGGATCAATGAAATGGGGGTATCAGTATACTCAGTGACACACACAGAACACAACTATGAAGAGTCTTCACAAATATTAGTGTCGTAGCTCTTATTGCGGGACTTTGAAACCACTATGAAATGAGCCACATAAAGCTTACCAGTCAACCATGTTGGACATTCATATTGCACTGTACAGCCTTACCTATGGATTGTGGATCCATGAAATGGGGTATCAGTCTACTCAGTGACAACCACAGAACACAACTTTGAAGAGTTCACACAAATATTAGCGCCATAGCTCTTATTGCGGGACTTCGACTGTGGGAAATCACTTCCCCTGTCAGCTTATTGTGTATATTGACATTCATATTGCACTGTACAGGGACTCTGAAATCACTGACCCATTGGGCAAATTAATATAGGGGATTCAGAACTAATGTTTTGCTTCTCCACTTTTTTACCAGCGAATTATCATAATCCAAGTTTCAGTATTTTTTTAGCTAGTCTGTATAAAAAAGAGATATGATAATTTTATAGGCTAAATTGTAAAATTGAGTGTGATATGATTGCATTTTGTAACCCCGCTCCGACTTAAGTCCTTTTGGGGGTATCTGTACTTTACTTTATTATTTGTATATTTTTTACAACTTTTACTTCATTACATTCCTAAAGAAAATAATGTCGTTTTTACTCCAAATATTTTTCTTGACACCCAAAAGTACTCGTTACATGTCTAATGGGGGTGGGGGGTCGAGGTGAGGAGGAAGGAGGATTATTTAAGATACTGTTTGAAGAGGTAGGGTTTTAGATCCTTTTGGAAGATGGGCAGGGACTCCATTGGGGTGCCAGGACAGAGAAGAGCTTGGACTGGGCTGAGGGCCAAGAGACCAGGAGGGCCAAGAGACCAGAGGTGGCAGAACAGAGTGCTCATGTTTTTTTCTTTTTTTCTTTAACCTTTATTTAACTAGGCAAGTCAGTTAAGAACAAATTCTTATTTGCAATGACGGCCTACCCCGGCCAAACTCTAACCCGGACGACACTGGGCCAATTATACGCCGCCCTATGGGATTCCCAATCACAGCCGGTTGTGATACAGCCTGGAATCTAACCAGGGTCTGTAGTGATACCTCTATCACTGAGATGCAGTGCCTTAGACCGCTGCGCCACTTGGGAGCCCATGGTTGCGGTGTAGGGTTTGAGCATAGCCTGAAGGTAGGAAGGGGCAGTTCCTCTTGCTGTTCCATAGGTAAGCACCATGGTCTTGTGGTGGATGCGAGCTTTGACTGGAAGCCAGTGGAGTGTGCTGTGGAGCGGGGTGACAGTTGAAAACCAGGCGGGCTGCAGTGTTCTGGATAAGTTGCAGGTGTTTTATGGTATAAGCGGGGAGCCCAGCCAACAGCCAGTTGCAGTAGTCCAGACCGAAGAGGACAAGTGCCTAGATCAGGACCTGTGCCACTTCCTGTGTGAGGTAGGGATGTTGTAGAGCATGAACCTGCAGGAGCGAGTCACTGCTTTGATATTTGCAGAATACGAAAGGGTGTTGTCCAGGGTCATGCCAAGGTTCTTTGCACTCTGGTAGGGCGATACTGTGGAGTTGTCAACCATGATGGAGAGGTCTTTTAGCAGGCAGGCCTTTTCTGGGAGGAAGAGCAGCTCTGTCTTGTCGAGGTTGAGCTTGAGGTGGTGGAGTGACATCCAAGTTGAGATATCTGCTAGGGAACGTTCACGTAGGCTGATCTCCAACTGTTGTCTATATTGTGGTGCTGCGGGGCATTACATAGCCACCTGCCCAGTAAAGAGACCTGACAAATTACTAGATACGAGTACACTGGTGAGCCAGATTGGAAATTCTGTAATTCCCATTACCCGTACTCCTCTTTTTGTGATCCTGCTGTGGGGAGACCAGTCTAAGTCTCTCTGGGTGCTCATTGACTTTGGGGCAGATTAAAGTTTTATGGATGCTACCCTGGTATCGGAACTAGGTATCCCCACTCAACTCCTCTCCGTTCCAATGGACACTAGGGCACTGGACGGCTGCTCCATTGGAAGAGTCACGCACAGCACAGTTCCCATTAATCTGCGGGTATCTGGCAATCACAGTAAGACTATACAGCTTCTGCTCATTGAATCCCCTCACGTCCCTGTTGTGTTGTGATTTTCTTGGCTCCAAAAGCACAATCCCATTATTAACTGGACCACGGGTTCAATCCTGGATTGGAGCCCATTCTGTCACTCCCACTGCCTTAACTTCTTTGGGAACAGGGGGCAGTATTGAGTAGCTTGGATGAATAAGGTGCCCAGAGTAAACTGCCTGCTACTCAGGCCCAGAAGCTAAGATATTCAGATTTGGATAGAAAACACTCTGAAGTTTCTAAAACTGTCTGAATGATGTCTGTGAGTATAACAGAACTCATATGGCAGGAGAAAATCTGAGAACAATCCAACCAGGAAGTGGGAAATCTGAGGTTTGTAGTTTTTCAAGTGATTGCCTATCCAATATACAGTGTAAATTTGGTCAGATTGCACTTCCTAAGGCTTCCATTAGATGTCAACAGTCTTTAGAACATTGTTTCAGGTTTCTATTGTAAAAGGGGAGCGAATAAGAGCTGTTTGAACCAGTGGTCTGGCTGAAAGCCTTGAGTTTAGTCACACGCGCGGCCGCGATAGCGAGCTCCATTCCCTTTCATTTCTAAAGACAAAGGAATTGTCCGATTGGAATATTATTGAAGATTTATGATAAAAAATCCTAAAGATTGATTCTATTCATCGTTTGACATGTTTCTAGAAACTGTAATGGAACTTTTTTGATTTTTCGTCTGGACTTCGTGCCCGCGCCTTGTGCATTTGGAATAGTGAACTAAACGCGCAAACAAAAAGGAGGTATTTGGACATAAAGATTAACTTTATCGAACAAAATGAACATCTATTGTGGAACTGGGATTCCTGGGAGTGTATTCTGATGAAGATCATCAAAGGTAAATGAATATTTATAACACTATTTCTGACTTTTGTTGACTCCACAACATGGCGGGTATCTGTATGGCTTGTTTTGGTGGCTGAGTGCTGTACTCTGATTATCGCATGGTGTGCTCTCACCGTAAAGCTTTTTTGAAATCTGACATAGCGGTTGCATTAACCTGTTTAGGATAGGGTTGCATTAACCTGTTTAGGTATTTTCACGGCCGGATAAAAAACGTACCCGATTTAATCTGGTTATTACTCCTGCCCAGAAACTAGAATATGCATATAATTAGTAGATTTGGATAGAAAACACCCTAAAGTTTCTAAAACTGTTTGAATGGTGTCTGTGAGTATAACAGAACTCATATGGCAGGCCAAAACCTGAGAAGATTCTATATGGGAAGTGCCCTGTCTGACCATTTCTTGGCCTTCTGTAGCCTCTTTATCGAAAATACAGGATCTCTGCTGTAACGTGACATTTGCTAAGGCTCCCATTGGCTCTCAGAAGGCGCCAGAACATGGAATGATAACTCTGCAGTCCCTGGGCGAAAAACAGTAGGGGTTTTGGAGAGTGGTCCATCTGAGAACAATGACACTGGCGCGCGCATGCATGTGAAGACTCCATTTTCTTATTTCAGTGTTTGAACGGATACAACGTCTCCCGGTTGGAATATTATTGCTATTTTACGAGAAAAATCACATAAAAATGGATTTTAAACAGCGTTTGACATGCTTCGAAGTACGGTAATGGAATATTTAGAATTTTTTTTGTCACGAAACGCGCCGGCACGTCACCCTTCGGATAGTGACTTGAACGCACGAACAAAACTGAGCTATTTGGATATAACTATGGATTATTTGGAACCAAAACAACATTGGGTGTTGAAGTAGAAGTCCTGGGAGTGCATTCTGACGAAGAACAGCAAAGGTAATCAAATTTTTCTTATAGTAAATCTGAGTTTGGTGAGTGCCAAACTTGGTGGGTGTCAAAATAGCTAGCCGTGATGGCCGGGCTATCTACTCAGAATATTGCAAAATGTGCTTTCACCGAAAAGTTATTGTAAAATCGGACACCGCGATTGCATAAAGGAGTTCTGTATCTATAATTCTTAAAATAATTGTTATGTTTTTTGTGAACGTTTATCGTGAGTAATTTAGTAAATTCACCGGAAGTTTTCGGTGGGTATGCTAGTTCTGAACAAAACATGCTAATGTAAAAAGCTGATTTTTGATATAAATATGAACTTGATTGAAGAAAACATGCATGTATTGTATAACATAATGTCCTAGGAGTGTCATCTGATGAAGATCATCAAAGGTTAGTGCTGCATTTAACTGTGGTTTTGGTTTTTGTGACTTATATGCTAGCTTGAAAAATGGGTGTGTGATTATTTCTGGCTGGGTACTCTCCTGACATAATCTAATGTTTTGCTTTCGTTGTAAAGCCTTTTTGAAATCGGACAATGTGGTTAGATAAAGGAGAGTCTTGTCTTTAAAATGGTGTAAAATAGTCATATGTTTGAGAAATTGAAGTTTTTGCATTTTTGAGGTATTTGTAATTCGCGCCACGCTATACCATTGGATATTGGTGAGGCGTTCCGCTAGCGGAACGTCTAGATGTAAGATTAAGGAGAAGTTTATCAATAATTAAAACATACAGCTGGCGGGTTATACACTCTATCGGCAGGACAGACGAGCAGCCTCTGGTGAGACATGGGGCAGGGGCCTATGCATATTTGTAAACAATAGCTGGTGCACAATATCAAAGGAAGTCTTAGGGTTTTGCTCGCCTGAGGTAGAGTATCTCATGATAAGCTGTAGACCACACTGTCTACCTAGAGAGTTTATCTGTATTTTTCGTAGCTGTCTATATACCACCACAGCCAGAGGCTGGCACTAAAACAGCACTCAATGAGCTGTATTCTGCCATAAGCAAACAGGAAAACGGTCATCCAGAGGTGGCGCTCCTAGTGGCCGAGGACTTTAATGCAGGGAAACTTAAATCAGTTTTACCTCATTTCTATCAGCATGTTAAATGTGCAACTAGAGGGGAAAAAATTCTAGACCACCTTTACTCCACACACAGAGACGCGTACAAAGCTCGCCCCTAGCCATCCATTTGGCAAATCTGACCATAACTCTATCCTCCTGATTCCTGCTTCCAAGCAAAAATTCAAGCAGGAAGCACCAATGACTCGGTCAATAAAAAAGTGGTCAGATGAAGCAGATGCTAAACTGCAGGACTGTTTTGCTAGCACAAACTGGAATATGTTTCGGACTCTTCCAATGGCTTTTAAGAGTACACCACATCAGTCACTGGCTTTATCAATAAGTGCATCGAGGACGTCCCCCCCACAGTGACTGTACGTACATACCCCAACCAGAAGCCATGGATTACAGGCAACATTCGCACTGAGCTAAAGGGTAGAGCTACCGCTTTCAAGGAGTGGGACTCAACCATCAAACAGGCAAAGCGTCAACACAGCACATTACATTACATTACATTTAAGTCATTTAGCAGACGCTCTTATCCAGAGCGACTTACAAAATGGTGCATTCACCTTATGATATCCAGTGGAACAACCACTTTACAATAGTGCATCTAAATCTTTTAAGGGGGGGGGGGGGGGGGGGGGGTTAGAAGGATTACTTTATCCTATCCTAGGTATTCCTTAAAGAGGTGGGGTTTCAGGTGTCTCCGGAAGGTGGTGATTGACTCCGCTGTCCTAGCGTCGTGAGGGAGCTTGTTCCACCATTGGGGTGCCAGAGCAGCGAACAGTTTTGACTGGGCTGAGCACCAACATTGAATCGTACTACACCGGCTCCGACGCTCGTCGGATGCGGCAGGGCTTGCAAACTATTACAGACTACAAAGGGAAACACAGCCGAGAGCTGCCCAGTAACACGAGACTACCAGACGAGCTAAATAACTGCTATGCTCGCTTCATGGCAAGTAACACTGAAACATGCATGAGAGCATCAGCTGAATGTGTGATCATGCTCTCCGCAGCCAATGTGAGCAAGACCTTTAAACAGGTCAACATTCACAAGGCTGCTGGGCCAGACGGATTACCAGGACGTTTACTCCGAGCATGCGCTGACCAACTGGCAAATGTTTTCACTGACATTTTCAACCTCTTCCTGTCTGAGTCTGTTATACCAACATGTTTCAAGCAGACCACCATAGTCCCTGTGCCCAAGAACACTAAGGTAACCTGCCTAAATGACTACATGACCTGTAGCACTCAAGTCTGTAGCCATGAAATGCTTTGAAAGGCTGGTCATGGCTCACATCAACACCATTATCCCAGAAACCTTAGACCCACTCCAATTTGCACACCGCACCAACAGATCCACAGATGATGCAATCTCTATTGCACTCCACACTGCCCTTTCCCACCTGGACAAAAGGAACACCTATGTGAGAATGCTATTCATTGACTACAGCTCAGTGTTCAACACCATAGTGCCCTCAAAGCTCATCACTAAGCTAAGGACCCTGGTGCTAAACACCTCCCTCTGCAACTGAATCCTAGACTTCCTGACGGGCCGCCCCCAGATGGTAAGGGTAGGTAACAACACATCCGCCACGCTGATCCTCAACACAGGGGCCACTCAAGGGTGTGTGCTCAGTCCCCTCCAGGACTCCCTGTTTACTCATGACTGCACGGCCAGGCACGACTCCAACACCATCATTAAGTTTGCTGATGACACAACAGTGGTAGGCCTGATCACCGACAAGGCTGAGCCAGCCTATAGGGAGGAGGTCTGAGACCTGACTGTGTGGTGCAAAGACAACAACCTCTCCCTCAACGTGATCAAGATAAAGGAGATGATTGTGGCCGATAGGAAAAGGAGGACCGAGCACGCCCCTGTTCTCATTGACGAGGCTGTAATGGAGCTGGTTGAGAGCTTCAAGTTCCTTGGCGTCCACATCACCAACAAACTAACATGGTCCAAGCACACCAAGACATCCGTAAAGAGGGCACGACAAAGTCTATTCCCCCTCAGGAGACTGAAAAGATTTGGCATGGGTCCTCAGATCCTCAAAAGGTTCTACAGCTGCACCATCGAGAGCATTCTGACGGGCTGCATCACTGCCTGGCATGGCAACTGCTCGGCCTCCGACCGCAAGGCACTACAGATGGTAGTGCGTACGGCCCATTACATCACCATGGCCAAGCTTCCTGCCATCCAGGACCTCTATATCAGGCGGTGTCAGAGGAAGGCCCTAAAAATAGTCAAAGACTCCAGCCACCCTCGTCATAGACTGTTCTCTTTGCTACCGCATGGCAAGCGGTACCGGAGCGCCAAGTCTAGGTCCAAGAGGCATCTAAACAGCTTCCACCCCAAGCCTTAAGACTCCTGAACAGCTAATCAAATGGCTACCCAGACTATTTGCATTGCCTCCCCCATGCTGCTGCTACTCTCTGTTACTATCTATGCACAACCAATTAAATAAACCTACCTGCATGTACATAATTACCTTGACAAGGGGCCCCCACACGTTGACTCTGTGCCGGTACCCCCTGTATATAGCCCCGCTATTGTTATTTACTGCTGCTCTTTAATTATTAGTTTTTCTTATCTCTTACTTTTTAAAACTTTTTTGTTATATTTTCTTGAAACTGCGTTGTTGGTTAAGGGCTTGTAAATTAAGCATTTCACCTGTTGTATTCGGGGCATGTGACAAATACAATTTGATTTGATTTGATTAGATAGTTCAGCGATTTTACACATTTTAATATTTGTTTCCTCCCCCGTTTAGCATGTATTAATAACATCAGTCCACTTTCTCTCCCCCAGGTGGCCATGCACAGCTGTTAAAAATGATTACATGCTTCATATCGGCTTTTTTCTTGTTGCTCTTTTTATACTTTGAGGGATTTGTGTGCTCTAGCATGAGCTGTCTCTCCTCTGTCTGTCTTCTCCAGTGTGTGGTACTGATTCTCTCAACAAAGATTGTGGGGAGTCAGGATGCAGTTGCAGGGATCTGGCAGTGGCAGGCCAGTCTGCACAGACAGAGCAGCCATTTTTATGGAGGCTCCTTTATCAACAAAGAGTGGGTCCTGACTGCTGCTTATTGCTTCTCCAGATAGAAAAACCTAACCTTACCCATCCGCCAACCCTTACAGTATATTATGTCAATGTATGATTGAAACGTCTAATTACGCTGTATTTTCCTGCCATGTCAATTAAAATAAATTAACTTGAGTTAACTTGCAAAGTAAATTTCCTAAAGAAAATGTGTGCTTGCTGGCTGGTCTTCAATTATTACTGCTTGTCAAATAAGTTGTAGCAGTGGTAGTGACTCCAGAGAGCTATACATCACAGAATTGTGTAAACAGTGTCAGCAAGCACACTAATAATAGTTAGCATCAACTCCCTTCATTCTCAGCACCAGCACGTCCGGCCTGCTTGTCTACCTGGGCCGGCAGAATCAGCAAAGCATCAACTCCAACGAGGTATCCCAAACAGTCTCTCAGATCATCCGCCACCCGAACTACAACAGTGCAACCAACGACAATGACATATGTTTGCTGAAGCTCTCGTCATCCGTCCCCTTCACTGACTACATCCAGCCGGTCTGCCTGGCAGCAGTGGGCAGCACCTACTACACTGGCACTACTAGCTGGGTCACCGGATGGGGCGATATCAATAGTGGGGTTGAGTTCTGATGGTCCCGATGCTGACTTTGCATTGACAAGCCATACATACCCTTTATGTACCTATACATGTAACCACTTTTTTTGCCCATTCCGTTTGTACCAAAACAGTTGGAGCAGACCACGAAAGATCAGAAATGTACAATAAGTGTGTTTTAATTCAATGTGAAAATGAATCTACTGGTAAATATGTTCTTGTGATGTAAATAATTAAGTTGGAAAGCAAATGTCATTTTGTAATGCTACAGGATTACATTTGGTTGTTTATCAGAACTCAGTTCATATGATGGTTAAATGCCTTTCTATTAGCCATCACACTTGATGATGATTTTTTATTTTTTTTTGTATATTGCGGGACTAAGCACACACCCTGAGGGGCCCCCGTGGTGAGGCTCAGTGTAGTGGTGTTGTAGCCTACCCTTACTGCCTGGGGGCGGCCTGTCAGGGAGTCCAGGATTCAGTCGCAAAGGGAGGTGTTCAGTCCCAGGGTCCCGAGCTTGGAGGGGATTATGGTGTTGAACGCTGAGGTGTAGTCAATGAACAGCATTCTCACATACAGTGGGTATTCCTCTTGTCCAGGTGGGAGAGAGCTGTGTGAAGTGCAATTGAGATTGCGTCTTCTGTGGATCTGTTGGGGCGGCATTCGAATTGGACTGTGTCTGGGATGATGGTGTTGATGTGTGCCATGACCAGCCTTTCAAAGCACTTCTTGATAACAGATGTGAGTGCTACAGGACGATAGTCAATTAGGCAGGTTACATTGGAGTTCTTGAGAACAGGGACAATGGAGGTCAGCTTGAAACATGTAGGTGTACCCAGTAAAACAGCTGTTAAGCTGAAGATTGAAATTGGTTACATTTCTACCTCCATCTTAACAGCCTATGATGTGTTAGACCTGGGATATCGTTCAAATAAAAGCAGCCTGCTTTCATTCCTCCCTATTCAGCGATTTCAAAAGGTTGGATTTGGTAAAAACCAAAAGGGTCAAATCAAATCCAGTCATCCACAGATCAGTGTTTATCTCAAAAAAAGGAAGAAAAGAAACTAGGGTGGACGCAAGCATGGAAAGAAGGTTGTACTTAAAAGTATTCTAAGTACCTCTGTTTTGAATTTATAAGTTTGCTGGTTGGTCCAGGACTCTTGTGGTCTGCCCCCGAGAAGGGAGGCACTGCCTCAAAAATGAGTCTCTCTGGGGATAAAGAGAAGGGGGGTGGCATTCTCTTTAAAATGTGATAGAGGGGGGCGCTGCCTCTAAAATTAGTCTCTCTGGGATAGAGAGGAAGGGGCACTACCTCTAAAACAAGTCACTCTAGATGACATGACGCCAACAGCAAAGCTATGAGGTAGGACACAAGGGTGTGTGTGTGAGTGAGTGAGTGAGTGAGTGAGTGAGTGAGTGAGTGAGTGAGTGAGTGAGTGAGTGAGTGAGTGAGTGAGTGAGTGAGTGAGTGAGTGAGTGAGGGCAGGTGCATTCACACAGGTGTGGTTTTCTGAGTTAATTAAGCTATTAACATCCAATCATGGTTAGGGTCCTGTATAAAAATGCCGGTTGCCCATTATTTTGGCTACAATGGATAGAGGAAGAAATTGCAGTGACTTTGAAAGGGTGGTCTCAAAGGGGCATAGGGGGTTTAAAGAGTGTGTGTAGGTATGTATGTTTACTCTTTAATTGTAAGGATGATAGAATTACAAATACAGGATTTTAATTTAACTGAGAATAATTGAAAATTAAGAGTGCTGAATGAGGCAAAGCAGGGGAGGACATACGCACATAGAGGAAGAGTGAGAGAGAGACAGAGAGAGAGAGAAGACCAATGACATGTGTCACGAGGTATGCGTCACACCCTGACTCAACAATACAAGCTATTACCTACCTATGTAAATACCACAGGAGACTGAGGACGGCTCATAATAATGTCAGACATGGAGCTAATGGAATGGAATGCGTCAGTGTGGTGAGCCATTACCACAGCCCATCCTCCTCAATTAAGGTACCACCAACCTCCTGTGGTACATACCTCCTCCTTCAACCAAAGGTATTTTAAAGACAGGACACACACAAAGCCGTAGCAGCTGATAGGATGGAGTCGGGGTGGGCATTGTGTGCTGTTGTAGTAGCGTTGACCTGCATGGGAAAAGGTAATTGAGAATTAATATTATTATAGACCAGCATTCCACTTTGAGTTACTTTAATACATTTAGAGAAAACTCACCAAGTTCACACTTTACTATGAAGTATTGTACATTTCCAAGTAAATTATCTTACAGTTTGACTAGATTCCTATATAGACAGAGATTGGGTTCTTTCCCAAATGAATAAAGGAAAGTTTAGACTGCATTAAAACGGTGCATATGTTTGATATCACTGCTTTTACAGTATATTATAGGACCATAATCTATTTTGGTCCGTGTTTATATTTGTTTTTGTAATGATTACTGCCTCAGTTATCTATGATTAGTAATTGAAATTGTACATGTCTTTTGAAATGATGTAATCATTCTTCTACTGAACCTTTCAGTGTAATACATGTCTTGCACATGACACCACTTTCATCGATAATTAATATGATAGCCAAAACATTCTTCACAGGACTGTCCCAAGTGATATTACTGTTTAACAAAAACAAAGTGGTTTCCACGCTGACTAAATCAAAGATTCTCACTCAAACTACCGTTATATCTACTTCTTATTATTAAAAGACAACAATACATACATACTTTAAATTGAACCTTTATTTAACTAGGCAAGTCAGTTAAGAACAAATGCTTATTTACAATGATGACCTACCCCGGAAGAGCTGGGCCAATTGTGCGCTGCCCTATGGGACTCCCAATCCCAATTGTGATACAGCCTGGATCAACAATAGACTAGTCTAACCAGATCACATTTCTGTTGTTCACTGTTGAGTTTCACCCACTTGACACAGTGATACTGTTTAGATGTTAAATCAAATCAAGTTTTATTTGTCACATGCTCCGAATACAACAGGTGTAGACCTTACAGTGAAATGCTTACTTACAAGGCCTTAACCAACAATGCAGTTTTAAGAAAATCCCAAAAAAAGTAAGAGATAAGAATAACAAATAATTGAAGAGCAGCAGTAAATAACAATAGCGGGGCTGTATACAGGGGGTACCGGTACAGAGTCAATGGGTCAATGTGCTTTTGGCACTGGTGTCGTGGTAATTGAGGTAATTATGTGCATGTAGGTAGAGTTATTAAAGTGGCTATGCGTAGATAATAACAGAGAGTAGCAGCATCGTGGGGGAGGGGGCAATGCAAATAGTCTGGGTAGCCATTTGATTAGCTGTTCATGAGTCTTATGGCTTGGGGGTAGAAGCTGTTTAGAAGCCTCTTGGACCTAGACTTGGTGCTCCGGTACCGCTTTCCGTGTGGTAGCAGAGAGAACAGTCTATGACTAGGGTGGCTGGAGTCTTTGACAATGTTTAGGGCCTTCCTCTGATACCGCCTGGTATAGACGTCCTGGATGACAGGAAGCTTGGCCCCAGTGATGTACTGGGCCGTACGCACTACCCTCTGTAGTGCCTTGCGGTCGGAGGCTGTACAGTTGCCATACCAGGCAGTGAGGCAACCCGTCAGGATACTCTTGATGGTGCAGCTGTAAAACATTTTGAAGATCTGAGGACTCATGCCAAATCTTTTCAGTCTCCTGAGGGGGAATAGGTTTTGTCGTGCCCTCTTAACAACTGTCTTGGTGTGCTTGGACCATGTTAGTTTGTTGGTGATGTGGACGCCAAGGAACTTGAAGCTCTCAACCTGCTCCACTACAGCCCCGTCGATGAGAATGGGGGCATACTCGGTCCTCCTTTTCCTGTAGTCCACAATAATCTCCTTTGTTTTGAGAATGAGACTAAGAATATAACAATGGATGTTCCAAACATTAAATTCTGGAAATACCTGTTTGTTTGTCTATCGTCTTTACGCCTTTAGAAGGACATCCACTGAGCGGCACTGAATGGTGTATAAACAAAAGGGTTGATATGACAAAAACCCTACCAGCATCGAGTTACCACAAGTTTCACCTAGAGAGCCAAGTATATTCTTGCCTAGTGGGCTGTTTCTGTGACGTATTTATATGCAGTGTATGCACAGAGCCTTCGGAAAGTATTCAGACATGTTGAATTTTTCCACATTTTGTTAAGTTACAGCCTTATTCTAAAATGGATTCAATACTTTGTTCCCCTTGAGCATACTACACACAATACACTATAATGACAAAGCAAAAGCAGGTTTTTAGACATTCTTGCTAATTTATTAAAAATAAAAAACAGAAATACCTTATTTACATAAGTCAATACAGTTGAAGTCGGAAGTTTACATACACTTCGTTTGGAGTCATTAAAACTCGCTTTTGAACCACTTCACAAAATTCTTGTTAACAAACTATAGTTTTGGCAAGTCGGTTAGGACATCTACTTTGTGCATGACACAAGTAATTTTTCCAACAACTGTTTACAGACAGATTATTTCACTTATAATTCACTGTATCACAATTCCAGTGGGTCAGAAGTTTACATACACTAAGTTGACTGTGCCTTTAAACAGCTTGGAAAATTCCAGAAAATGATGTCATCACTCTAGAAGCTTCTGATAGGCTAATTGACATAATTTGAGTCAATTGGAGGTATACCTGCGGATGTATTTCAAGGCCTACCTTCAAACTCAGTGCCTCTTTGCTTGATATCATGGGAAAATCAAAAGAAATCAGCCAAGACCTCAGAAAAAAAATTGTAGACCTCCACAAGTCTGGTTCATCCTTAGGAGCAATTTTCAAACGCCTGAAGGTACCACGTTCATCTGTACAAACAATAGTAAGCAAGTATAAACACCATGGGACCACGCAGCTGTCGTACCGCACAGGAAGGAGATGCGTTCTGTCTCCTGGAGATGAATGTACTTTGGTGCGAGAAGTGTAAATCAATCTCAGAACAACAGCAAAGGACCTTGTGAAGATGCTGGAGGAAACGGGTACAAAAGTATATTTTCCCACAGTAAGTCCTATATCAACATAACCTGAAAGGCCGCTAAGCAAGGAAGAAGCCACTGCTCCAAAACTGCCATTAAAAAAGCCAGACTATGGTTTGCAACTGCACATGGGGACAAAGATCGTACATTTTGGAGAAATGTCCTCTAGTCTGATGAAACAAAAATAGAACTGTTTGGCCATAATGACCATCGTTATTTTTAGAGGGAAAAAGGGGGAGGCTTGCAAGCCGAAAAACACCATCCCAACTGTGAAGCACGGGGGTGGCAGCATCATGTTGTGGGGGTGCTTTGCTGCAGGAGGGACTGGTGCACTTCACAAAATAGATGGCATCATGAGTAGGGAAAATTATGTGGATATATTGAAGCAACATCTCAAGACATCAGTCAGGAAGTTAAAGCTTGGTCGCAAATGGGTCTTCCAAATGGACAATGAGTCTTTGTGAGTCTTTGTGTGCCTTTCCAATTCATGTCCAATCAATTGAGTTTACCACACGTGGACTCAAATCAAGTCATAAAAACATCTCAAGGATGATCAATGGAAACAGGATGCACCTGATCTCAATTTCGAGGCTCATAGCAAAGGGTCTGAATACTTATGTAAATAAGGTATTTCTGTTTTTTATTTTTAATACTTCTGCAAAAATGTCTAAACCTGTTTCCACTTTGTCATAAAGGGGTATTGTGTGTTGATTGATAAGGAAACTTTTTTTATTTAATCCATATTAGAATAAAGCTGTAACGTAACAAAATGTGGAAAAGGTTAAGGGGTCTAAACTTTCCTAATACACTGGCTATCATTTTGTAGGGCATCATTCTATTTTGATAGAGCTACACACTGTAAGATTTCCAGCTACTTAAAGGGATAGTTCAGCGATTTTACATAATTAGATATTTGTTTCCTCCCCCATTTAGCATATCTCTTTAAGCCAGAGGTATTCAAACTTTTTCAGCATCCTTAGAATCGATACATTTAGATTTATTTTCACATCAACAAACAACTTTAAATACATAAAATGTTAATCTCTTATCAAAATTAAGATAATCAATAAATACATTTTCTCAATACATTTTATTTTTCAAATTATACTTATATTTTTACTTTTTCACGCTTGAATAGTGCTTTAAGCACTGTAACCTGGTAACCGTAAACCCCTTTAATAACACCAAACCACTCTCTCTCCACCAGGTGGTCATTCACAGGCAAATGGTAAGTTGTTATTATTACATGCAACTGCAGTGCTTCATATCAGCTAGGGTATCTTCCTTAATGCTCTTTTTATACTGTGAGGGATTTTTGTGTTCAATCATGAGCTGTCTCTCCTCTGTGTCTTCTCCAGTGTGTGGCATTGCTTCTCTCAACACAAAGATTGTTGGGGGTCAGGATGCAGTTGCAGGGAGCTGGCCATGGCAGGCCAGTCTGCACAACTCCAACAGCCATTTTTGTGGAGGCTCCCTTATCAACAAAGAGTGGGTGCTGACTGCAGCTCACTGCTTCCCCAGGTAGAAAGACAACCTTACCCGTCCCCCAACCCATATATTATGTCATGGTGATATTGTAACATGTATATGCTGTCTTTGTCTATGTACTGAATTATCTATTTTAATCATGTATTAATCACTGAATTCAGAGAACTAATTCAAAGTATAATGTATTTTGGTAATTTATTTAATAAATGTAACATGATAAATGTACATGTAACTGCCAAAATACAGGACATGTCAAAATATAAAGTGTCTTAATAGGATGTTGAGCCACCAGAACAGCTTCAGTGCACCTTGACATAGATTCTACAAGTGTCTGGAACTCTTTTGGAGGGATGTGACACAATTCTTCAATGAGAAATTCCATCATTTGGAGTTTTGTTGATGGTGGTGGAAAACTAATCTCCAATAAGTGTTCAATTGGGTTGATATCTGGTGGCTGAAACACACACACAACTTTTAACCCCCTATGATCCTCTGAGACTCCTCTTCAAAGTCACTTCTAGCCATGGTAGCCAAAATAATGTGCAACTGGACGTTTTTATACATGACCCTGAAGGTTACCGTATGCTTCCCAGTCAAAACAGTTTGTGCATGTATTATGACGATGTTTTAGTTAATTTTGGTGTTCGGCAGCGTACAGGTTTATTCGGCTGTTCAAGCACACCATTTTATTTTTCTTGAGACAAGCTGAAGTTTGGTAGTGGAGGTCTACGCCCCTTCATCGGTGATTGGTCAACAGTAGGGATTCGTCAATGAAGTGTGTGTTGTCATCCAACGACTGGTTTTTATTCACATTTTTTCCTTTGAGAAATACTGCACTAAACATCTTAGTTTGATGTAAAAATGCGCGACTAAGACCTCCTCGGCCAAAAACTCAATTAATTACAGGTTTCTTGATATATCTTAGATTATTTATCTTGATTCTGACTATTTTGAGGAAGTGTTAATGTATGTTGCCACAGCGTCTCAAGAGGGACAAACAGTAACAGCATTTAAACACAGACCATCACAGAATGTGCGTTTTTTAAACCATTTCACCTGCGTTTATATTGAACGTCATCTGCGTTTACAAAATGCAGCAAGATATCTTTTCTGCTTTTTATATTTCATTTTCTGCTTGAAAAATACAAAATCCTGCGTTAATGCGGCCCCTGGTGATGGGATGTTAATTGCTTAATTGACTCAGGAACCAAACCTGTGTGGAAGCACCTGCTTTCAATTGACTTTGTAGCCCTCATTTATTCAAGTGTTTCCTTTATTTTGGCAGTTACCTGTATGTGCTTGCTAGTTTGTACTGTACTTGTTTTTTAAAGTACAGTATTAATGGTTGTCAAATAAGTTGTAGGAGTGGTAATGACTCCAGTGAGGTGACATTATCTCTCTAAAATACATCACTGAATTGTGCAAACGGCATCAGCAAGCACACTAATAGTCTAATAATGACATTAATAATAGTTAGTCTCAACTCTCTTCATTCTCAGTACCAGCACGTCCGGCCTGCTTGTCTACCTGGGCCGGCAGAATCAGCAAAGCATCAACTCCAACGAGGTATCCCAAATGGTCTCTCAGATCATCCGCCACCCGAACTACGACAGTACAACCAGCGACAATGACATATGTTTGCTGAAGCTCTCATCACCCGTCACCTTCACTGACTACATCCAGCCGGTCTGCCTGGCAGCAGTGGACAGCACCTACTACACTGGCACTACTAGCTGGGTCACTGGATGGGGCAATATCAATAGTGATGGTGAGATCTGATGGTCCCGATGCTGACTTTGCATTGACAAGCCATACATACCCTTTATGTACCTGTACATATATCCACTTTTTTGCAAGTAAATGTTGTTCCAATACAGTTGGAGCAGACCACGAAAGGATCAGAAATGTATACAACAGAATATCAGCAAAAGTTGATTTCATGGTCTCTCCTCCTCAGTGCCCCTTCCCTCACCCGGGACCCTACAGGAGGTGACTGTGCCAGTAGTGGGGAACAGGGAGTGTAGCTGTCTCTATACTGGATTTAGTTCAATCACAAACAACATGATCTGTGCTGGTCTACTGAGCGGAGGACGAGATTCCTGTCAGGTGATGCATGGCTGTGTTTCATTCCAAATAGTTGCAGAGCCAAAGCTGCAGTTTAGCTGCAGTTTGCAGAGCTATTATTCAATGACAAGAAAGAGATGATCATGAATCAAACTCATGAGAACTTCTAATGGTAATTTCATTGTTCACTGACCCTGATGATTAACCTGGTGGCTCAGTTGGTAGAGCATGGCACTTGCAATGTCAGGGTTGTGGGTTTGATTCCCACAGGGGACCAGTATGAATAAAGTATGCACTCAGTACTGTAAGTCGCTCTGGATAAGAGCGTCTGCTAAGTTACTAAACTGTAAAATGTATCCCTCTACAGGGGGACTCCGGGGGGCCAATGGTGAGCGAACAGGGTCAGGTCTGGATCCAGTCTGGGGTTGTGAGTTTCGGACAAGGCTGTGCCGCAGCAAATTTCCCAGGAGTGTACACCAGAGTGTCCCAGTACCAGACCTGGATCAACAGCCAGATCAGCACTGACCAGCCAGGCTTTGTCACCTTCTCCTCCAGTGGGACTGACTCTGACCTCAATGTCACCTGTAATGCACTGTCCACTGGGACCACACTCGTCTCCCTCTCTCCTATTCTCTTCTCTCTCTATCTCTTCTAATAGAGGAGACACTAAAAGTGGATGCTTAAATGTACTCACTGTATGTGAGAAGTACTGGAATAGTATGTTTATACACTGAACAAAAACTGATGGGTTTAATTTAATATGAATCTACTGTATCTACTAATACTTGTTGATTGTGATGTAAGTCATTAAGTTGGAGAGCAAATGTAATCCCATAGCACAATGACATTTGGTTGTTTATTAGAGCTCAGTTTATGATTGTTTGCAGATATGCTTAGCGATCACACTTCATAATTAAATTGAGAAAAAAAGTTTTATTCATTAAGTTATGTATATTTGTCTATCTTGAATATACTGTATCTGCAAATAAATACACTATTTACAGTGAACTACAGCTATTTACCATTGAGCTGAGAATGTCTCTCAACAATCTCCTATCATGTAATGGTGGGCAGGCAGGTAACTACCATCAGTCTGCCCACTTCCTCTAGCGCAGAATGTTAACAGACTGATATAAATTCCAGGGGTGCCTTTATATAGACCAAGACCATAGCAAATAGTTGCGATACCGTTTACGCCAATGGGAAAATGTTTCGCAAAGAAAACGAGTTTCTCGTGGACAAATTCAGGTAGGTCCCTAACAAACCGTTCTGTTGGCTTCCATTTGGTTTGTTTGGTTCCTAATGAATAGACCCCAGTTGTTAACCCTCCTACCTGGATTGGGCCATACCAACTCACTTCTCCAGAGAGGTGACATCTCTCTAGCGACACTGAACAAAAATATAAATGCAACATGTAAAGTGTTGGTCACACGTTTCATGAGTTCAAATAAAAAATCCCAGAAATGTTCCATACACAGAAAAAGTTTATTTCTCTCATGTTTTGCACAAATTTGTTTCCATTCTTATTAGTGAGTATTTCCCACTAATCCATCCACCTGGCAGGTGTGGCATATCAAGAAGCTGGGGTTGCGAGAGAGAGCTTTCAATTTTGTGCAGATGAGGGATATACATTTGAAAATAAATTGTACATCTCATGATGAAACGGTTCCCAACCCTATACACACGCCTATGCGAACCATACTCTAAAGAAAAAACCTTATCTGTTTTATGGGCTTACTGTAAGTTGCCTATATGCAACCAAAACAGAAAGAGGAATGTGGACAGAGACCTACTAGAGCAGCACAGCCCCCTTAAGATTCTGAGCCTGCCTGGCATGGTTGGTCTTACAAAGCCAAAGCCCCCTGATGGGTGAGCATAATATACAAGGAAATTGTCAAAGCTGCTAATGAGAACCTTGACGAACATGTACCTAACCAGTGGCGATTCCGGTGGGGTACCTCCACCCAGGTAGTGGCAGGGCTGGCAACACTGGCTGCAGTAACCCATGGGGAAGGGGTCACAGTCGGACAATCAGACAGGGGGCATATTATTGTGACCATAGTGGGTCTGACTGCACAGAGATGCTTGGGAAAATGGTCACAACGGGGGACCAGTGTATGTGTGTTTCAGGGGAAGGGGGTGTATCTGATCTCCATCACCTAGGACTTGACACTGGTTAATCGAATCTCCTCAATGTTGCACATTTTGCTCAATCTTGCAAGCTTTCTCAAACAGCTGTAACTGTATATGCATTTGTAAATCAAGTCCTTTCTTGATTTGGGCTCTGGGATGTAACAACACAACCGTTGAGCATCTGAGCTTATGGTTGTTTGTCGGGGAAAGGGGTTGAGAGAGAGAGAGGGAGAGAGAGAGGGGGGGGGGTGTGTGTGTGTGCCCACATCTGTTGCTAGGTGGTAAGGATGTTAGGGACAATATAGGATGAATCACAATAATTGTTCGCTAAAATAAAAATTGCTTGACAAAAATGTAATGCAATGGCAATCCTGGTTATAGTTATAGGTAACAATCCTTTGCATGAACTGTCAACATTATTACGCATATTAATTGTTAATGATGGATATTAAGATACACAAGATTTTTTTAAATACACCGCAAGCACAATTATTAAGCAAGTGAGTATTCTGATCTTATCATTATTTCTATGCACATTTTCCAACTCCAAACCATATAAATTTGAATGCTTATTGGTTGATGGTAGGTCCTGTATAAACACTATTGCCGTGTATTCATGGATGGCAAGGGATGCCAGGCTTCCCCAAAAATGTTTAAATGTTGAATTTGAAATTGTGCTGGAATAATGGAGACAGCTCTTGTTTTCTTTGCGACTTGTGGTAACTCTGTGGTTCTAAATCCATAGACGTTTAGTGGTCCGAAAATGTGGGAAACATTAACTTGCTTGACCATGCTGTAGGTCTGTTACTGTACATGCAATATGCTTTGTGGACTTCACTGGGCATTGGTTGCTATCCGGTTTTGTGATAAAAACAAAGGTGTGGTTGAATTTATTCTGCAGTTTCTCCAATAAATGTAACTACGCACCACTACTGATAAACACAAACTCACTTCCTTGACAACTTCCTTCACAACAGCTCTGCGCTGCTCCGCCAAACGCAAGAAGTATGAATGCCGTGACTTCTGCAGAAGCCGTGTCACAGTAAATGCTGCACGTGATGTTGTCGGGCAAACCGTAATGCCCTTGACATGAACGGGTAAAAGCTGCGAAGGAGGAGCGCCCTTGTCAAATCAAACAGTAATCTTCGACACTCGATCATGTTGTCAACAAAGCAGCATGATGCATCGTTCAGAAACATACATCTCTTTTCTATAAAATTTGTTAGAATGTTATAACTAGTTTTCATTTGGGAAGGCAATAAACACCTATTTTATCAAAAGCAACCACTTTTGCATGCAAGAACACAGAATCCTACTCATTAATCTGCGTGTTTAACCTACTGTACATCACCTGTTTTGACCTAAATTCGCCGTCGGCCAAAATTGCCCACCTGGCTCACGCACCGGAGGCAGCTCGTTTCCAAAACGAATGCAACAAATGTTAACCCGGTTCACCACGGGCATTAATCGAATCCCCTCATTGAAAACGACGTTGCCGCTCATTCTGTATTTAGTCGATCAATCAGTAATCATCATGCAAAACCCTAGTCATTCTCTCCATGTAGCTAGGTATATAATATAATGTTTTCCTTCTTGCCTGACCTTGTGGATGTGTATAAAACTCATATAAGAGTCTTGGGCCTCTAATCCATGTGATGCAGATCATCTTTACACTGAACGATCTGGCAATGATACTACATTATAGAAAATAGAGCCTTTGAATGTTTTTGGTTTCCTGCACTTACTTTAATGTTTGTTGATGCTAGTCTATGCTGTGTATTAAGTTGATAAAGTAGGCTAGCATTTGTCACGTCACATTCCTCCAGTCACTAAATTATTATAAAACTTGCCCGGCTGTCATTGTCCATCCAGATTATTTTCTAGTCTCTCTTCTTACAGAGGCGTTGAGAAGAGACTAAAATAAACTTGCTCAAGAACCGTGGAGGAGATGAGGAGATGAAGGACCGTGGCATGTCATGGAAAACCATCCCCAAAAAGGCTGAAGGTCGGCAGAAATGGCACTATTTCATGGACTAAGTGTCTCTCCAAATTCTAAGCATCTTCGTTATTGCACTGAGGATGAACAACCTGCTCAGACTTTTGTGAGAGACAGGGTTTTGAGTCTATTGCCACTGCATTCCTATAAGATTCACATCATATTCAACTGCACAGCAGGTGTCATAATTTAGTCAAAACCAGTCAAAGCAAGTCAGCACTGAAGTGATGGAAATTAGACTTTGAACCATCTCAGCAGCTAGTCTGTGACTGAGCAACTGTTCCTGCAGTTCAACAGATCAGAGAACACCACTTTTTATTTTACATTGACCCTCTCATAATAAGATACATGGAAATATGTATTTGCTGAGCTGTGGGCAATTAATGAAGGTACCAGGAAATATGTTTCCAATTGTGATTTAATTCAAAATGACAGACTCAATAGAATGACCCAGTACTTACTGAGAATGAAAGCATTAAGTGTCTTTAAACCCCAAGATAAATTACGAGACAAAACAGAAAAAAAATACTCAGTTGACACATGTTTAAATGTTATTTTAATGAAATCCTTTTTTTGTTACAGAACAATACACTTATGATACAGAGTGGCTATTTGCACATAAGACAAATCTGGTAATTGTAGTAGAATAAGCATTAGATGATTTGACATGAACTAACAAATAACTTTATACAATGGCTTTTGGCCAAGGGCAATGACAAACAATTTCAATACTGGGGGGGACGGGGACAAAGTTACCACTCAAATCCCTTTTGCAACATTTAAATGCTTGACATACAAGACCACGTTTTTATCTGAGTCAGAATTTGGTGAGAAATGCTATGTTCCTATTCCCTCTTGAGAATCTCCTAGATTTCTGAGTTATATTACAGACACAAGCGCTTCATGGTAGTGGAGAACACGAATAAACCTAAAAACAACATAGAAACAAAGGTTTAAAGAATGATACTGGAATAATGTTTGAAGAATGATACTGGAATACATAAAAAAAAACAATGTTCATTGCACATATAAAACAACATCTAAATGAGAGGGAAATAAATGCATGATTATCACATTCAGAACTTGTAAGGACGTGTGGGCTTACGTCTTCGTCAAGGTTGTTTTAATATGAAACGTTGTCACACATATAGGTTTATGAATGCTTTTCAATCTGTAAAATATGTGTGTCGATGACTGACAAGTGTTCTTTTAAAAGCCGCATCGTTCTTAAAATAATCTCATGTCTATCTCACATTTGAGAGTATACCCTTCATTCAATATTGGCTGAGAGATGAACAGGTCAGTGTTTTTTGTCATGAAACCTGTTCTGGAGGCAGCTCTGCAGAGTGGTCACTAGCTGCCACAGCCACAAAGCCATAAAATCAGATTTTAAACCTAACCTTAACCCTAACCATACTGCTAACCCTAATCTTAAATAAATAATTTTTTACAATATAGCAAATTTTGACTTTGCAACTGGCCCATCTAGCGGAAATTGTTCAGTTCTGCCTCAAGGACAAGACTCATCCCAATAAATGTCAACCTGTGAGAGATAATGGCAAAATGATGAGTTCATAAATGGGGAAAAGTGTAAAACAGGTGAACTATTACACATGAAGATCAGGCGCATTAAACTGAATTGTTTTGTAACTCACAAACCATTTTTCCTCCGACCCCCTTACATATTTACAAACAAACATACATTGATTCTGTTACATATTTGGTCACATTGTCATTCTCATAGGTGTTAAATTCAATCAAAGTGCTTTTTAATATCCTTTAATATTTTTGAGGTTGACATCTTGAAAATGTCAACAGAACAACTTTAGTTAACACATTTATATAGACCTTCCCTTCGTTTCTCAGGGCCAGTTGAATGTCCTGCCAGTGATCTGATAAAACTTCTGATTGAAGGGGTGGAAGAACTTCCTCAATTTGGCCACGACCGAAGGGTCCACCTCAGGGTGGATGCGCCCCTTGCTGCCTGCCAGGCACTTGTTGAAGACAATGTTAAATCGCAGGCAGTAGAATCCCCTGGTGGCATTGAAGTACAGATTATAGTGGCTGATCCTGGACGGGAGGTTGAGGAAGCGCTCGACGAGCTGCAGCTCCGGCAACGGGTCCGTGATCAGACGGTCCCCGTCCACAATGTGGAATTGTTCCACGGGGAAGTACTTCAGCCAGCGCTCCAAGTGCTTGGTGTAAATGCTGGTCCGTACCGCCTTATACTTTGTGTTCACCTCACACGTGTTTCCGTCAATGGCCAGCTTCTCAAACTTGTGGTAGGTCTTGTTCTTGCGCTCCTTGCCCTCCAGCACCTGTGTGTAGTCTGACACAGCTCTGGTGGTGGGCTCGCGCACGATGATCAGCAGCTTGATGGAGGAGTTCATCTTGAAGATGCGTTCGGGGACCTCCTCTGTGATGAAGTAGGCGGGGCTCTTCTCAATGGTGATCTGATGGGGGAAGGAGAAGGGCATCTTCTCCCGGTACCAGTCGATGCCCCGGGCGTAGTTCTGGTCGTTGTCAAAGAAGTGGATCTCCTGCGAGGCCTTGACCACCGCCGGGTGCAGGTTGAGCATCTCCAGCAGGGCGCGCGTGCCCCCCTTGCGCACCCCGATAATGATGGCCCGGGGCAGCTGCTGAACCAGGTTGTGCAGGCGGATCTGCTCTTTGGTGGCATTGCCCTTGCGGAGCTCGTGGAGCAGACCACGCTTATACTGCAGGGTCCGGAGAGGGATCTGCTCCGGCAGGTGAGGAGGGCCCAGTCTGCTCTCTATGGGGCAAATAGGCTGCAGCCTGGAGGAGGGAAAAACACAGAAAGAGACATTCTGTACTTAACATTTAACAGGCCTTGCTTTCAGACCGAAAGCGAAATGTGTTAGCTACTATGGACACCAACCGACATACCTATCCAAGCTCCCAACCCTGGCCACTAGATAGAGGAGACTCCCGATAGCAAGGCTGCCCAGCACAAAGAGCTTCTGTCTCAGCAACGCCTGCTGTTTGAATAGCATGGCCCTCCATCAATCTTCAGGACTGCGTCTTCAGCCTGGGGACGGGAGAGCAGAGCACATAAACCACTAATCACTGGCAGTCCTAATGTTTATTAACATTCACTCAATCAAGCCTTACAAGTGATTAAGCCACCCTCACAGGATCCTGTAAAGTGCTGCATTGTCATTAGAGCAGACGTCTGCCTTCCTCAGTCATACCCACCCTTTATTTATTTCATTGTTTCTGCCAGCTAGCTCGGATCGGATTTGATCAAATGCATGACAGGCAGACCCACTCGGCGAGAGCCTCATCATGGTATCGTTTTCTTTCTTTTTTTGAAAACGGTTGAATCTGTTATAATGGTATCATTTTTCATTGAGTCCGTGTAAATGCAGAATACACAATTCTTCTACCAGACACCTTTTATTCTCACAAAAAGGGTGACAGCATAGTTTGGTCCCAGACAACCCTTCAGCTGTTAATTAAGGAATATATATTAATTAGATAGGGCCTAGATTATGATTTGGTCTCTAGATTACTGTGGCTTCAATTCAATCATAAAGTTTCTGTGGTGCTGTATGTAGCCTTTTGCAAAGGAAAACCCACAGTCTAGAATACACAAGTCGGTGCCTCATGAATGTATTCAAAACAAAAATATATACGCAACATGCAACAATTTAATTGATTTTATTGAGTTACAGTTCATATGAGGAAATCAGTCAATTTAAATAAATAAATTAGGCCTTAATCTATGGATTTCACATGACTGGGAATACAGATATGCATCTGTTGATCACAGATACCTTACAAAAATAGGCCTCACAATGGGCCTCAGGATCTCATCACAGTATCTCTGTGCATTCAAATTGCCATTGATAAAATGCAATTGTGTTCGTTGTCCATAGTTTATGCCTGCCCATAACCCCACCGCCACCATGGGGCACTCTGTTCACATTGTTGAAATCAGCAAACCGCTCGCCCACACGACGGCATACACGTGGTCTGCGGTTGTGAGGCCAGTTGGACGTACTGCCAAATTCTCTAAAACGACGTTGGAGATAGTTTATGGTAGAGAAATTAGCATTCACTTCTCTGGCAACAGCTCTGGTGGACATTCCTGCAGTCAGAATGCCAATTACATGCTCCCTCAAAACTTGAGACATCTGTGGCATTGTGTCGTGTGACAAAACTGCACGTTTTAGAGTCAACTTTTACTGTAATGATCAATCATGCTGTTTAATCAGCTTTTTTATATGCCACACCTGTCAGGTGGATGGATTATCTTGGCAAAGGAGAAACGCTCACTAAAAGGGATGTAAACACATTTGTGCACAACCAGGGGCGTTGTATGGGGGGGAGGGATTAGGACGATTCCAATTGCCTGTGACTGACAGGGGCCCTAAAAAATTATTAGAACATTAGGTACATTTCTTTCAATATTAAATTATTAACCGATCATCATTAATATTTACAAAGTACTAATAAAACTAACGGTTTCTTTTTCTTTACTTGCTTTTGGCAAAAAGTAAACATCCAGAGAGCCTCTAATATTGCCCAACCCCCCTCTATTCAGATGCAGCTCAGTCTCTTAGTCTGAAGCAACACTGATTGCTACGCAAATGGATGTTGCACCTCAATTTAGCAAGGAACACAGCCGCCAGAGGAAAAGGAAGAGATTCCACGATGAGACCTCTGAAGAGGAGACAGCTCGGGACAGTGCAGCAACGGTGTTTCCGAACACAGTGTTTTTACTGCTATGGACAACATCATAAGTGACTTGGCCACTAGGTTCCACACCACTGCAAAAATTGTAGAAGAATTTTATTCTGTTCTGAAAGTTGGGAAGATTAGTGAGGATAAAGTCCCTTCTGTGTGCCAACCACTGATCATGAAGTATTCCAGAGATCTTACACCTGAGTTTCAACATGAAGTAAGACACCTGAACACTGTATATGCTGCCACTTTCACCCTAACTTGTCCCCTCTTGGTCTCCTGAATGCAGTTTGTAAGATGCTCCTGCAAAGCATTTTTGGAGAAGTGTGCATTGCTTTACGTATATTTTGCACACTGCCTGTGACTGTTGCTGGTAGTGAGAGAGCTTTCAGTAAGCTAAAACTGATTCAAAAAACTATTTGAGGTCCACTGTGTCCCAGGACAGACTTTGCAGTCTTGCCATGTTGTCCATTAGCTAGAAAGCTGGACTTCAAAGACTTGATCAGTGACTTTGCTAGCGAGAAGGATTGGCATTGGGCTCTTGGTGAGTAAGGCTGAGAAAGGGCCAGTGATAACTGTTAAATTACATGGCTATGGAATCACTACACACATGATGCCCACAGGCTGAGAACAGGATATCTCAAAGTTTACTTTTTTTCTTTTTTCTTTATTTAACTAGGCAAGTCACTTAAGAACAAATTCTTATTTTCAACGACGGCCTAGGAACAGTGGGTTAACTGCCTTGTTCAGGGGCATAACAACAGATTTTTACCTTGTCAGCTCAGGGATTTGATCTTGCAACCTTTCGCTTACTAGTCCAACGCTCTAACCACTTGGCTACCTGCCGCCCCAATGGCTGGATTGCCATAAAATTTGTTGTGCACAATCAAGACCCCAAGTGGAAGAAACCTATTGATTTGGTGACCACTTTACCTTTCCTCTAGCGCCAAAATCAGGCCTCTTCATTTCCATTTTGTTTTACATTTCCACTTTTACAGCTGCTGATTTTCTAGTTGGTAGGTATACTTAGATCAAAAATCTGCTACGGATTTTATTATTTTGTTTGTCATATCATTCTATAGATGATAAAGCTAATTTATTTTAATTGAAGAGGTTAATATATATTTATTTTAAGTTATTCATTATTGTTAAGAGAATTCTCCGTTCAAAAATTGTACCATTAAAATTACATTTAGACTGTAAAAGATGGCCTTTAGCACATTTCTTATAGAGGGTATCAGTCTTGCATCAAATAGTGAATTCCACTGTATGCAGAATGTTGCATGCATGTCTGCACAGTGTTATATTTTCACAGCTCACTGTCAGTAAATATCGTACAGTAAATATTGGATTACAAGAGAGTTGCAAGCCTGCAAAGGTAGAGTTATTTAAAGCTTTGAATGGGTCGATTGGGTTCTGGAGGTGTGTGGTTACAGCAATTGCGCAGGGTTGGTGTGGCCTGTGGTGGTGGGGCCCAATGTGATATATTTTCATTGTGCTTATGGTCAATTTCTGGGATCTTTTATTTCAGATCATGAAACATGGGACCAACACTTTGTTGCGTTTATATTTTTGTTCAAACAGGATAGAAATTATCTCCTTTGATGTTGCAATCTCAATTTTCAACTCCGTTCATAACGTGTGCTGTGTGAAAATCATGTTGTGGCCTTCCGAGGGGCGCAACGATCTAAGGCACTGCATCGCAGTCCTAGAGGCATCACTACAGACCCAGGTTCGACCCCGGGCTGTGTCGCAGCCGGCCGTGACCGGGAGACCCATGAGGTGGTCCACAATTGACCCAGCGTCGTCCGGGTTAGGGTAGGGTTTGGCCGGCAGGGATGTCCTTGTCCCATCGCGCTCTTGCGACTCCTCGTGGGCCGGGCGCATGCACGCTGACTTCGGTCACCAGTTGTACGGTGTTTCCTCCGACACATTGGTGCGGTGTGTCAAGAAGCAGTGCGGCTCGGCAGCGTCGTGTTTCGGAGGACGCACGGGAGTTGCAGCGATGGGACAAGACTGTAACTACCAATTGGGGAAAAAAGTACAAAAATAAATCAAATAAGAAAATCACGTTGTATGAAAATAAAGCATCTCCGTATGAAGCTGCTGCATTTGAACAAAACAATAATGATCAAAGGAAACAGAACAACCTGACCTCAATCCCCTAGAACAATTACAACATGTCTGTGGTTTTTATTTCAGAAAGGAAATAAATGTAAGCAAGGTCTTTAGAGGAGTTGGGTTAAATGCGGAAGGCACAGTTCAGTTGAATGCATTCAGTTGTACAACTGACTAGTAGGTATCCCCCTTTCCCTTTCTCTGTCCAGTCCTGTGTAGAGCTTCCATAACAAGCACTGAACAGCCAATCACCAGAGATCTTACTGTTGATGCTAATTGTGTAAGATCATCAAAAACCTAATCTGTCTCAGGACATTTCCCTTGTTGTGATTAGCATACAAAAGAAAAATACCCTATCTTCATCACGTTCGACATCATTCGTTTGACCTTCAATGAAGGAAAACGAAAAACCTGTTCCTCTGTTAAACCAAGAGGGGGCAGTGTTTCATTATATAAGAATGACATCAATCTACTCACTGACATGACTGGAGTTTTTTTCCCTCATCAGTTCAGTTCTTTCATTCTGGCCCAGGTTAAGCATACTAGTGGCTGTCATTGGTTGTCAGACGTGTCGTTAAACATAAGTTATATGAGGGAGTATTAGAACACTGCTTTTCAAAGGTGGGCAGGCTATTGTCATTTGAATCGAGAGAGAGAGAGATGCAGTTTTGCAGGACTGCATCATGCTTCTGTTTGTAGGTAGGCTTTACAATAGAAAGTATTTGCAACTACTGTTATGATCAGCAAATGGAAGCCCAGTTCTCCCTAAAGAATAACCACTAACTGACCCCATCCATAGCCTTGAATATTTCCCCTGGCCCCGTGAACCGAGAGAGATCCAAGACACCAAAACCTATTAGTATATGGGTGATATCATCCCTAATACAATGTACAGGGAAGATAATATAACATATAACAGGCATGTGGAGTGGGCCTTTGACTCTTGCTGTAACTAGAAAATAAGTAATATTGCATTTTCCCTGGTCTCTAAATGGATGCTAGCCAAGCAATTGGAATTTTAGCAGTCTAACAATAAAGGAGAATAAACCCATTTAGCCAGAGGGCCAGTCCAGTCCCCTTGTTGGTGGATTCCCATTTGGAAATGAAATGTTTTTCATTAAAGGCGGTATCTCTGTGAGGCTAGGGAGCGACTCACAGATCTCCTAGAGTGCTTTCATTTCAATGGCTCTTTGATTTATACAGGGTGTCATTGGCAGAACAATGCCGGGTACTTACAATGCTGAAGTAGACTCGGTCCAAATCAATGTACTGTTTTTAAAAGTCCCGACCTCTACATTTAGAGTACATTTAATGTACTCCCTTAGAATTAAGGACGTCCCTTCTCTCCCGACTATCTTCTACGTCTTCCCTGGTAAGAGACAGCAAAGTTGAACGTACATTTGACTCTATGTAGGAATTCCATGGGAAACATATCTCTGCTACTCCCATCTCTAGTACTCTTACTAAATACTGACATATTTTAATTCCTTCTAATCGCCCTGGCTGTTGAATCCACAGTGTGAGCTTATCATGTCTGAATTAATTGCCTTTTTCACATGACCCCAGACTTATTTTAGCACTGAAAAGATGTCTGAGCGACTTCTGGTCAAATTAGTTTCAGATTAGGGTAATGTATAGTAAATTGCCTTTCAGACAAGTTTTCTTGACTCGGCCATTTGTGAAAAGCTACAGAATCCTGTTTGCGCTTATCAAGGCATGATACATTTACATTTAGGTCATCAAGAGGCCATATGGTGTTTTTTCTATGAAGCCCCCGGCATCAGCATAAACAGTCAACATTTTATTATTATATATAGCCTATAGCCTTCATAAGCTAAATTAGGAGCTCAATAGTCTCAAGCCAATCGAGTACAAGACTCACACAATGTGACCTAAATAAACCAAGATGAGCCTCAGAGATATTATTTTTGAAGGACTTGGCAGACAAAGAGAAAAGTTTGAACAATCGGCGTGTAGAGAGAGTACAGGTACCAGTGACAGAGGGAAACAAAGACTGACACATGTTCGATGCCTTTTTAAGCAGGCAGGTCCTTTGAGAGTAAATTGGAATTGTCTACACATAAACAGCAGCATCAATAGAAACGTTGAGAAGGAATCACTTTCACCTTGAGTTTTACTAGATTCTGGAAGCAAGTTTACGGCAAGTAAAATAAATGGTTTTAAGTTTCTCAATTTTACTTTTAGCAAAAGGTCTTGCTCTAACTCCGAGTCAATATGCAGTTTACCAGACAACACAAGGCATTGACATTAATGCAGGGAAGTCTAGTCTTTGTGAAAGTAATCTGTCAGCCTTTACATCAAAGCATGGATATCCATAATAATCCACTCTGATGTTTCAGTTCTCAGTTAAATAACCTTTTATTCTGTCATTTTTCCATTTTCTCTCATCTGTGCTCCTGACCTTAACTGTCTCGGCGCATCTTACCTCTTGAATGTTTATGCAAAAAGCTGGAGAGCCGGCTAGTTTGTTTCTCACATTTATTTTGACTGACATGAGTTCTGAACATACCATACCGTTAGGCTGTAAATTAAGCCTATTATATGTTATTACCACAATTTGTCCTCTACAATTGTAAATAGCATGGAGAAGCTTACATGATATTTCCCCAAGCACATTTGAACCGAGTAAATGTTGGCTATCCAAAGGCTTGATAATAACACCCATTTCCATATAGCCTATTGCATCCTATGAATGAAAAAGCCCTCATATTCATTACTGTAGCATGTGCTTATAGACATGGATACTACGTATAATCTTGTTGACTTATTAAGGTGCCCGCTATGTTCTGCTCATGATGTGTACTCTGCTACGCTGCTGTTCTAATTCTCAGAACATCGCGCTGTGGTGGTGTGCCAGAAATAGATCAGTACTGCAGTTGGTCTCAGTGGAGTTCTGAGCACATAGTAGAACACCTGATTGGCCGTTAGACAAGCCGGCGTCTCCTCTCAACCCCTCTCTGTTCCTGCCCCCCCCACCCCCCCACCCCCCAACCCCCCAGAGCCCCACAGAGCAGGACCACAAAGCTGCTGGTTCTGTCCCAAATGCCACCCTATTCCCTGTATAGTGCACTACCTTTGACCAGGCTGGTTACAACTACCTGGAAACAACGGGTTTGAATCCGTTCCATTGATTCCATTCCAGCCGTTACATTGAGCCCGTCCTCCTATAGCTCCTCTCACCAGCCTCTTCTGACCAACAGTGGCAGCGGTAGTCAGCAGCTGTGGAGTGTCACATCACATGGAAGCCATAGGAACTGTCTAGAAAGACACATTGTCCCAGATCCAAAACATGTCAGACCAATACCATTTTCTCCACTTCAAATCATCCATTTGTTAATATATAGCCTATGACTAACTACTCTCTTATTTCCACAGCCTTTCGAACTCAACAGAATTAAATGGGGGAACAGAATGTCTATGGGATGGAGAGGAACATTAAGAAACGGTAATGGTCCACACAGAGAAGTGATCTGGGGAACTATTTCCACTAGGCACATTTTTCCTCAAACAAGTCATTGTTCGCGCCCATGAGGCATGCAGCAAATTGGTATATTATATTCTGAATCATGTCCCATCTTGAGTTACGCTCATGTAATGTGACAGCTGAATATTAGACCCCAAATCCACTTACATTTGGGGCGATTACATAGAGTTGGGTGATTTACCTCCCGCCATTTATTTGTGGCACTACTGCTGACGAGGTGCCGAGCAGCCGAGTAACTACCACTAGAAATGACACAGTCTACTTGACACACATAGTCACATCGTTCTTCCATAGTGGACAGACGACTGGTATTGTGCAGTAGACAGACGGCTACTATGAACTGGTGCAAAAGACTAGTGATTTAGGCCAAAAACAAATTCCAATCCTATTCATCTGATTCGGTACACATTCATAGAAAAACTTTATTGCATTCTCTCACATTTCTAAGTGTCTGTTTGTTAATTTAAAAAAAATCCCAATGAAGTTTAATGGAGACAGACTGAGGCGCCATTGTTCCCCGTAATGCCCAGTAATGTCATTTGAGGACAACGTGGAGGGATGGAAGAGATGGGGGGGGGGGGTTTATTATAATTATAATTAATATTATCTGGATTGATCTGTATTCTTATGCACCGGGGAATGATCCTGCTGTTCTGTCGGCATCCAACCTCCATCCCGTCCTTCCATCAGCCCCTCTTAGCCATTTGTCAATTTTGTGACATTACGCCTACTTTATTTATCACCAGCACGCTGCAGTGCCTTTGTCCTGAACTCTCCTCTGGCACCAGCGTGTCTGCATGCCTCGGTCTGCCCCTGGCTGCAGCCAGCCCAGCCGCCACCCCTCACTGTACACAGAGTAGACACGCCCCCTTTCTCTCACTCACACACACACACACACACACACACACACACACACACACACACACACACACACACACACACACACACACCCCGTCCAGTGTGTCAGCTCTGACGCACCATACAGCACTGACAGTGAAAGACCATATACTGTATGTTTACTCAGTGCTGCATTCTGTCAGGGTGCTTATCTCAACATCAAAGTCAACTTAAAAGTGCTGTTCGTGTCCTTAGAGAGGATCCCACTCCTCACACTCCAGCTGCATGTGACGGACACAGCAGCGAGAGAACGATCATGTCCTACTGGGGAAAGAGACACCAGAGAAACCATAAACACTGGGATGTTATGATGTACAGATCAAAATAATCTGTCGGTGGCTGCTTTGTCTACATACTGTAAAGACCTAAGCACACAATGGAAAGCTAATAGAGTTATACACAGTGTACAAAACAATAGGAACACCTGCTCTTTCCATGACAGAATGTCCAGGTGAAAGCGATGATCCCTTATTGATGTCACTTGTTAAATCCATTTCAAATCAGTGTAGATGAAGGGTAGGAGATTGGTTAAAGAAGGATTTTTAAGCCTCGAGACAACTGAGTGTATGTGTGCCAATGTGCATGAGTGCCATGCAAGACAAAATATTTAAGTGCCTTTGAACGGGGTATGGTAGGTTACTTAGGACAGAAACGATAGGAGGGAGGTTGGTTGGGGAGGACGGGTGGGCGTATAATGTGAACATCTAGCAATCCAAAGGTTGAGTGTTTGAATTTCATCACGGACAGCTTTAGCAACTTTGCAACTGTGCAACTACTTAGCATGTTAGCTAAGCCTTCCCCTAACTTTAACCCTTTAACCTAACTCCTAACCCTAACGTTAACCCTAACCTTAATTTAACTACTTAGCTAGCATGTTACCTAACCCTAACCGTATCCCCTAGCCTAGCTAACGTTGGCCACCTAGCTAGCCTAGCTAATGTTAGCCATAACAAATTGGAATTTGTGTAATGTACATGAATGCTTTATGAAGAAAGAAGATCATGTAACACACACAAAAAGTGCATTTTTTGGTGTGCCTGTCACGAATTGCGAATAAGTAATTTGTGTCTATTTCACAATCAGCTGTAATAGTGTGTTGCAGCTAATACATCATATGGCACGTGGTTCCATCTGTATCGTTGTTTCAAGTCCAGTGGGCTCAGGCTGTTGTATTTGTATCATTTGATGGGCGTTCATCATGAGCAAAATCAGTTGTATCATTTTACTTAGTCTGTGAAAAACGTTGTTGCATAAGTATTCACCCCCTTTGTTTAGGCAAGCCTAAATTAGTTCAGAAGTAAACTATGGCTAAACAAATCACATAATAAGTTACATGGACTCATTCTGTGTGAAATAATAGGTATTGACAATACTTTTGAATGACTACCCCCTTCCTCTGTCCCCCATACATACATCTGTAAGGTCCCTCAGTCAAGTATTACATTTCAAGCACAGATTCAACTACAAAGAGCAGGGAGCTTTTCGAAAGCCTCAAGGGGCAGTAATTGGTAGATTGGTAGCAATAGCAAATCAGACATTGAATATATATTTAAGCATGGTCAAGTTAATAATTATGCTGTGGATGATGTATTAAACTACCCAGACATCAAAGATGCAGTCGTCCTTCTGAACTGAACTGCAGGACAGGAAGGAAATTGCTTAAGGATGTCACCATGAGGCCATTGGTTATTTTTAAAACCACTACAGAGTTCAATGGCTGTGATGGGAGAAAACTGAGGATGGATCAATAACATTATAGTGACTCCACAATAATGACTTAAATGGCAGAGTGAAAAGAAGAATACAACATATACTGAATAAAAATATTCCAAAACAAACCTTTTCCAGCTGAAACTCTTAACACGTTCAAAAGTGAATACTGGAACAATATTTCTAACATGGAATGGTCAGAGGCGATTTATAGAACACTAATGTCAATTTGTTTGTTATTTTGTGATGTAATAAACATTTTTATGAAGTAAATATTGTAACTTGGAAAGTATACCCCCTACATGTATGAAGTTTCCATACTACGCGTTGTGCATGTAATATGAACAATTTTGAAAGTGTTTTTGTTAAGATGGATATGATTTGAGAAGCTATAAGAGATGCTTGTTTTTTATAAATTTGCACAGTGAGTAGTCACCGTCCCTGAGTGAGGTCAGAGAGCGTGTCAGCCTGCCGGAACACCCCCTTTCCTGCAAACTGTATAAATTATGGGTTAAGAAATGAACATACCAGACCAGAAAGATGTGAAGCTGCAGCTTCATGTTTAAAGTAGTTTGAACTTTGAATCTCAACACGAGGTGGAGATGATAAACTCACCTCCTGGACAATCACTGGTACGGCTGATTAGCTGTCCTAAGTAAAGTTTCTTCAAAAGTGAATTTAAATAGGACCATCCTGTTACTCTGCTCAAACCATCGATACGTCTGGCTAACCTATCTTCAAAGAAGCCTTTGCAAGAGTGAATGAAAGGAAAGTCAACTCTGTAGTTCTGTTCAGGATTTTACGACAAGTCACCGGATACCAGACAACTACAAAGATGGACAACAATAGAAGACTTGTTGGAACCATTTCAGACAATCAAGGCCCAACCCCCTTTCCACGGCTGCCCTGTTCACCGAGAGACCCCCGGTGAATAGATTCATGATTTCTTACTCAAAGCGGGAAGTGCTTCGTGTGCAAAGTATATGGTTACTGTAAGTGAGAGGAGTTTCTGAATGTACCAATGTTAAGTGTCTCTGTCCCTCTCTCCCTCTCCATCTCTTCTTTCACAAGCATCAATGTTGTCATTCCGCTAGGGACCTGTTTTCAGCGTATTACGTCTCCAGTCAATAACCGGTGCAGAGTGTGTATGTTTATCCTGTGTTCCCATTTAATAAGCTAGTGAATAAATAATTAAACCAATTTGTATAGTACTGAATCATAAGTAAGGCTCTGGTTTTAGCAGATGCAAGGAGGTTACCACTGTTCAGAATGATGATATGATACGAGGTTATGCTTAATAAGTTGACTGTTTATAGATGTGATAGGTAAAGACCTTTTAGAGTTTAATTCGGGAGATGGCTCTCGTGGTGCCCCAGATCCTAATGAGTTAATTGTTACATGATTAAGTTAATTAAGTTAATCGGGTAACAATTAAGCATAGTTAGTTAATTAGATAAATAACAGTCTTCAGATTAATGTTAAAGTCAAGTTATGACAATAACCTACAACACAAAGCCATATCTACACTGGAGTTGCTTACCAAGAAGACAGTGAATGTTCCTTAGTGGCAAAGTTACAGTTTTGATTTAAATCTCCTTAAAAATCTATGGCAAGACTTAAATGGCTATTTGGCCATGATCCAACACCTTGACAGAGCTTGAATAAAATAATAATGGGAAAATATTGCACAATACAGGTGTGCAAAGCTATTATGAGACTTAACCAATAATAAAGGCACTAATTGGTAGAAGTTCCCCTGGGTGTATTCTATTCCTTTAGAATATTCCATATGAAGGCCAGACATGAGGGAAGGAATGAAGCAGTGGGATGAAATAATAAACAGCATCACTGCACTCAAAAGACAATATCTGATTTACTGCTGACTATGGTGCGACCTTGAAGCAACAAATAAGACAAAACTCCAATGCAATAAACTCACAGCCTAGAGACAGAGCGGGAGAGAGATACCAAGGTTTATGCCTTCTCCCCTCAAGGCAAAGTCAGTATAGTGTGGCATTTACACTCCATCTCTGCATTGTTTATCTCCCCACGCCTTCTGAAGATGTGATATGAATGACACCTATAGATCCCAGACCCTGATGATATACACCTTATGTGCACAATATTGTAAAGAGACGTGCACACATCCTGATTTTGTCTATCGATGTAAACGGTAGATATCACACAAAACATTCAAATGCAGTCTCTCTCATTGTTATCCGAGAGGTGGCGTCACCCCTACGGACGCTCGTCCCTCAACTGAGATTAGAGTCGTCGCACATCTGAGGTAAGACAAAGGATTGTCTCGTTCTATTCCTGTGACTTAGCCTATCTCACAGGGGACTGAGATGTCATTTACAAACGAGGCACAGGAGAGCACCACACCTCCAATTAAAGACGGCTGTTTGCATTTACAAATCTCGGCAAACTACAGCCACCTGCACTTGCATCAACCATGTTTTCCCTTGATGTATTTTAACTAGATACCCTGCATCGTTATAAACACTGACAACTAACTAGATTAGGTATGAAGGCCTGATTTGCCTTTGTAGTTACACTAATAGAAGAAGGCCTGTGATATATATATATTTTTTGGGGGGGGGGGGGGGGGGCATGTGCCTTTGGCTGCCTCTCTACCTCATGGGGGAACCTGGGCCACATCAGACAGAAACACCTGCTAAGAGAGAGGGCTCTGGAGCAGCTGGCTCCCCCAACAGATGTGCCTCCCAACCCACTCTCCAAAGAGGAGAGTCTGCTGTCTTTACATCTAACTAGCCCATACACCCTCTCCTCTCCAGCTCTGGAGCCTGGAAGGTTTGAGGCCCGGCTGTGCCATGCTGGCTCGGTGCTGAGTCTGTGCTCAGTAAAGCAAAGCGTACCATCGGCAGGATGGTGTCTGTCTGGTACCCCACCAGATGAGCAGTGCTGCACAATCACAACCTCCCCAGGGTAGCTACTGCTGCTGCGTCAACCCCCCTAATTCAGTTCCATTATCGCTACATGCTGTTTCTTGGATGTACTGGGCTCTGCTCCCCCACTACTATAGCAAGTTAAGAGACTGGGCAGCCACTGCTAAAGCAGAGGCTGTCAAGTGGAAACAACTTAATCCAGATATCCAGGGGAGACGAGCTTAGTTCTGTAGAACAGTGTCATGACTGCATGATTCCTAGGCAGATACGTCATCTAAACAAGGCACGCTGGCACAGGTTTATACTAAAGGGCTTTTTTGTTGGCAGGATCTAATAGGGGACATGCCTGCATATGCCGTGTTTCAAGGTACATAGAGAGGGCCTTTATAATGCACACACGCACACCTTTGTGGTATTTTAATATTTGTTCCAGTCAGCAAACACTTGATCATCTTGCAGATTGCCCATGATATGGCACAAGAGAGAGACAAAATAGCCATGACTCAAGCAGGGTGTTTTATCTAAATATGAAGGGACATTCGCCATTAGCCTAGCGATGACAGGACCAGATCTTATCAGGGGCTTATGGATGCACACCTGGGTAAATAATCTCTGCCATCCACACACTGCCTAATAGACTGAGGAAGCCTAGCAAGTTCAAGTTCACTGTGTCATATGCAAAGGATACACATGGTGCAGCTGGCTTCCGAGTTAAGCGGGCGGGTGGTAAGAAGAGCAGTTTGGCGGAGGACGCATGACTCGACCTTCGCCTCCCGAGCGTGTTGGGGAGTTGCAGCGATGAGACAAGATCGAAATTGGGGAGAAAAGGGTGGTAAAAATACTAAAAAATAATTTAGAAAAAAAATGTTGCATAAGTATAAACACAGGAAGGCACTCAACAATTGACAGTACAATATTTACACGTGTGTCGGAGAAGGGGGATTGCCCTCAGAACATCCTCAATTCGTCGGGGCATGGACTCTACAAGGTGTCAAAAGCCAAAACGTTGACTCCAATGCTTCCCACAGTTGTGTCAAGTTGGCTGGATGTCCGTTGAGTGGTGACCAATTCTTGATACACACAGGAAACTGTTGAGCGTGAAAAGCCCAGCAGCGTTGCAGTTCTTGACACAAACTAGTGTGCCTGGCACCTACTACAGCACCCTATTCAAAAGTGACTTAAATATTTTGTCTTTCCCATTCACTCTCTGAATGGCACACACACAATCAGTGACGACGCGTCATTCAGAAAAGGTGGGGCAAATAATGGTGAGGCGAATAATAATAAAGTTTGCCTGTTTTGCATGTTATTTTGGCATTAATACATGTCACATATCAGTTTGCAAACAATGTAAAAAAAAATTAAAAAATCACTGAGTTAATAAAGCCGCATACAAACATGGTCTCTTTTTTGCTTTCTTGAATAATGCAGCTCCAAAATGCAGGTGTTTCAGCCTAGCTCAGTGCTTTCTGTGGTGGTGGGGCAGCCAGAGGAAAATACGGAGCGTCGGGGTTGGTAATGTTCTATAGTTGCATCAGTGTTCTGTCACTCATGGGGACACTACGTCAGTGCAAAATCTATAGGTAGAGCTCGAAAATGCAAGCCCCTTGGGTGCTGCCATAGACTTGCATTAGAAGTGCCCATCCAAGAATGCTCAAGGTTATTGACCACAGATACAATGATGTCAAATCACGTTATATCTATCGTAGCTTTAATTGGACTGATCATGTCAACATCATACTAACATAAATATATGTTACCAAATGATGGGGATTAACGATACATTTACTAGGCCTACTGGTAACATAAGTAATAGGGAATTGCCAAAACTAAACAGAAATTTACAAAACATAAATGTGTGCATCCGAACAGTGCACTGTGGACACGCCAACTTTCCTTTCCAATTCGCAACTTGTTGCCTGAAAAAAAGAGATCTGTATATAATGACGAGATGCTCATGTCTCCACCCTAACAATGAGAGTCGTTGTCCCAAAGGCAGGAGGGCAGGCTACAAGCTTAGGTCTGCATATTAAGCACATAGAAACGCATTGGGCTTATCCTGGACAGAGTTTGGTGAGAGTGAGCCCTCTCGCTTCACCTCTTCCTCTCTGCTGAATCTATCTCACCGGAGAAAGCATCCGCGTGAGCGAAACGGCGCCCCTCTGTCTTACTATATGTAGCCCACGTATCTGATGCTGTCTGGCTAAAAAAAAGTATGACATGCCATATGCTACTCTTTATGTCCAGACAGCATCATATATATGTTCTACACATACTGAGACAGAGGGGGGAAGTTTTGCTCGCTTGGGATGCTTTAGCTGAGACTGATGCATCTTTGTCGGAGCGTGTCTCTGTAAAATAAATGATCAATATTTTATTTGGATGGGTAAGGAGGTACGATAGGGCTTGATGACGGGGAAACACTGCTGGTTTGTCAGTCTGCTGTCTGTCCCGCCTCTCACTACCAGTGTTATTTTTGTGCGCTGTGGTTGGCTGCAGTCAAATTTCTTTTCACGGATGACGGAGAGCATGATGCTTCTTCATCGTCTCCCGTGAATGAATTGACACGTGCCGTGTTATGTTAATTGGTAACGATGAGTTGAAATCCACTTAATTCTTGTTTTGTGGCATATTCATTTGTTTTCTTTTGCGTGTTTTAAAGGCCTGTACAGTACAGCCAGCAGAGTCAGGCGCATAGGCTGTTTACTGTGCTTTGATTGACAACCGAACAGTCAGCAAATGTTGACTAGTTTATAAAAGGTGTCGAACTGATTGAATAGTCAATCTCATATATCCCTTTGCTATTCATAAATCATACAATGTAGTTACATGTCCATGATATCGCATTGGAACAAGTAAACCAAATATCTTGTTTATATTTTTCTAGGATTCGAAGCCCATGTCAAGACTTGCCAGTGACCGCTAAAGTGACTCGTCAGTGTAGCCTAGTGATGGGTTGTTCACAAACAACCGGCTCTTTTTGAACTGATCTTTTAGGTTAACCCGAATCGTAGCGAACCGAATCGTATCGATGAGAGAGCCGTTCATCCGTCTCCTTTATTTGCATATTGCTAGGTTACAGTACTACTGTTTTTTGGCGATTATCTGCAGATAAATTATGAAAACATTTGATGAAGATGTTGAATCCTCTCTACAAGAACAATAGGTAGCGGAGAGAGGAGCCTCATTCTGGTCCAAAATATGCTAAAAGAAAACAGATTGAAAGCTATAGGGGTGCAACATTCTGAAATTACATTTTTGTCCCCCCCCCCAGTTTTATCATTGGAATGTGATACAAAACAAAGTCAATGGTGTGCTTTAGGACAATGTGGACTCCTCCGAACGGTCGGGTAGTGTCCTCCCCACTTCTAAAACCAAAGTTGCGCCCCTGATAAAAGCTAATGTCATGATACTTACATGGTATTATTAAAAGATGTTGATATAGGCTACTGCTGATTTCTGTGTAGCAAAGCCCATGTTTAACACCTGCTTCATTCTTCAGTCATATAGGTAGGTCTATTCATGGTCGCCTGACTTTGTGCACCCCCACTTTTATACAACCTGGCTGGGGATCTGGCTGTCCTCCCCAGGATTTTTTTTCATTTTTAATTTTAAAACCATTTTCCTGCTATTCTATATTGTTTCTCAAAATGGAAAATATGATAACTTGGCAGAACAACCTTTTTTTATTAGGTTTTTGCCACAATAAATTAAATTGAAAGAGTTGACTAGATTAGTTTTCCTGACTAGACTACTAATCTACCGCCTTCCCTCAAAGTCCCACCCACAGTGATTGATTGACAGGTCTGAAATTCTACCAACTCTGTGACTCACAAACATCCTGCACCCTCCTCTGACAATCCCACCCACACTGATTGATGGGCCAAATGGTTACAGGGATAGTTCACCCAAATTACACAGTGTCCACACTAGCGGAGTCAACAAAACACATATTTTGAAGAACAAACATCGTGGCAATTCATATCTTGCAGTAAAACTGTAAATATGACTTTAATCTCAAGAGAAGGCAGGTTTAATGTTAAAGGTACTCTTACTTAGAAAATAGTCTTGATCGTCTAGGCCTAGACCAGGGATGGGCAACTTTGATGGGGGTGGGGGCCACAAAAAATCTGAACTCCTCACGAGGGGCCGCAGTTGCTCGCTGGTCTGCATACCCACATCCATACCCACATTGCTAGCAAAACATCTTAGTTACCCCGCTCTTGACAGCAGAGAGAAAATGTTATTTTCGTGCAATTCTACACATTTTGCCATGGGTGTAGAGAAGATTTTGACATTTTTAAACTAATTCCATGCAATTCTACACATTTTGCCATAGGATGGAGAGAAATTTTTGCAAAAGCGGGGCCACGGGCCGCCAGTTGCCCATCCCTGGCTAAGTAAATATCCAAAACAGCGTATTCAATAATTTAGCTGTGTATTTCAGATGGACTCAAGGCATTAGAATGTACCAAAGGCCACCAAAATAGAGGTCGTTCTGCAAAAAAAATCTATTAAAAAAAAACAGGGAGCATACACACCCCCCCCCCCTGTAACATCGATAGGCTTTGGCTACTACATGATACTAACATTTTCCCTAAACTCATCATGAGGTTGCTACAACCTAGGCTATGAATGAAAGTTTACAACTGTGGAAAAGGACATTTAACTTGTTATCTTATATGACCGGGAAAAAGACACAGGCCATCCTGTTCCTCCTTTTTCCACCACAATCATTTTTTTATGTTTCACTATTTGTATTTTTATGAAATTCACTGAGGAGGATGATGATCCTTCCCTTCCTCTTCTGAGGAGCCTCCACTGTTGTACATGGGCCCTGGTAGTAAAAGTAGTGCACTATACACGAAATAGGGTACCATTCAGAGCTTTCGCTTTGAGTCGTGAAAAACATTGGGGACTGAGATCTCCTGAGATCTCCCGTCCATCCCAGGCTTTTGGGACAGCGTTTCCTCACACTGCTTCTTCCTTTCTGACAGCTTCACATGCAGTGCAACACCCAAGGGTATCTATACTGGAGAAGACGGTCAGCATATTATATGAAGATATCCATTTCAGACATATTGCAAACGATAATGTATCACAAGATATCAGCTTGTAAATCTAGTAATGTAACTACCACTGTGGTAATGTATGTGCATACAGCTCCTTATTTACTTTCAGTAGTGGGGGAGGTCTGCTTGGGTGCTCATGGGTAATGGACCCAGGAGTCATTTAGTTGGGGGAGGGGAAGAAGGGCACCCATCTGGCAAGAGACAGCAACACGCACGTGAACCTAATTAACCCACCCCACCTTGTGCTGCATATGCAGCAGGATATTTCCCAGAACCCACTCTGTTTACAGCCATCAAGCTCCTTCTGGTTCTCAGTGACAGGTCTGCTGCTCTGACTTGCATAAAGAATCCACCCCACCGATCTGTTTATCATTTCATCCACTCGGCTCCGCAGAGACCTATTGGTGCACAGGATTCTCAGGTTGTCCGCAAACAGCCCACCTCAGCACAGCAGGACACCCCTATTAATGCTGTAAACCCTTTCCTCGTGGTGATGGATAGTCTTATTGCCTACATCTTTGATAGTGGACCAGCCACAAACAATCAAATGAATATTAGCATTTGACACTTTTTTTCATTTGGGGTGGGCAACAATGATATTAAATCAAATGCCGGATCGATAGATTCAATCGCAAGTTTCAATCACACAAGCAGTTTGTTCTAGCAGGGAATCTAAATGGAAATTCACAGTGGAAAACTGGAGTGAGATCCCCATTGCTGTTCCCTATACTTGAATGGTTGTAGATACTTATCCCCTGCTTTAACGGACTGAAGCGAACACTCCTCCAGTCTCTCTGTAATGAGCTGATGATGAGCACCATGTTCTCTCTGTAATTGGTTCCTTGTTAGGGTGCACCATTCCAGTCCTCATCTGGTCTACAACAGTGAAAGACAAGAGATGTGAAGAAGGTGGAGAAGATATTTAAAGCTATCTGTCTCTTTACAGTCTAATCACCACTATTATAACCTTTAACCCTTTACAGTTTAATCACCACTATTGCGACTTAATCATGAACAAATGTAAAACTAGGAACTTTCCTTAACGCCTATTCAACATCACTGACATAACATGCTTCCATACATGCATTAACATGTTGGATGACAATAGCTAAATGAAATCCACATACAGAGTGCACAAAACATTAAGTACACCTTCCTAATATTGAGTTGCGCACCCCCCATATCCCGTTTAACCTGTCTGGGCTAGGGGGCAGTATTTTCACGGCCGGATGAAAAATGTACCCAATTTAAACAGGTTACTACTCTGGCTCAGAAACTAGAATATGCATATTATTAGTAGAGTTGGATAGAAAACACTCGGAAGTTTCTAAAACTGTTTGAATGGTGTCTGTGAGTATAACAGAACTCATATGGCAGGCAAAAACCTGAGAAAAAATCCAACCAGGAAGTGGATTGTAGTTTTTCAAGACTGGGCCTATTCAGTATACAGTGACTTAGGGTTCAATTTGCACTTCCTAAGGCTTCCACTAGATGTCAACAGTCTTTAGAACGTGTTTCAGGCTTTTGCAGTCAACAGAGAGCGAACAAGACCTCCTGGAGTCTGATGACCGAGAGAATGACAGGCCACAATTACGCGCATTCACGTGAGGAGGTAGCTGTGTTCCATAACGTTTTTCAAGACATTGGAATCGTCCGGTTGGAATATTACTGAAGTTTTACGTTAAAAAGGCCCTAAAGATTGATGTTTTACAACGTTTGACATGTTTCAACGAACGTAAATATAACTTTTTGTCGTGAAATTTTTGGCGCGCTTCCTACATTTGGAGTAGCTTACTAAACGCGCAAACAACAAGGAGCTATTTGGACATAAATTATGGACTTTATCGAACAATACAACATTTATTGTGGACCTGGGATTCCTGGAAGTGCCTTCTGATGAAGATCATCAAAGGTAAGTGAATATTTCTAATGCTATTTATGATTTTAGATGACTCCAAAATGGCGGGTATCTGTATTGCCTGGTGTATTTTTCTGAGCGCAGTACTCAGATTATTGCAAAGTGTGCTTTCCCCGTGAAGCTTTTTTAAAATCTGTCACAGCGGTTGCATAAAGGAGATGTTCATCTATAATTCTTTGAATAACAGTTTAATATTTTATCAACGTTTATGATGAGTATTTTTGTAAATTGTTGTGCTGATTCACCGGCAGTATTGGAGGCAAAATATTTTCTGAACGTCACGCGCCAATGTAAAATGCTGTTTTTGGATATAAATATGAACGTTATCGAACAAAACATACATGTATTGTGTAACATAATGTCCTAGGAGTGTCATCCGATGAAGATCGTCAAAGGTTAGTGCTTCATTTCGCTGTGTTTTGGGTTTTATTGACACATGTCCTTGCTTGGAAAATGGCTGTGTGATTATTTTTGTCTATGTACCCTCCTAACATAATCTAATGTTTTTCTTTCGCTGTAAAGCCTTTTTGAAATTGGACAATGTGGTTACATCAAGGAGACGTGTATCTTTAAAATGGTGTAAAATAGTCGTATGTTTCAGAAAGTTGAATTATGACATTTTGTTGTTTTTCAATTTGCTGCCCTGATATTTTACTGGCTGTGTCCCGCAGGTGGGACGCCACCGTCCCACCTAGCCCATAGAAGTTAAAGGCACTTCAATATTTTGTCTTGCCCATTCACCAGCTGAATGGCAAACATATTCAATTCATGTCTCAATTGTCTCAATGCTTGAAAAATCCTTCTTTAACCTGTCTCCTCCCCTTCATCTACACTGATTGAAGTGGATTTAACAAGTGACATCAATAAGGGATCATCGCATTCACTTGGTCAGTCTGTCATGGAAGAGCAGGTGTTCATAATGTTTTGTACACGCAGTGTACATAGCTACTGTAGTCACAATGTTGGTCAGTTCTGTTTACATCTTGTATCGACTCGTTTAACTATTCATCCTCTCTAGACGCTCGTCCTCCTCCACCACACTTCATCAGGTCGTATCAACGTCTCCAGTCAATCAGCCGATTGATCGTTCTGACCAACAACAGCGTGGAGATGGTTGTGGTGGCTCGGCTGATTAGTGGAACTGTCACACAACTGTCACACAAGACACTCTCTCTACCACCTGAACACTGGAGAGATGCCCACCATCTAGCCTACTAAGGGGGCCTGGTGTGTTGTCGCCCAAGGCGGGCAGCTTCTATTGGTTTGCCACAGTCTAAACTAATTGGTGGCACATTCGGATTCTTCACCATGTGCCCGTTTCACCATGTTGCCAAACAAAGTCTCATCCTGGTGTCATTATGCATTAGCTTCATCACCAAAATAAATGTCTTACTCTAAGAGGATTTGCCCATCAATACTAACCCTGTACAGTCTTTGACTCAATATAGGTCAGTGTCAACCATTGTAAACAAAATTCTGATACAAAAAAAATACAAAAAAATAAAAAATAAATAATTCTGCATGAATTTTAATCATCTTCATCTGGTTAAACAGAATCACCTGAGGGATCCAAACAACAATGGGTTCCAGTGGAACGTCCCTCATTCCCAACTAATGGTGTCAATAAAGACCTGGCTCATATGATCCCTGTCATTCAGTAAAGCAGTCAAATCAAACTGAGTCCCCGGAGAATACTAATGCACGAAATAACTGACGTGCTATTAAAAATGTATGCTAAATATATGTAGACATGTTTTTCTTTTCTTGGAATACCTTTCAACTAGGAATGAAATGTTTATTTGTGCTCCTGTCGAGGTCTGCCAATACATGCTTTGAAATAGATTCGGGTTTGGAAAGTCATTTCCACTACTTCCGACTATTTTTAGTCTGACGCAATCAAACTGAAATAAACATGATGTCCATCTACAAAGGCACTTTTCGTGTGTGTGTGTGTGTGTGAATAGATTGTGTGATCCATCAATGTCATTATCTGCATAATTTACAATCCCCCATTTATTAATAAAGAGGGATCATTATGATTTGTGAGAACATTGTTTGTTTGCGTGTTTCTGTGGTAAATCAACGTGTTAGCATATTGAGATTTTTTCTCTCTCTCGCTTTTTGTGAATTTGGCCTCTGTTTCTCTATGAAAATCTATTAGCAGCATGATTAAAATCAGCTCACTTGCGGCATGTTCAACAGAATAAAGTAGAGAGGAATAACTTAAATCTATGTCATTAACCTGTGCTCCCCTAGTCCTTCGTCAGACGACGACGACGTGGGCAGGAGCAGCTCCTGTCCTAGAACTTCTTCTCAACCAAGAGAAATCTGTCAGAACAAAGCCACACGGAGAATAAGTATTATCCAGAAGCTCAAAGTAGGAGAGTCTATCGTCAATCCATTTGTCACGGTGTGGAGAGGTGGACTGATCTAATTCGTGGAGAACAATCCTTTTCTTGCAGACAGGCGGCACTGATGATCCTTTTGACCATGCACTTGTTCTAGCAGAGAATTTGGACCTCGGTGGAAGACAAAAGGGAATGAAGCGAGAAGATAAAAGGAACACGTATTTCTCTGCAGAGTAGAGAAATTGGGCCTGACATTTGTACTGGTTAACGTTGGTTCCACAGCATTTGACTCCAGTGACTTTATGAATGACTGTGTAAAAACCTTTCTTACTCCCCAAATAATATCCACCATAACATTTGCACAATGGAAGTGATAAAAATCTTCACAGTACAGTGGGACATTAAAGCCATGTAAGAGAGAGGAGAGAAGTGTAGAGCCTCAAAATAACTAAAGCCTTCCCTATTATTAATGTGTTTCGTCCATTTCCAGACACATTTGCCATTTCTAGAATGTCAGTGGAGTGCAGAGGGAGGGAGGCAATAAAAGATAGAAGCTTGGATGCTCCACTTATTACAATTCATTATTTATATGGCCACATTAGCTAGGCAAAACCCACCATTTCATATAGAGGGGTTCTCTTCAGCCAGAGCCCGGGCAGATGGAATCGGAAAAGCCTTTTTACATTAAATGAAGACTGCAGTGAGTACACGGCCCATGAATAATGGATTCAGTGTGTTGCTGTGCTGCTGAATGATAACGTCCCTCCTCCACTCTCTCGATCATTTTGTGTACGTGCTCTGTGCATCCAGTGCTTTGTGAACATATTTAAGCCATGCATTGACTGTGTTTGGTCTGAGGAATATCTCATCAAAGCACTATAGGGTAGCAGAGATAAAGACTATCTTACAAACCATATCACTGTACATTACAGGCTCTGAATTGAATTAGAAGATGGCAGTAGTGGCCCATTAGGAGAGATTACAGTGTATACAGTCCACCAAGTTATGGAGAGATTAGAGATCAACTCTCTGAACGTTCCATGTATTGGAGTGCAATGAATTATAGTATGCATTAGAGAACGACCGATAATTGGCCAAGTCGGTATCAAACAGCTGTAAAAACAATACTCTTTGTAATTGAAAATGTATTTCACAGCGATTTAGATGGTACAATGATTCCCTACACTATTCAGTGCTTGTTTTCTCACAAACTGAAATTGAGCAAACGGTGTCGAGTTTTAGCAACCAGGGAATGACAGAGCAATTTCCACTAGATAACACAGCCATTAAGTCAGAACAGCTTTCGCATCTTGACAACAGATGCCGCTCCGGTGGGAGAAATCAATAGTCGAATATCGCAGCCAATCACAAAACTGGCCGGTAATTAATACAGTGAAACACTATCATTCCACTATTACAGCCAGATATAGTATGGACATTTTCTGAAATTACAATGCAAAAATTCAAAAACATCCTACGTGTTGCACCTTTAATTAAGGGAAAAGGGATACCTAGTCAGTTACACAATTGAATTCATTTCTTCCGCATTTAATCCAACTCCTTTACCCAGTTTATAAAGATATTTACCATTCAAATATAATTATTATTAGGGGTGTAGTGGTTAGAGCATTGGGCCAGTAACCGAAAGGTTGCTAGATCGAATTCCCGAGCTGACAAGGTAAAAATCTGCTGTTCTGCCCCTGAACAAGGCAGTTAACCCACTGTTCCTAGGCAGTAATTGCAAATAAGAATTTGTTCTTAACGGACCTGCCTAGTTAAAAAAATAAACATGATATAGCTAGACAGGTAAAAACAGTCAAATGCATTGCTTGATTAATGCATACATGGCTCTCTCTGGGAAATGCCATCAAAATTGACAAATTGAATGATATTAACTATCGGCCTAAAATATCGTCCATTTCACCCCCAAAAATAGGTATCGGCATCGGCCCTAAAAAAATCCATATATCGGTCGTTCTCTAGTATGTATCCAATTCCCTACGTGGGTGAGAGGATGCATAGTATAAACCTGTATGTAAAAACTAGACAAGAGTATTATTAAAAACAATATTTCTGGACTGAGAATGGAAAACAAACACCATGCAATGTGTGATTTCCCATCTGGGGTACAGAGCCTGCAAGCCATCAAAACTGTTAATTAATCACCTGTGGAAGTAGACTTAACACTACAGTGAGGGAGAAAAGTATTTGATCCCCTGCTGATTTTGTACGTTTGCCAACTGACAAAGAAATGATCAGTCTATAATTTTAATGGTAGGTTTATTTGAACAGTGAGCGACAGAATAACAACAAAAAATCCAGAAAAACGAATGTCAAAAATGTTATAAAATGATTTGCATTTTAATGAGGGAAATAAGTATTTGACCCCTCTGCAAAACATGACTTAGTACTTGGTGGCAAAACCCTTGTTGGCAATCACAGAGGTCAGACCTTTCTTGTAGTTGGCCACCAGCTTTGCACACATCTCAGGAGGGATTTTGTCCCACTCCTCTTTGCAGATCTTCTCCAAGTCATTAAGGTTTCGAGGCTGACGTTTGGCAACTCAAACCTTCAGCTCCCTCCACAGATTTTCTATGGGATTAAGATCTGGAGACTGGCTAGGCCACTCCAGGACCTTAATGTGCATCTTCTTGAGCCACTCCTTTGTTGCCTTGGCCGTGTGTTTTGGGTCATTGTCATGCTGGAATACCCATCTGCGACCCATTTTCAATGCCCTGGTTGAGGGAAGGAGGTTCTCACCCAAGATTTGACGGTACATGGCCCCATCCATCGTCACTTTGATGCGGTGAAGTTGTCCTGTCCCCTTAGCAGAAAAACACCCCCAAAACATAATGTTTCCACCTCCATGTTTGACGGTGGGGATGGTGTTCTTGAGGTCATAGGCAGCACTCCTCCTCCTCCAAACACGGCGAGTTGAGTTGATGCCAAAGAGCTCCATTTTGGTCTCATCTGACCACAACACGTTCACCCAGTTGTCCTCTGAATCATTCAGATGTTCATTGGCAAACTTCAGACAGGCATGTATATGTGCTTTCTTGAGCAGGGGGACCTTGCGGGCGCTGCAGGATTTCAGTCCTTCACGGCGTAGTGTGTTACCAATTGTTTTCTTGGTGACTATGGTCCCAGCTGCCTTGAGATCATTGACAAGATCCTCCCGTGTAGTTCTGGGCTGATTCCTCACTGTTCTCATGATCATTGTAACTCCACGAGGTGAGATCTTGCATGGAGCCCCAGGCCGAGGGAGATTGACTGTTCTTTTGTGTTTCTTCCATTTGCGAATAATCGCACCAACTGTTGTCACCTTCTCACCAAGCTGCTTGGCGATGGTCTTGTAGCCCATTCCAGCCTTGTGTAGGTCTACAATCTTGTCCCTGACATCCTTGGAGAGCTCTTTGGTCTTGGCCATGGTGAAGAGTTTGGAATCTGATTGAATGATTTCTTCTGTGGACAGGTGTCTTTTATACAGGTAACAAACTGAGATTAGGAGCACTCCCTTTAAGAGTGTGCTCCTAATCTCAGCTCGTTACCTGTATAAAAGACACCTGGGAGCCAGAAATCTTTCTGATTGAGAGGGGGTCAAATACTTATTTCCCTCATTAAAATGCAAATCAATTTATAACATTTTTGACATGCGTTTATCTGGATTTTTTTGCTCTCTCACTGTTCAAATAAACCTACCATTAAAATTATAGACTGATCATTTCTTTGTCAATGGGCAAACGTACAAAATCAGCAGGGGATCAAATACTTTTTCCCCCTCACTGTACATGTTGCTATATACTCTCGAACCTGAACAAATCTATTTCAACTCAAACTTTATTTCTCTTACACAAAACCTGATGTAAAATCTCTTACTATCATACTGTCTCCTACAATTGGATACTACACTGCAAAAATGTTAATTTTATCTCGATAACTCTTACCATTAGAATGCATTGACTGGACGTCTGAACAAAGTTGATTATCTTAGTGCACTCGCAGATAATATTGCTTATTTTAAGCTGAAAATGTCTTGATACAAGTCAGAGTATCTTAAAACAAGACTAATTATCTTGAGGCATTTTCTGGGTAAGTAAAATCAACTCAAATCAAGTAAATGCATTTTCTTGGCGAACGAGATCAACTCAAAACAACACATTTTTACTTAAGATAATTCATCTAGTTTTAAGATATTCTGACTTGTACCTAAGATAATTTATCTTGGTAGGACGTCAAGTCAGTGCTCCCGAGTGGCGCAGCGGTCTAAGGCACTGCATCTCAGTGCTAGATGCGGCACTACAGACACCCTGGTTTGAATCCAGGCTGTATCACATCTGGCCGTGATTGGGAGTCCCATAGGGCGGCACACAATTGGCCCAGCGTCGTCCGGGTTTGGTCGGTGTAGGCTGTCATTGTAAATAATAATTTCGTCTTAACCGACTTGCCTAGTTAAATAAAGGTTAACTTAAAAATACAAATGAATTCTAATGTTTAGCGATATCTAGTTAAGATCAACATTTTTGCATTGTAGGTCTGTAGCATGTGAAGAACACTGTCATAATATTAGGTCAGAAGAACACAGTCATAAAACTCTCTCACACGTATCTGTGCTGTCCTTCAATACATTCTCTTAAAAGCTTATACAGCACTGCACTTCTCAAGCAAAATTATGACAATACCCTCTACACACACACACAATGTAATTATGCCAAAGTATTAAAGGCAAAGGCCGTGTTCGAAGGGCAGTGGTTTATGTATCTATTTTGCCACTGTGTACTGTACATTCGCCCTGATGGCAGTAGTTTATCATGTATACAGCGAAGGTGACTGTGGAACACCAGAGTGTCATCTGGCCACACGCTGGATGCGTTTCTCCGATGACCTCACCCCGTTCCCCTCATCATTTATGCATTGCTCCTGTCTTTTAATATCAACTTCAGTTATTACCCGACACAGCCAGGTTGCCTACCACCGGGATACAACAATATGAAGCCACATTGCCTGGAGGGAGCAAAGCAATGGCCCTTAATATTGCTCTGAAATTGGGCTGCATCGTCACCATTCCACTGCAATTTATGATACAAATCCGAATGATCAGAAATATGGATATGATTACAGGCGTTTTAATTGTAATGCTTTGTGTCAATAGAAATGACTGAGGTGATGCAACACTTCTTTCAGTATTGTTTGATTGAATCTAATGTATTTTTTTTTAATATGGCAATATGGCATATTAATGCAATACGTATGGTTAAATAATAAATACAGTGCATTCAGAAAGTATTCAGACCCCTTCACTTTTTCCACATTTTGTTACGTTACAGCCTTATTCTAAAATGGATTCAATAGTTTTTTCCCCCTCATCAATCTAGGATATCTATGTACTTAGCTTCATTCATCTTTCCCTTGATCCTGACTAGTCTTCAAGTCCCTGCCGCTGAAAAACATCCCCACAGCATAATGCTGCCACCACCACGCTTCACCGTAGGGATGGTATTGGCCAGGTGATGAGCAGTGCCTGGTTTCCTCCAGCTGTGACGTTTGGCATTCAGGCCAAAGAGTTCAATCTTGGTTTCATAAGACCAGAGAATCTTGTTTCTGATGGTCTGAGAGTCCTTAAGGTGCCTTTTGGCAAACTCCAATTGGACTGTAATGTGCCTTTTACTGAGGAGTGGCTTCCGTCTGACCATCGGGTTCTTAGTCACCTCCCTGACCAAGGCCCTTCCCCCCTGATTGCTCAGTTTGGCCAGGCAGCCAGCTATAGAAAGAGTCTTAGTGGTTCCAAACTTGATGGAGGCCACAGAGTTCTTGGGGACCTTCAATGCTGCAGAAATATTTTGGTACCCTTCCCCAGACCTATGCCTCGATACAATCCTGTCTCAGAGCTCCACCGATAATTCCTTCGACCTCATGGCTTGGTTTTTGCTCTGACATGCACTGTCAACTGTGGGACCTTATATAGACAGGTGTGTGCCTTTCAAAATAATTCCCAATCAATTGAATTTACCACAGGTGGACTCCAATCAAGTTGTAGAAACATCTCAAGGATGATCAACGGAAACAGGATGCACCTGAGATCAATTTCAAGTCTCATAGCAAATGGTCAGAATACTTATGTAAATAAGGTATCCGTTTTTTATATTTAATACATATGCAAACATTTCATAAATTGTGTTTTCGCTTTGTCATTATGGGGTATTATGTGTAGATTGAGGAGGGGGAAGAAGTATTTTATCCATTTTAAGATTAGGCTGTAATGTAACAAAATGTGCGAAAAGTGAACGCGTCTGAATACTTTCCGAATGCACTGTATTACTAGCATCTATAACAACCTGAAAATCTTATTGTTTGAGGGGGAGGTGTGGATTTTCATGAGAAGAACCCCCTGACCAGCCCAGTCTAGGTGGGATCAACTCCATTTGCTTATTAGCAGAGACTCAAGGATCCTCCTTGATTCCCCCTGAAGTGTGGAGTAATTGGGTTCATGTCCACTCTCTTTTCTTCCTAAGGGAACCATCTGACATTTCCATGCTGTACAGCCCACCGAGATAGCAACCCAGCAAATCTGTACTACGGCTCCTATGTTAGTCATTTGTGCTACATCAAGGTTTCACAAAGGGGCCAAACTAGTCTCCTACAGTGAAAGCACTGGGCAACTAACAGGCCTTGAATGTACACTAACCTACAAAGCAAAAGTGCTTCAGCACCAGGCCCTTGTGGGAAATGGGCTCCAACAAAAGAATAACCTCCATTCCGACAGGCAGGCAGCATCTACAGAGTAATTCTCTGGTTCTCCAACCTTTAACCAGTCTGCTGTTATACATGGTGAAATAATTAAAGTCCTAGCTGTGTTGCCGAGGCAGGGCTCTTGTTGCATTGCACTGGGAGCAGCTATTGATTTCAGCGTGTCTTCTGCCTCAGAGTGTGGCCCAGCTCTGCCCTGCAAGCTAAAAGGAAACACCATCGATGCACAAATAAGCCTGCCCAACTATATCTTCTATTGTGTTTGGATGAACCACCGCAGCGCCTGAACGTGAGAGCGGCACAGCAGTAGTGCAGACACTTGATATTTCTGCCGGAACATTTAGGGCACAACAGGATGACCGATGGCTGCCTTTGATAGCACTAATTGAACACTTCAGGTCTGAGGTCTACCATTTGCATAGAATTAGAGGTAATTACTGTTAGTGCCATTTGCTTGTGGCCAGTCACTTACATCGGAGAGTGGGGGTGTCAGTGAGGTCACCGGAGGTAATGCACATAACCGAGGCCAAAATGATGACTCTGCAGATGAACTGCAGAGGCTGAGGCTGTCCTAATATGGACACCGTACACCTGCTATGAACCTACGGAGGGCAGGAAAGGACAAGATGCAGACCTGGCCATAGCCAATGCTCCAAAAGGATAGCTAACGATCTTATCCCTCGATCGTGATTCAGCAGCCAGCTGAGCATAAACAGAGCAGAAAATGCAGACTTCATAATGCCATTGTCCTTCAGCTGGTCTTGTCTAAGTGATAATGATTCACCTAATGAAAATGGAATAAATGATGTATGTTTCTCTTTCAATACAATTAGCCTCAAGCTGTTGTCACATTTCCGCCCAGTTTAGTAGGCCTAGCACAGACGGCGCATGAAAATAACTCGACTGTGGGGGAGGGGGTGGGGGAATATCGGAAAGCTCAGGTTCGAATAATTTCATGTGTATTTGATTTTTTCCCCCATAATTGCTCTCATCTGTCACCACGCTCAGGACAGCTTACAAAACTCCATTTAGATCCCTTCCTTCCTGCTTCTTAGTTGTTGTGCAAAGCATTCTGGGTAAACGTGAGATAAATCCCTCCAGTTTCAAAGAGAAATAAGGAGTGTTGATAGGTAGGCCTCCGTCTCACAGATGCCTGTACTTTATGACGGATGACATGAGGACGGAAGAGAGAAAATTATTTCTCTGGTAGATCTGAGAATTTAAATTCCAGCCCCCTTCAGTCGCGGGGCTAAATCCGTCATGACGGGTGATAACTGAAACATGCTTGAACAGTCGGAAATGTGGTTCCAGAGCTGTGCCGAATGAGTGTCTGTGAGATGAAGCTTATCTCACGTTCTTTCGGCGGATTCCACACACTTAGCAAATTAACTTTATACATATGCAGGTAAGTCAGAACTCAGACTGTAAGCGTTTCTCTACAACACGCGCAGTAGAAATCATTCCCCAGCTGTCTGCTACACAGCAGGGCTGCTGCAGGGCCTTGCTTGGATTAGACTCCAGTGGGAGAAACTGCCTTCCTTCCCTCCCATCAAAGTGCTTCTCACTTCCTCCAAGTTGTCAAACTTAGCCTGTCTTCAAACTTTCAAGTAGTTACACAACAGAAGGCTCCCTGCAAATTGATGAAAGCTCAAACTAAATCCGCTCTGCATAAAGATGTGGGTTGAAGATATTACTGAAGTTATGGAACAATACTTATGAGTCAAAAGTTATGGCAAAACTGACAAATATACTGAATACAATCTGATCAGAAGTTTCTTTCAACACATCACAACAAACTTTGTAGAGCTCATCTGTATCACATGTTCTGACATGAAGCCAATAAACAGGTCCCCACTGGCTAATAGTAAACTGATTATACACTACCTTTATTTGATATCTGGTGAACAACAACAACACTACGGGCCAATAAAGTGTTAAGGCAAGTCGTACAAGGTGATATGCGCAAAGTTTTACTTACGATAATAGATTTATATATTTTTTTGTTTCGTCATGACAGCAGTTTTAATTTGATGCTATTTTAGTGTGGAACTGTCAGTTAATCTCAAAAAATAAACCTACAAAACAGGGATGGTGCCGACACATCAGCAGAGATATGAGAGGTGGGCTTAATCGTGCAGCCCAGGAATTGTGTAAACAGAGACGTTTCTTATCCTATGCTAAAAGAGAGTAGGGGAGGTGAGAAAAAGAGAGAGGGAGTGAGTGTAAAAGAGAGAAGGAGAGGAGGGTAGAGAAACGGAGGGAGAGGGAAAAGAGAGCGGTAACAAGAAAAGATTGACAGATGAGTGTGGGGGAGATTTAGTGGCCTGTCACCCCCCAGCCCAGGCAATGCTCATACCCCACCACCACTCACAGTGTGTGTGTGTGCCAAGGCAAGCAGCAGGGGTTGCCAACCATCTCCCTTCTCATCTCAACTGTTGACAAGTGAACACGGAACAGGACAAAGTCACCACCAAGGACAGGTAACCTGCAGCGACATAAAAAGTAACATAGACCAGACAACAGGGTCAGCTATTCCTGCTTCCTTCCTGTTCACTACACACGTTAGGCAACAATACATGTCCTGTGACCAGACAACTTTCACCTACAAACATGTGCAGTATTCAATTGCCACACATGAACATACAACACTCACCATCTATCCTGTCACCTGCTTGGAGTTTCATGATTGTTTCAAGACTACATCTAATATTAATGGTATATTGTTTTTGTAATTATGAAGGAACCTCGCTTGAGCTAAATTAAGCAGAGACGACAACCACGGGAAGCCTTTTAAATTTGGAACTGTAAGATAACACATCACAGTAAAGGTCTATGAGTGTGAATTAAAGGACTGCCACATCTGTTTACCTCACACTCAGGGAGAAGCTCATTCACCTCTAGCAGGCATAAACAAATAGACTGGCATCAGGGCCGTAGCCAGGTTCTGGGTTCTAGTGACGTGAGGAGGGGGATTTTTACAAAGTTGAAACTCATTTACAGCATTTCTATACAATTTAAAAACTCTAAAATGCTATTTGGAGAACGGCAAAAACAAGCAAAAAACACATTACTTGCTGTAGCTTCAGTTACCTCAGTCTATCTGCAAACGCGTAACCTATTAGCTATACAATTAGCCGCTACACATTAACTCAGAACCGGGATTAAAAAATATAATTGAATATGTACAGAGGGATCTGTTAGCAGAAAAAGCATTTTATTAACACAAGGTAAACAAATATGTTTGCTTTACAGAACTTTTTTTGTCGCAGTTTTAGAGGAAAACTGCAGATACACAACCAAGTTTCTAAATTGCACCTTGTGTATTCTACTATTCTACCTCTCAACAGTAAGTTGAGACCCCGACTGGGTTTCTCATTTTTTATTTTATTAAAACAAATTCAAAAAAAAGTACAGAGATCCGGACCTCTGTCCTCATATGTAGCTACTATCCTGACTGGCATACACCTGGGCATGCAGTGCATTCGGAAAGTATTCAGACCCCTTGACTTTTTCCACATTTTGTTACATTACAGCCTTATTCTAAAGTGGATTAAATAAAAAACATTCTCAGCAATCTACACACAATACCCCACAATGACAAAGCGAAAATAGGTTTCTAGACATTTTAGCAATTGTATTACAAATTAAAAACAGACATACCATATTTACATAAGTATTCAGACCCTTTTCTATGAGACTCGAAATTGAGCTCAGGTGCATCCTGTTGCCATTGATCATCCTTGAGATGTTTCTACAACTTGATTGGAGTCCACCTGTGGTAAATTCAATTGATTGGACATGATTTGGAAAGGCACATACCTGTCTATATAAGGTCCCACAGTTGACAGTGCATGTCAGAGCAAATACCAAGCCATGAGGTCGAAGGAATTGTCCGAGACAGATTGTGTCGAGACACAGATCTGGGGAAGGGTACCAATACATTTCTGCAGCATTGAATGTCCCCAAGAACACAGTGGCTTCCGTCAGTCTTAAACGGAAGAAGTTTGGAACCACCAAGACTCTTCCAAACTGAGCAATCGGGGGAAAAGGGCCTTGGTCAGGGAGGTGACCAAGAACCTCAAGGTCACTCTGACAGACCTCCTGAGTTCCTCTGTGGAGATGGGAGAACCTTCCAGAAGGACAACCATCTCTGCAACACTCCACCAATCAGGTATTTATGGTAGAGCGGCCAGACGGAAGCCACTCCTCAGTAAAAGGCACTGATTGGAGTTTGACAAAAGCCCCCTAAATTACTCTCAGACCAGGAGAAAAAAAGATTCTCTGGTCTGATGAAACCAAGATTGAACTCTTTGGCCTGAATGCCAACCATCACATCTGGAGGAAACCTGGCACCATCACTATGGTGAAGCATGGTGGTGGCAGCATCATGCTGTGGGGATGTTTTTCAGCGGCAGGTATTGGGAGACAAGTCAGGATTGAGGGAAAGATGAATGGAGCAAAGTACGAAGAGATCCTTGATGAAAACCTGCTCCAGAGCGGTCAGGACCTTAAACTGGGGTGAAGGTTCACTTTCCAACAGTACAACGACCCTAAGCACACAGCCAAAACAACAGAGGAATGGCTTTGGGACAAGTCTCTGAATGTTCTTGAGTGGCCCAGCCAGAGCCGGGACTTGAACCTGATCAAACATCTCTGGAGAGACCTGAAAATAGCTGTGCAACGGCGCTCCCCATCCAACCTGACAGAGCTTGAGAGGATCTGCAGAGGAGAAGAATGGGAGAAACTCCCCAAATACAGGTGTGCTAAGCTTGTAGCGTCATACCCAAGAAGACTCAAGGCTGTAATCGCTGCCAAAGGTGCTTCAACAAAGTACTGAGTAAAGGGTCTGAATACTTATGTAAATGTGATATCAGTTTTACATTTGTATAAATTTGCAAACATTTCTAAAAACCTGTTTTTGCTTTGGCATTATGGGGTATTTGGTGTAGATTGACGAGGGGAAAAAACGATTTAATCCATTTTAGAATAAGGCTGTGACGCAATAAAATGTGGAAAAAGTCAAGGGGTCTGAATACTTTCCGAATGCACTGTACATCTGTACTGTGTTAAGTGTACCAGCACACGAGAATAAAACAGAACTCATCACTAGAACATTGTACATTAGCATAAACACAAGCACGTTTGCAGGGAAGATTCAGGGGGAAATAATTCCTTTATGACTGCACTACTTGTAAAAGGGTTGGTCCCATGTTTCATGAGCCGAAATAAAAGATCTCAGAAATGTTCCATTCGCACAAAAAGCTTATTTCTATAATTTTGTGCACACATTTCTTTACATCCCTGTTAGTGAGCATTTTTCCTTTGCCACAATAATCCATGCACCTGTCAGGTGTGGAATATCAAGAAGCTGATTAAACAGCATGCTCATTACATAGGTGCACCTTGTGCTGGGGACAATAAAGGGCCACTCTAAAATGTGCAGTTTTGTCACACAACACAATGCCACAGATGTCTCAATTATTGAGGGAGCATGCATTGGCATGCTGACTGCAGGAATGTCCACCAGAGCTGTTGTCAGAGAATTTAATGTTCATTTCTTTACCATAAGCCACCTCCAATGTCATTTTAGATAATTTGGCAGTACGTCCAACCGGCCTCACAACTGCAGACTACGTGTAACCACGCCAGCCTAGGACCTCCACATCCGGCTTCTTCACCTGCGGGATCATCTGAGACCAGCCACCCGGACAGCTGATGAAACTGAGGAGTATTTCTGGCTGCCTAGTTGGGAAATCCATAGATTAGGGACTAATTAATTCATTTTAATTGACTGATTTCCTTACATGAACTGTAACTCAGTAAAATCTTCGAAATTCTTGCATGTTGTATTTATATTTTTGTCCAGTATACTTACATAACTTAATTATTATGCTTTTAATGCCACTTCTCTCTCCTCTGAAACAGTCTCGGCCTGCCAAATATCTGGACACCCTGGAAACAAGAGGTTTTAAGTATGATTCAATTTGTCATTCAGACACCATTATGTTGTCACGATCACTATCTTCGAACTCCCGATCATAAATAAACCAAGGCGCAGCGTGCATGGAATTCCACATCTTTTTAATGAAAATGAAACTCACCAAAACAACAAACAGGAGGGAAAACGAAAATGTGACGTTCTGGGGCTGCTCAAAGGCAGCGACACAAAAACAAGATCCCACAACGAAAGGTGGAAACAAGGGCTGCCTAAGTATGATTCCTAATCAGAGACAACGACAGACAGCTGCCTCTGATTAGGAACCATACTCGGCTCAACACAAAGAAATAGACAAACTAGATTGCCCACCCCACATCACACCCTGACCTAACCAAACTAGAGGAAAATAAATGTCTCTCTAAGGTCAGGGCGTGACATATGTAAACAAATGGGCCACGCTGGTGTGTTGCACACTGAGTGAACAACCTTGTGATTACTATAGCTTTTATCTTGAACCCAAATGATCATAACAAAAGCAACAAGCTTGCCTGGCCTGCTAGTTACAGCCATTCTCCCAGACAATAGGAAGAGTCTGTTGGCTTGGAGCCCGAGTCTCAGAAAGGAATTCAATACAGACATAAAAATCCCCCCCCCCCCACCTTTCTCTTCATATTATGTATTGATTCTCTCTGGCTTTGAGCCTGTCCGTAATTTATTCCATGCAGACTGATGCAACGGGACTATACTCAATCACAAGAATATTATAACATACATTTGGAAAGGGGGGGGCTCATAACAATCAATACGATTCATATGCTGGTCTCTCTCCACTACAGTCTTATGGAGTAGGAGCAGAAGGATGGAGATAGGAGGAAGACAGCCGATGTTGTGATTATAGAATACTCTGACCCTGAAGGCCACGGGGTAAAAAAGGTCAAATCTCTTGGGGGAGGAGGGGGAGGTTGTTGTTGGTCTGCCCTCAAGGAATGCACAGTACTTCAATCACTTAAAATAGTCATATATAAGGCCACTGAACTGTGTCCTCCCACTGGTATCAGTGGATCCATGGAGAATATTCCTCCTGTAAGATCCTCACACCCTGCCAGTAACAGAGCTTATAAACTGTTAGGAACGGGAATGTGTTTGCCAAGCGGCGCAGAACAAATATTCATTTAACTTATGCAAATAGGCACAAGAGTAGATTCATTTTAATAATTAAAAAAGCGACAGCTCTGCATGCAACAGATTGCTGGGCTTGTGAACTCGCCGCGTCTTACACCTCCCTAATTATGAACCACAGTCTTGGGTTTTGATGAGGTAGAACAGAACCTGTGAAGCATGCACAGCAATACAGGATACGCCGTAGATCACAACGTTCGCCCGTAGAGACGATAACAATCTTCACACCGCTCACTGGAGCAGCGTTGATTTCTGCTGTGAACAATTTCCATCTCCTCCCCTTTCTTCTTCCCTCTCTCCACTTCCACACTATCTCCCTACACAATACCATTACATGTAATTGAATGTAGAGCACAAAAACATGTGCACAGGCAGCGGGCTTTACGCTGAGGTAATAAACACGGCAATCCGTTCACCTCCTTATCTCTTCCTCCGTGCGCCTCCATATCCCTATCCCCCCCTCTTCATCTTAGAGGTAGTGGCGGTGGTATTCCTCAGAGCAGTTCCCCATCGGTAGGTTTTACTGTTTCCTCCAAGAGGAGAGCGGTAGAGAGGGGTTATCTGCAGGGCCAACGGAGAGGTAATACAGGAGGACAGGAGATAAGAGTCTCTGTCTGTCTGTAGGTGGTGAGGCTGTGGAGTTTTCAACCCCGCTGCTACGTTTGTGAACAGGACTCTTCTTCATCCCAATCATACACAGACACTCTAAAACGTTTACATGTTAGTCATTCAGCAGACGCTCTTACTCAGAGCGACTTACAGAAGTGAGTGCATACATTGTCATACTGGTCCCCCGCAGGAGTCGAACCATGCTCTACCAACTGAGCCACGCGACAGACGCACACAAAAAGATGCTGTTTTTATGAGCGAGTTCATGTTTATGTTCTTACTCAGTACTGTCAACACTTTGTATTCAACACTTCTTCCTATTTCCACTCAGCGCTACAAGAAGCACTGCAGCAGTAATGAATGAGTAGTAAAGTGTATGTATAGGCTTGCGTTGTTGTTATGATTAGCGGCTTGGGTCTTTTTTAATATTGAGGAACATTTCACTTTCTCTGTTCATAGGACTAACAGGAATTTGTGCATGAGACAGAAATAATGTGGTGTGACTCGAGTTTCACCATCATCTGGAAGACAGTGTCCCTTAGTGGTAAGGGAGAGCGGAGGGACCCTCTCCGCTGAGACTAACTATCAGATGCAAGCACCAATTATTTAAATGTATGCTCACTCAGCTGTGCTTCACAAGTAATACAACAACAGATATATTACCGGTGTGATCATATAGCCTACCTCAAATGTTTAAATATATATATTTAAATGGCCCTAACAACAATGCATTGGCAGAGCAATTCAAGCTAAGCCAATATATGGTGATAATGTATTGGGCCTATAGCTTACTGGACAAATCTCATTTCTACAGTACTGTTTATAATTGGTTAATGTTGCATAAGCTTATGTTTTTTAAGTCATGTTAAAAAAAATCTGAGAGGTAGGTCTCGGCTTGCATTTTGACTCAAAGTGATCTTGACCGGTGTGGCGTAAACAATCAGAGCTGCAGTAGGCCTGTATGGAAATAGACCGTTGCCATATATGGATCTATGCCATTTACTTTGAACTGGACTGTGTTTAAAGCATGAACGGTCGTTAGTAGATGCACTTGTTTTGAGATCAAAGCGAGAGCTGCATGTAGCCACGGGTGCACATGTTGTTCATATCCTTTGCTAGTTATTGAGTTATTAGCCCAGTTATAGATCATTTGTAGTCAGAAATGGGGGAGTGATTGCTTCCTACAAGAGAACAAAATGAGTGCATTTCTAGCCATCTTTGAAAAGCAAGTCAGGTAAAGAGCTTTTTATTTGGTCTTAAAGGGGCAGTGTTGTATTTTGAGACAGACTTGAATAAGCTAAATAGCCAATAGGCAGAGGGTATCATAATTTGTCTGATTCTCTGTCATAACAGTACTATACATGGCCAATGTTAAAACTGTATCTTAAAGCGGGTACAGCCTCAGTGTTCACAGTAAACGCACACTGGAAGGTGCACAGAATTTTCACAACGTTCAAGTTTGCGCTCAGCAGACCTGAGATTTGCTCAGTGCAGAAAAACATTTGAGCGAACATTGCACCTGACCGTACTGGTGTCCAGCGTAATGCGATTGCTGCACTGTTGATGAGAGCGTGCTGAGAGATGACTCTAGCTCAACGGGCAGCAGCCCTCTTCCTGCTAATGCCTGGGAAACAAAATGCTTACTTATGTAGACTCTCATTCAGAATCGTTACTATCAGCAGCATTACCAAGATTAATTTGACAAATACATTTGCTTTGGTAGCACAGCCAGCCCCTTTCTCACCAGTAATACTTGGGATCTAGTGTTTAATGGCCTCCAGTATTAGATCTGCTGATCAGACATTTGCATTATAAAGCAACTCTGTCAGTGGTGCAAATGAGAAAACCTCCGTTTGGTTTTATCGTTCTCATCCATCACCCTGCTCATTTGAGAGAGCACCATGACCGCACCAACGGCAGAAATCCTCTATGCAGGACTCTCTCTAAACATTCCCTGCTGGTCTCTTAGTGGTGTTTGCTTATTTGTTTGAATGCCTTTTGTGGGACCCAGCAGTCAAATTATTAATGATAACAAATGGCCTTAGCGTCCACTCAGGTCTTATCCATCCTTTACAACTGCTAAGGAGTTTTACACTAGCGCTAATATGGGCTGTTGTTCTATATCAGGGTAAGGAAAGGGAAGGGAGAGGGCAATTCCACAGTAACAGAGTGATGACACTCAGATTGTTCACATCATAATGTATGCCAAACAAAAACTAATGATTGCAAAGTTAAACAAACCATTCAACTCTATGCTCAAGGACAACTGAAAATGTAAAAAAAAAAAAACATTTACTTGAAGAACAGTGCAGATGCAAAGTTTGGTAACAGAATGGCGGCACAAACAGTCAAAATTGTTAAAAGTAGTCCTTGTGCATAGAGTTGTATGGATTCACTTTGCGTTGGTTTTTGTTTGACATACATTTTAAAGTGAAAAATCTGAGTCCCAGCATCACTCTGTTACTGTGGAATTGCCTGAGCCCAAAATGCTAATCTGCTAATTTATAACATGATCTGGCGTTAGGCCGAGATGGAGACGAAGAAAGGTTGGGTGAGAAACTGCAGTGTCACCACGTGAGTCCACTTTTAGCCCTCCTGCATCAAGTTAATGTATTTATGTGCTGATCCAGCCGGGGGAAATGTCCTTGAGTGCCGGACTCTAATTATTAATGGGTGAGAAGTTCCACACTTTATCCCAGCCAGAGCTGCTTAGAAGCACACGCTGGGGATGTGTCCCAAATGGCTGCCTATTTCCTATTTATAAGTAGTCTACTGCATAGGGAATAGGGTGCCGTTTGGGATGCAACCTGGGCCTGGGCCTTGATCACCCTGTGCCAGAGCAGGGTCCAAGGACCTCTCCACAGCAACATAAGTCATAAATCAACTCCGCTTTGAGGTCATTAATATGGCCATACAATACGGCTGGGAATTGCTAGGGACCTCACCATACGATATTATCATGACACTTACTGTCGGTGCCGATAAGATATGTATTGCGATTCTTACAATTCTATATTGTGATTCGATAATGCGATTTTTATTGGGATGATTTTCCAAACACATTGCTCACTTTATGTCTGCTGCAGAGAGGAGAGAGAGCATGAGAAAATGTGTTTTGATCAGTCATGGAAATTAAAGTGCTGAAAACATGTTGGCTCAATATTTTAAAATACCAGAGTTTTGGCGCAGGTACAGCCAACTAGCGCTAGCAGACACTACTTCCAAAAATAATAGCTACCTCCCAAAATAATATTGCGATATGTAACTAGGGCTGTGGCGGTCATAACAGTTATTGCCATGCAAAAGACTGCTGGTCTCACGGTAATTTACTGCTAATTAACATACAGTGAGGGAGAAAAGTATTTGATCCCCTGCTGATTTTGTACGTTTGCCCACTGATAAAGAAATTATCAGTCTATAATTTTAATGGTAGGTTTATTTGAACAGTGAGAGACAGAATAACAACAAAAAAATCCAGAAAAATGCATGTCAAAAATGTTATAAAATTATTTGCATTTTAATGAGGGAAATAAGTATTTGACCCCTCTGCAAAACATGACTTTGTACTTGGTGGCAAAACACTTGTTGGCAATCACAGAGGTCAGATGTTTCTTGTAGTTGGCCACCAGGTTTGCACACATCTCAGGAGTGATTTTGTTCCACTCCTCTCTGCAGATCTTCTCCAAGTCATTAAGGTTTCGAGGCTGACGTTTGGCAACTCGAACCTTCAGCTCCCTCCACAGATTTTCTATGGGATTAAGGTCTGGAGACTGGCTAGGCCACTCCAGGACCTTAATGTGCTTCTTCTTGAGCCACTCCTTTGTTGCCTTGGCCGTGTGTATTCGGTCATTGTCATGCTGGAATACCCATCCACGACCCATTTTCAATGCCCTGGCTGAGGGAAGGAGGTTCTCACCTAAGATTTGACGGTACATGGCCCCGTCCATCGTCCCTTTGATGCGGTGAAGCTGTCCTGTCCCCTTAGCAGAAAAACACCCCCAAAGCATGTTGTTTCCACCTCCATGTTTGACGGTGGGGATGGTGTTCTTGGGGTCATAGGCAGCATTCCTCCTCATCCAAACACGGCGAGTTGAGTTGATGCCAAAGAGCTCCATTTTGGTCTCATCTGACCACAACACGTTCACCCAGTTGTCCTCTGAATCATTCAGATGTTCATTGGCAAACTTCAGACAGGCATGTATATGTGCTTTCTTGAGCAGGGGGACCTTGCGGGCGCTGCAGGATTTCAGTCCTTCACGGCGTAGTGTGTTACCAATTGTTTTCTTGGTGACTATGGTCCCAGCTGCCTTGAGATCATTGACAAGATCCTCCCGTGTAGTTCTGAGCTGATTCCTCACCGTTCCCATGATCATTGCGCCTCCACGAGGTAAGATCTGGAGCCCCAGGCCGAGGGAGATTGACAGTTCTTTTGTGTTTCTTCCATTTGCGAATAATCGCACCAACTGTTGTCACCTTCTCACCAAGCTGCTTGGCGATGGTCTTGTAGCCCATTCAAACCTTGTCTAGGTCTACAATCTTGTCCCTGACATCCTTGGAGAGCTCTTTGTTCTTGGCCATGGTGAAGAGTTTGGAATCTGATTGATTGATTTCTTCTGTGGACAGGTGTCTTTTATACAGGTAACAAACTGAGATTAGGAGCACTCCCTTTAAGAGTGTGCTCCTAATCTCAGCTCGTTACCTGTATAAAAGACACCTGGGAGCCAGAAATCTTTGGGGGTCAAATACTTATTTCCCTCATTAAAATGCAAATCAATTTATAACATTTTTGACATGGGGTTTTCTGGATTTTTTTGTCTGTCACTGTTCAAATAAACCTACCATTAAAATAATAGACTGATCATTTCTTTGTCAGTGGGCAAACGTACAAAATCAGCAGGGGAACAAATACTTTTTTCCCTCACTGTAAATAAGTTTAGCATCTCCAAGCCTCCACTCATACAAGCAGCTGATGCACGCCTTTGGAACATCTACATTTAAAAAGTCTAATAAATCAATTTAATATACACCATCACAATAATTCATTATTTATTTTAGCCAGGTCTAAAGAAACATTATGATTTGAAGAAAATGTATTTCAGAAGAAGAGAATATGAGTTGGCCTACTGTATGTTATCTGGCTAGGCTCCACGCCATAGGCTGTATGCTTTTTCATTTAGCTGACAAGAAATACTTATAAGTACTTATGCCATTATTTTATAGTAAGAAGAATATAATTGATCTTAGCTGAATAAAATAGAAAGTATATTTTTCCCATTCCGGAGCAAGTGTGCATTTGAAGTGGCTATATTGAGCACAACAATGATCATTTGAAACAGGTCCTATCCGCCAGATTCAGAGTTATTTGGCAACATTAGTTAAGAATGATACAAACCTTAGAATGTCTTAGAAATTAAAACATGTATGGGCTGCATGATGTGATAATAGCTTTTTGATGATCTGAGAAAGTTGTGCACTTTGTTCCTTACCTCAGACTGCACAGCTGTTCTCTCATCAAGTGATCATATTTTCACCCCATCAGACTATTCTCAACTTAATCTGGTCTTTACTAATACGTCAAATTAGTATTCTTTTGGAATGGCCCATTATCAAATGGGCAGGGGGAAAAAAGACATGTCATCCATATGACTAGCGAATGGAGGCCAAGCGCTTTCCCGCTGGTCTGTTTTTCAATGACGCGGAGTAGGCTACTTCGGTTTTATAGCAGAGCTCTGCTTAACATGAGCAGCTGAGAAATAAATATAAGAACATACAGAGTCCACACTCAAAGGCAATTACTCAAAATGTGTTTAATTATGGAGTATAGGCTAGACCAATTATGTACCAAAGACCTCTTAAATCCGTTTTGTGTTAGGTTTTTCTGCCATGCATAATATGTAGTAGGAGGAGATTAGCATGACTCAAAGGTGATGTGGAATTTTACTGCAGTAATGACTCATGATTTTTTAAAGACTTTTTCATTTAATCTTTATTTAACTAGGCAAGTCAGTTAAGAACAAATTCTTATTTACAATGACAGCCTACACCGGCCAAACCCGGACGACGCTGGGCCAATTGTGCGCCGCCCTATGGGACCTTGTGATACAGCCTGGATTCAAACCAGAGTGTCTGTAGTGAAGACTCTAGCACTGAGATGCAGTGCCTTAGATCACTGCGCCACTCGGGGGCCCATTTTCCCCCCATAATTATTGTACAATGTGGTATGCTACATAAATGTAACAACAATCTACACGTATGGACACATATAGCTAGGAAATGTAATTTTTCTGCAAACTGTATTTATACATTACAAATTGATAATCAATATTTGAATATACAAAACATGTTCTTTCCATGACATAGACTGACCAGGTGAAAGCTATGATCCCTTATTGATGTCACTTGTTAAATCCACTCAGTGTAGATGAAAAGGAGGAGACAGGTTAAAGAAGGATTTTTAAGCATTGAGAATATTGAGACATGGATTGTGTATGGGCAAGACAAATGGGCAAGGCAAAATATTTAAGTGCCTTTGAACGGGATATGGTAGTATCCCGTGTCAAGAACTTCTGGGTTTTTCACGCTCAACAGTTTCCTGTATGTATCAAGAATGGTCCACTACCCAAAGGACATTCAGCCAACTTGACACAACTGTGGGAATCATTGGAGTCAACATGGGCCAGCATCCCCGTGGAATGCTTTTGACGCCTTGTAGAGTCCATGCCCCGAAAAATGTAGGCTGTTCTGAGGGAAAAAGGTGGTGCAACTCAACATTAGGAAGGTGTTTCTAATGATTTGTACACTGAGTGTACCATCAATACATTAACTTGGATTGATCATTTATTGTGCTATAAACATAAAAGTAAAAATACGTTTTTAGGTCAAAGATTCTTCAAACACCATTACCAAGCCACGACATAGCTTGCTCTCGGATTTGAATATTCAGAATAAGTATTACATCAATGAGTTTGCAATGCAGCTCACTCTTGCAAGGCAAGACGCTCACACCAGAAACTAATGATGCCATAAGCCAATAGATCATAACACGCCAGGGAAAGCGCTAGAATAAATTGCAATAACCTTTCAAAAACTAGCAGCTTTTAAAAGTATTAATTTCTACTCCACATAATTGGATAGGACACCCAGGTGACCGGTCAATATTTTTTTATGGGATTGCCCTGTCAGGAGTGAAGATTGTCTTTGGAGGCAGAGTGATCGTTTAGTGTGAAGTGACAGTGAATCTTGGAAATGGGTCTCCTTAGAACATTATTTGCCATAAATTACGGTGCGGAACTCTGCTCAAGGTCAGCTGTAAAACTGACAGCCTTCAAACAGCAGCACGGACACAGTGCAGCAGCTGGCCAAGGCTTCATCTCATCAGCCTCCCAGTTTGTCAGCTGTTGCCAGTGCCACACGCTTACAGTCCCTCTCGCCACACGCTTACAGTCCCACACGCTTACTGACCAGCGAAAAGAGTAGCTCTTAGTAGCTACATAGTATCATACCGACGCCTTTAAACTGGGGCAGTAAAACACCGGGCAGTTCTTTATGTGGCCAGCGTACAGACCCATAAGGACAGCCAATTACCTGCTGTGAATCATAAAGACTTAAGTGGCTTTGAACTTCCGCTTGGGTTGGTCTACCTCCAGTGGCATGCTGTACTTCATGAGAGATATTCATGGCAACAGGAAATACTTTACCAGTTTTATTTTACTGGGTATATAATAAACTATAAACTTGGCAGTAGTAAACCCAAATCGGGGCTGGATCTTCAATGGCATCACAGCACTAGTCAATGGGGTTAAATCCACTGACATACCTTAAATCCATTGTGATAGATACCATAGACAGGACATCGGAAACCAAAGACAGTACAACCGGGGGGTCTGTCTCCGAGAGGGACTGTTGTATAGCGTGTGGCAGCCCATCTGATGTGGGTGATGTGTTCTCAGAGCAGGACCGGTAACGTGCGATAGCATTGATCGTTTCCACGTGGCGTAGGCTCAATCAAATCACACTACAGCTGCAGCCTTGTCACTGGTACTGTCACAACGACAGCGGCAGGGCCGTGAGAGCTGCCACGCCCCGCTTTGACAGTCTGACTACCATGTTCACTGTGTAAACCCCAGAGTGACCAACTCGCTCTCTCTCTCTCTCTTTCCTTCGACCATTCTCCACTCGTTCTTCAGTTGGCTGGCAGCAACACATCTGTGATTGCAGCACTCACACCCGGCAGTCTGTCTAGCAGAGATAGCCTCACTCTGAGAAACCCATAATCATTCCATTTTCATCCTTCCTTTTCCCTTTTATTTGTGCTGCATCAGGCTTTGTGAGTGATTTATGCTAATGATCTGAGCTCAAGGAATTTCTCTGACATAGAAGTGGCCAATCAAAGTCAAATTGTGCAAATGCTATTCTGCCTTCCGTGTTTGTTTGTCGATTATGTTAAAGTATTCAGTTTGCTGGTAAAACTAAAAGCAGGTATGTGTTTTAAGATTATTTATTTATTTTTTTAAACATCTAAATGTCAGCACTTATGCAGTTGAAATGGAAAACACTGGAGAGTTTGAATCAATAAAACGTGTGAGATGTGACTGATAAAATTGTCAGGCCAAGTCCTCAGTGTCTACGTGTTAATTACTCCTAGATAGAGCTGATCTGGGAGATCTCCCACTCATTGTGTGATTCAGTCAGTAATCTGTGTCAGTGCACAAAATACATTCATTAGGGAAACTGCTATGGATCAACCAGCACTGTGAATCTCACTGCATAGCTGCTCCTATATTGCTGTATATGTCTTGTGTAGTCATTTTGGGCTATTGGTAAATAGATTCCCTATTTATTTACAGCAAAGAGCAAAGCCATCAGTAGTCAGCAGTACTGTGGCTCCCATATCATCTAAATGTTATGCACCACTTGAAGTCACAACCCAACGGCATAAAATCAGATGTTTACCCACAACGGGGATGGTGCAGCCTCAGAGAAGATACAAGAATGAGGGCACACAGGAAGCTTGACGGTAAGTGAGTAGCAGCATCTCTTTTTCTTCTTCTTCTTCCCCACGGCAGATGAGAAAGCTTTTAAAACGCTAGCTGCAAGTGTTCATTAGAGATAAGAGAGTTTTCACTGACCACGTAATTACCCAGCTCACAGTGACAGGCAGACTGCATGTGCCAGTCACCACCCTGACAGTAGAGGAAAGGAGGCTGGGAGGGAGACTCCGTGTGTGTCCCAAATGGCGCCCTATCCCCTGAATAGAGCACTACTTTCCACCGGGACCCATACAGCTCTGGTCAAAAGTAGAGGACTATATAAGGAGTAGGGTGCTATTTCCACCAGGTCGTTGAAGATTGATGTCCTGACGACGTCGGGAAGTGCCTTCAAAACAGGCCACTAGGGGCAACAGTGAGCGCTATTACCATCAAGTAGGCTAGGGTGCTGTGGACTGGGGTGATGGATGGATGTAGCCCCATGACTCTGGATCAGAAGGTTGTGTGTTCGATCCCAGTTGTGAACCCTGTCTTTTTTAACCCCATCCCAAAGCTTAACTCTTAACCATTCGGAATGACTGGCTCAACTTAACCCGTAACTTTGTACTGTGATGTTTGGAGAAACGGAACAATACAGAGCAGCAGTAGCAACAAAAACGTTTAGAGCAACTTCCAATTTGACGTTTGGAGAACGTGGATGAACATCTAATTCTGCGGTGAGACTGTGAGAGCTTGTTGGCCATTTGGGATGCATCGTCCACCGCCACTGGATGTTCCGTTTCTCACACATTTTAGACTCATTATGACTCAGCAGTAAGCCGGGCCTAATGATAGGCTCCTTTTTGGTTTGCTCCTCCAGTCTACAGAAAGTGGCAACATAAAGTGCTATTTAATGAAGTTAAAGCTAGCCTAACCACTGATCATCTAGTGCATCAAATTGATAAATCTTCTCTGCGTCCCGTGGTAAAATGTGTAGAATTGCAGGAAATAAACTCTAAAACTGCTGCTGGGGTTTAGTCATAGCACCTCACCTCTGTGACCCAGTTGAAGTGACAGTCTATCAGATGTTCTCTGTCACAGATTCTGTTCCCTGCAGTTCGGCGAGAGACCAGTGGCAGAACTCTAAAGGCGGTTGGTTGAGGGAGAGGTTAGGGCCCCCAAAGAGGCTAGGGCTCTGACTGCATGTGTGGGTATGGATGTGGGTACACAGACCTGGGAACCACTCCTGCCCCTCATGATGAGTTAAGATTTTTTTTGTGGCCCCCACCCCCAACAAAGTTGCCCATTCCAGATCTAGTGCACCAGAGTCACTGGCATGTCACAAAGCCCACATTTATTTCCCTGTAAGTAACATCGCTTTACTAAAACACTTCATGAAGTGCCCTAAACATCAGTATTTTGCATATTTATTTCCCAGACTTTGATATACAGCACTGTCTGTATTTTCCCACATTCTTTTGCCTGTTTGAGTGATACAAACCCAGCTCTATACATCCAGACAGTATTTTCCATGTTTTGAACTACATTCCACACAGTATCTGTCATACCTGATTTCCCTGACGAGATCCAATTAGCTTGTTTTCTCTCTTCTTTGATCACTTGAGCTGAGATGTAGCAACATGATGTCATTCTCAATTGATGAGATTATCTCATTTGTCTCTGAGTGCAACAACAAAAAAAACGGCAGAAAAGCTTCTGGGTTGTCATTGTGTAACTAGACCCATGATAATTCCACATATCCATCTGATCACAGACTTAACATCTAACTTTGTTTTACAGTGAGTCACTCTGAACGGGAGAACTATGCCTGCCAACTCTCTTTAAACACATTCTGTTTTTTTTTTTATGAACACCAGACAAGCTTAATGAGCAGAGGAAGCAGACTGGTGAATGTGTTGGAGGAGGAGGGAGCTGGTCTAGACATTGCCACAGGCAAAGTAACCAGCAAGTGCTAAACTTGGCTTCATTGGCTCTGAGCCCAACAAGTAAACAGGTTCAGGAAAAGAACATCTGTCTGTCAGACCTCAGTGCAGAGGGCAGAGGGCGTTAGAGAGAAAGAGAGAGAGAGAGAGCCTCCTCTTAAGTAAAGCTATAGTCTCACACCTCCAGATGACATCCAGGGGCCAGCTCTGGCTGCAATGTGCTCCAAGAGCAAGTAACATCCATAAAGCTGACAACCCCCCTACAGGAGAGACTGGAGGGGATAGAGAGGGCAAAGGAGGGGAGCCATGCCTAAAATAAGAAGGCCCTCTTAATGGAAGCCTCCTGTTATGAGGTGGCAGGGAAGGGGAGCCACACTGCACTTCTTCTGGCAGGCTGTGGGCCCATTTGGCATGGCCGCCAGTCACTGTTGAGGCGGTGATAACTGTAGATTGCTTAAATCATCTACTGGGAGGCCCTGCAAATGGACATCTACAGGCCAAAGGATGAATGGCGATGGGTGACCATAACCAAGCCTGATTGATACAGCAAACACAGCTCTGCAATAACATGGACAATATGCCTCAAGATGCAGCACGCAAACTGCACATAAAAAGTCATTCCCTCTTATGTGATGATCAAGCTCACCGAATTATCGTTTCGGTTACACAGGGTTGAGTCAGTGACTCAGGTGTTGTGAGTAAAGCAAACACGACTGTTTTCAAGGAGGGACCCCGTCGAGAGTTGGTTTCTAGATCCTTCAGCTGGAAAGAGTTTTGTAAATCAGTGGGACGAGAGGAGTAGAACTTTTCACCCAAAAAGTCCCCAATGAAGTGTTTTGACGGTGAGCTTAATAAACCGTGAAGAAGTCATTAATAAGTCATGCTCTGCTGTGTTGACAAATAATGAAGAGTGCATCAGCTGGGACCACGGAGTACATCAAATCACACACTCAGCCAAACGTAACGTCAGAGTCAAGGCAACAGCTACTCCCATGAAGTAGCTAGGCCTTTTTGTGCACGCTGTGTGCTCTGATGCATCACTAGCTAAGGAACCCAGCACGCAGAAAATGAAAGCTCAGGTGGGTTAGAAGTGCTAGAAGCGTGGACAGCTCTGTTACAGTTGTTATTGTGTTGTCTGGAAGGTGAACGTCGTCTCTGAGGCAGGGCACCACACAGTATCCAATCAAAGCTCAACAGAAGGATCTAGCTCTTCTGATATCACAGGAGAGGTTGTTGATGGGAACAAGTGACATCAAAAGGAAAACCTGTTTTCGGTGAGATGGGATACACAAGGCGTCGACTCCAATGTGGAGGTCTCTGAGATATATGGATTGTTATTGTACAGTGCAACAGCCTTTGTAATAAGAGCCTGACAGCTGCTCCCTCCCAAGTCCCAATGCCAAGCTATGAACCTTGAATATTGAGTGGAGTTGGCTTCATAAAACATGGCTGCTTTTATAAAAAATTTAATAGGATTCTGCGGTTTTTACGGCAGCTCATCTAACCATGGCCACTGTTGCCATTGGTTTATTTACAGCGAGGTATAAAAATGCATTCCAATGATAACAGAGCTCATATAAACTTTGCCTCATAACCCGACTGTTGATAGTCATCCATTTGCTTTGAGTTGCAGATACTGTACAACAACATCACGTATACTTTTCACGGCTTTATCATGTCTAGACATGATGACGCATATGACGCATATCTCATATCAACGTGTTTATTTACAACTTTCTCTCCTTGCATTGGGCGCATAGTGCGGAACTGCCTGACAGGATATATCATATAGACAATACGTACATGTAGAGTTTTACCTTGGCCATGGCTTCCTGGTCACGGCTCTGGAAATGCGTTTCACCTCCCACAGCGTGGCCTGCATCAATCTTCCCAATGCATGACACTTCCCTCCTCACTGACCACGCTCGCAGCAGCCGGCCATTATACTCATGGCTTGTTATCAATAATCTCCTGTTCCGTGAAATTGTGTTAAGAGGCTGCTACCGATCCCACAAATCACGGAGCAGCAAATCCATTTTGACACCAGAGCCACGTCTCTGGTGGATTTCATTCTGCTGAACAAATAGTGTGATGCAGCGTTTTTCTGACACAAACGGCAGTCCTTCGAAAAGAACTCAATCTATTTGCGTCGGTGAGCAGCACTACGAATGAACGACTTGGGAGCTGCTCAGGGAAACATTTGGCGTAGTAGAAGAACACCTGATATCCGACATGGATCTCAATGTCAATACAGGACATAATTGAGTAACTCATAGCTCTGTTCCCCTCATACATAAACTGACTTATTTGGACTTAAAGCAAATAACTATCTCCACAAGTAGAAATGTTTATAGTTGAGTCTGAGTTCTGGAGTGATTGCTTTCCCTGCTCCTCTCCTTGGGCTGAATCAGCACCATGGACAGCAGCCCTAAAGACTTCTTCACTCAGCCATAGATCCTGGAGGATACTGCAGCCTGCCCTACACAGTCCAGGAGGGAGGTCTGTTCACCCATCCCTCCATCCATGCCACTGACTGAACTGGCAATGGTCTAATACTGTAATGTAAATACATGTATTCAATAGTATTTAAGGCTATGCCCTTTTAATAATTATTTTATAGCTGCTGATGAAACCGATACATATTGCTTGAAGAGGATGTAATGAATGTGTGTAGACGATGCAGCAAAGTTGAAAACCCCCGATAGGTAGCCTAAAGGGCGCGCTGCGAGAGTTAATGATGTCACAGGCGGGCTCATTATGTGGCGCGTGAAAGTGTGAGCCCCGTAAAAGGCAGGATCAGTCGAGTGGGAAATGATCAGACCTCTGGGACTGTGTGTTTGCACGGGCCACATATTCACCATCATGGATCACAAGCTAAATATATGTCTCTAATCTTTAGAGAAGAGCTTTACCTGCCTCTGGACAAATAGCCAGAGGATATATCAGTGCGTCTACTCGCTGTTACCGAAATTACTACCGATATTACTCAACAGTTCAGATTTGCATTTAAAAAATCATTCAAAAGTCTCTGATCGCTCCATTGGAGAGGGACAGATAATTCCCTGTCCAACCCAGTAAGAGGCAACAAGGTATATCGGAAGCCAGACGTTATGCTGTGTAGTGACAGATTATACTCCCTCCCATTACAACTGGTATTACACGGTAACTGAGAGCGCGTAGGTCCCAGAAATTCAATCCCCAGAGTTACCAGTGGATTAGCTTTCCTATCAGTACAGTCATACGACAGCTGAGTAAGGGGATTGAGACTGCTTACAGGGGAAGTAGTATATCTACATGTCCTGCTGCATGTATATGCACGCATACAGTGGGAGCACATTAATATCAATGTAAAAGTATAGCGTTACTTCAGAGACCGATGTGCCAGGTCAGTCGTGTATGCAGGACATTGCTGTAGGTCAGGACACTCATCTATTTACTAGATCTACTGATCCAGTCAGTAGCTGGAGCTCCAGAATGGATGGCCTCGCCCCCCCAAACCCCCCTCCTCATCTTCAATGTGCTCGCGACGCAGAGGCTGCACCTAATCATGGAAGATGCTCGGCTGTCCGCTGCTCAACGGGAGTGGGTGTCGGAGACGGAGGGCACCTATGATCTGTCAATGCATTTGCTGACCCTGAGGTCATCAGCTCCGGTGCTCAACGCAAACTGTTATTCTACAGGCTTTTCGTTCTGCTGCCCCCCCCCCCAACCCCAAAACACAGAGAGAAACATGGCAGAATGAATAATAGATATCTATGTGCATGCATTGTGTTAAGACGAACAATATGTGTAAGCTGTGGAGTATACGGGTAAGCTGTGGAGCAATTAAAACAGTGTTATGCTTGAATGTGGACTTTTCTGTACTATTTAGTTGCAGCGCTGTGCTCGCTGTTACATTCATGTGTTTTGGCGCATTAGCATTAGGTCAGATTTCTGCTTATGACGGGAAATAATAATTAGCACTGTAGATTTAAAAGAAAACCCAGCAAATGTGATGATATATAATTCTTGGGAATAAAAACACAATAGTATGCTGCTGAAAGGGCAAAAGGGTTGGCTCGTGCAGTGAAGTAAACAGAGAAAGCAGGAACTCAGCAGAACAGATTTGAAGACTGAAAACACCAGTCCCTCTGTTTCCTTCAACACTTATAATTGAGCCCTGTGAGATTTTACACATCGCAGGAAAAAGCCATTTGAGAGAGAGAGAGAGAGAGAGAGAGAGAGAGAGAGAGACCAGGTACAACCATTCAGTGGCACCCAGGAGAGGACTACGTGAGCGATATATGCCCATTTTGAGTTCCTCTAAAATACGCATGGAAACATGCTCACAACGTGTAAACGTATAAATGCCAAAACAAAAATGACGGGGAAAACTCGGAGATGTTTGCATAACACCCTAGGCAACGGTAAGAAGAAGCTGTTCGATGCAGCTCAGAGAGGATAAAAACAAAGATGTAGGTTACATCCCTGAGGATGTACTGTACCGTGACTTGTACCAAGCCCAACTCCCACCTCATTCTATCCTAAAAAAAAGTCATGATGCATTGTGTGTGCGTCTGAGAGAGCAGAGGTGTACAAGAGGTGCACTGGAACAGTTTCAGCTGGTTTTACACTGTAATATTCCGGAATTGAACACTGCCATTGAGAGTGCTCGTTTCCACTTTATTAGATTATGAAAATAACCACGAGACGACCTTGCACATTAATACTTCAGCACGTGCTCCAAAACGTAGAGAAAAAGGGGAGCATTTGTAAATGTGCGATCTTACAGTGAAATACATTAAGTGAGTCTGTTCTTGTCCAGCGAGGGCACTGCACTTTCTGACATCAGTCTATATCCAGGCCTGGAGAGGGTTCGGACACAAATTGTCCGAGTGAGAAAAAAGTAGTTTGAGTTTGAGCAAAAGTAACAAGAGTTTTTGCCTTCAGGATGACTTTTCGAAAAGCCAACATAGCGTCAGAGTACTTTAAGTCAAGGTCCCTGAAAGTTCTGCTCAAAGGTTATGATCTTTTCGCTAGTAATAGTGTTTGCTGCAGCGTTTATTTTTCGGGTTTTGAAGAGATTATGCCTGAGACACTAGACATTACTTTCTTTTTTTTCTGTCACGCAGAACTGTAAACATCACTAAAATCCAGGATCCTGGTTTTATCCATTTTAAACCACGACTCTCCCAAAGGCATTGTTTTAACATAGTTAATGAGACGCCAGTAAGACTTGGAGTTATCTGATCTAAGAGCACCTCATTCACCTGCCGGGCTTCAGACAGGCCCGCAGTCTACTGCATTAGTCTAATGTTGTATATCTTATTCAAATACATGCAATAGATTCAATAGTATATTCAAAAACAGCTTCCTCAACAGCATAATTCTCTTATACTGGTGGCACGGTAGCACTGGAGTCAGGTCCGTCAAACCAAAGCCAATGCCGATGTTCTGACTGAGTGTTTTAGGGCTGTGACGTGGCTGCTAGCTCTGACTGTCACTCTATGTGCCCTGCCCCGTGGGCTAATTTATGACTAAAGGAATGCTGTAGCACCCATCGCTCTGCTACATGAGACCAATAGAATATTCATGGGATTTTGCTCTTTTGACAGCAGAAACTTTCCAGTTTCACAGCCTTCATGGCCTCTGATACAATTCTTATTAATGCCCCTCGGGCTGCTACAGGGTGAACTGAATGCTCAATCAGACAAGACTGTCCTGAGAATCTAATACACTTATGCGGAGAGAAGCCTGCCCTCACTCAGAGAGTCAGAGAGCAAACTGGCTATCAAATGAATCCATTTCAGAGGCGCTAGCAGAAGAATATTCCCAAACCACGTGGACTAGGTCCTTTTGTTCGTGAGGCTGCCTGCAAACGAAATACAAAATCAATCCCACTTACGATAGTTGATCCACTTAAACACCGCAGATCAAACATGAAGATGTTGTCATGGTTTAAAGGATGGCTGTTCCTATGCAATTAGAAAAACATCTTCAGATGAAGCAGCCCTGGGTCAACAGATGATACATTTCTCAGAAACATCATTTAAGTGTGTAGCTGGGTGTTCCAACTCTTCCTGTGAGAAGTTAGACTACCCTAGAGATATCCAAATGCGCCAATTTCGATCTAAAATCACCCTTGGTTGACTCTGGTCCTGTGAATTATTAGATGAAAGTAACCCAGCCTCCAGCTTGACCCAACACATCTAGACGTAGTGGCCAGCCCACTGAACAGAATATCCCATCGCCTTCATCGTCTTATTCCTCCATACGGCAGCTCATTAGAATTCAACATAGAACTGGAACACTCTTTACATTTACATAAAAACATATAGTCAAAAGATACTAACTAACTAACTCCTGTACAATCTTTTCACTGTGTCTCTAGTGATGATAAGCTCATAACAGCAGCACTTTGCATTTACACAACTGTGTCCCACACCGCCTTGTTACATTCAATTATTCATGTAAATAAAACCCTTCGTCTGACCGGAGGCCCTGGGCATTACATATACCCCTGTGACTGCACATTCCCTACACAACCTAAAGCCAACTGAGCAAATGCCACGCTGTATACATTTTTAAAGTATGTACTCCTCTCATTAAATCCCGTAAATGATTATCTTGTCGGTTTCACACCGGTATTTTATTTCACTAGTTTCACCAAAGCATTAGTCTCTTTTAGTGAGAGAAACCGATAAAAAAAATAGAACTATAAACTTACACCGCCTTAGATCTGCTCTGCTGCATAATTTATTCTCTTCTGGTATCAGCGTGAAGGCTATCTGGGTAATTTTGTGTTGCCTGCTGTTCTTCTTTTCTAAGTGCATCTGTTTAGACCTTAATTACAAGGGCCCATCTCTATCAGAAAGGGGGGTAATTGAATACGGTGTGGGTCATAACATTTAATAGTATGACTCATCATTAACACTTTGGCAACAGGGATCGATACAACGTAAGTGAAAAGAATACTTGAAAACAAGGCTCCACCAGCAACTAAGTGCTCCATCAGATAACTGCCGCCTATAACTCACATTGCGGAGAGACTGGAGAGAGACTGGAGAGAGACTGGAGAAAGAGAAGGTCCAGCTGCTGGGTGTTTTTCTCTGTCAGGGGACCAATTCAGATTACTCCTCATCACTGTCACTCGCCGTGGCTCAGCCAGGCCACACTAGACTGACTGACACCCAGCACTCAAAGCCCCTCTCCCTGTCTCTCCGTGTTTTAGGTTGACCTCTCCTGGCTGCCACTAGTAGTGTCTCCCAGATGGATCAATAAGCTAGGCAGATTCCTTGATGATTTAGTCTGTGGATGCTAACTCAGGGTTGAATCAGAGCAGATTTGTAGTACACTGCTCCCCCAAGAAACTTGAATCTGACTGGCTGTGTATCTCAATACTTTTTGATTTTAATAAAGTTGTCAACTCCTCCCTTTTCATTTGCCTGGATCCATCTATGCCATCGTGGGTAATTTCCTGCTGTAGAACAGCAATATTAAACTCAACATACTTGAGCTTGAAGCCAATGCCGCTGTATGACTGCCTCCGAAAGCACTCAACAGAAAATTGTCAAAGCTGATCTTTTCACAAGAAATAGCCTCAGCAATCCTGGCTAAGCCGACAGAACCCAGTGGTAAAGACACAAGGTCCACGGTACACACTATGCTCTGCCAACACTGCTAAGTAATTCATGCTTATTGTTTCTGTCCCTGGGTGCTAAAGATTTTGAATCTTTAAAATGGTACAGTGCAGTAAATCTTGCAGCACACCATCCACAGCCATGCAGGGAATAGCCCTGCCAGAGACAGTGGTTGCCAAGGCCCTGCCAGAGACAGTGGTTGCCAAGGCCCTGCCAGAGACAGTGGTTGCCAAGGCCCTGCCAGAGACAGTGGTTGCCAGTGGTTGCCAAGGCCCTGCCAGAGACAGTGGTTGCCAGTGGTTGCCAAGGCCCTGCCAGAGACAGTGGTTGCCAAGGCCCTGCCAGAGACAGTGGTTGCCAGTGGTTGCCAAGGCCCTGCCAGAGACAGTGGTTGCCAGTGGTTGCCAAGGCCCTGCCAGAGACAGTGGTTGCCAAGGCCCTGCCAGAGACAGTGGTTGCCAAGGCCCTGCCAGAGACAGTGGTTGCCAGTGGTTGCCAAGGCCCTGCCAGAGACAGTGGTTGCCAGTGGTTGCCAAGGCCCTGCCAGAGACAGTGGTTGCCAGTGGTTGCCAAGGCCCTGCCAGAGACAGTGGTTGCGAAGGCCCTGCCAGAGACAGTGGTTGCCAAGGCCCTGCCAGAGACAGTGGTTGCCAGTGGTTGCCAAGGCCCTGCCAGAGACAGAAATGTTATAGGGAGATGCAACCACTAAATGATAGCGGTGGATAGCAACTCAAAATTAGTCACGCTTTTCTATCACTTTGTGTTGCATTCCGCTGTCTGACTGTGTGGCCCAAGTTACGTGTGTACTCTGTCACTACATAAAAATTTTAAAAAACGACAGACGTCCTTAAAACTATCAAGTCATCTTTGCCAAGAATAGGATGTTGTTTCAGTAGCGTGAATCAAGAAAAATACTCTCAAGTTCATATAATAAACACTAAACCAGACATATGACTTGCTGGTATTGTTCTTGATGCCACTTGTAAGGTAACATTAGTTCTTATATGTTGATGGTGAAATCCTTCAGTATTCCATTAGGTTTACCTTCGCCTGCATTATTTGACAAGCATTAAACAGCAGAGTTGAAGAAGAGAAATGTGGTCCCTTCTCTCAGCCTTTTCCCGGCCCTCATTCCCGGTGACCATGATGGGGAAAGTGCTTTCTGTGAAATTGATGAACCCGACTGTCATTTCGTTATGCCTGCCATTAGTCTACCCTAATTCTGGTCAGAACGACTTAAGTAAATCAACTTTTGTGCTATGGCATCATTTCCAACCACATCAATAAACCTTTATCTTTTTTTATGGTCAAGCTTCGGCAGAGACGCAGTAACGCAAAAAAAAAAAATATAGAAACTGCTGAACCCGGATGTAACTCGACACGCCACAGAGGGGGAAAAACCCATCACACCCCCTGTCTGTCTCTGTGAAGTAATGAATGTCTGCTCTGCAGTCAGACAACAAACAGACGCTGCTCTCATCATTTTTGTCAACAGAGAGGTCAGGCTGGAGACTTGATACCCTGGACTCAGCCGCAGTGGAAGGTAGAACTTGATGTTTATCAGTTAATTCACAAAGCATGAGACAGCACGAGGCTTGGAAGGGGGACGGAGGGCTTTAAATATATTTTCAATGCACAACAGTTTTTTTGCTAGATCTAAACTTTTAATTCAACTTTTATTTAAAACTAATGCTGAGTGGTGCGGCGGTCTAAGGCACTGCATCTCAGTGCTAGAGGCGTCACTACAGACCCTGGTTCCATCCAAGCTGTATTACAACCGGCCGTGATTGGGAGTCTCATAGGGCGGCGCACATTTGGCCCAGCGTCGTCCGGGTTAGGGTTGGGCCGGGGTAGGCCGTCATTGTAAATAAGAATTTGTTCTTAACTTAGTTAAATACATTTTATTAAAAAAAACTGAAATATCACTTTTACATAAGTATTCAGACCCTTTACTAAGTACTTTGTTGAAGCACCTCTGGCAGCAATTACAGCCTTGAGTCTTCTTGGGTATGACGCTACAAGCTTGGCACAACTGTATTTGGGGAGTTTCTCCCATTCTTCTCTGAAGATCCGCTCAAGTTCTGTCAGGTTGTATTAGGAGTGTCGCTGCATAGCTATTTTCAGGTCTCTCCAGAGATGTTCAATCGGGTTCAAGTACGGGCTCTGGCTGGGCCACTCAAGGACATTCAGGTACTTGTCCTGAAGCCACTCCTACGTTGTCTTGGCTGTGTGCTTAGGGTCGTTGTCCTGTTGGAAGGTGAACCTTCGCTCCAGTCTGAGGTCCTGAGCACTCTGGAGCAGGTTTTCATCAAGGATCGCTCTGTATTTTGCGCCGGTCATCTTTCCCTCGATCCTGACTAGTCTCCCAGTCCCTGCCGCTGAAAACAGGTTTTTAGAAATTTTACATAAGTATTCAGACCCTTTCCTATGAAAGTCGAAATTGAGCTCAGGTGCAATTCAATCAAGGCTGTAACGTAAAATAATGTGGAAAAAGTCAAGGGGTCTGAATACTTTCTGAATGCACCATATGTGTTAAACATTGTTGCATTTCAAGTGGAACTGACAGCACTTTAGCAACATGAAATCATATGAAAATATGTTCATACACACCCCCAGGAAGAATATGATACTTTTAAAAACATTTTCTGAGAAGCGACTACATAGATATGGTCATTTTCACATTTTCATAAATTCTTAGAATGTTTGTGAATTACGTATACTAAGGCATTTGTAAAAGGGGCCATGCTCTTGGAAAATTAATAGATACTGCAGTAAATAAAACACAACAAAAATATCTGTCTTGTCCAGGACCGGAGTCTACACAGACCGGTGCACTATAACCAATCAGAGCTACAGTCGGCCTTTGTGCAAACAAGCCATTTGCCACATTCACTTTGAACTGGACTGTGTGTTTACAAGCAGTTGCAACAGAGTGACTTTAGATCATTAGAACACATTCGCCAAAAGCCACAAAATACACCTGAATGGATTTCTGCAAATATGTAACACCACTAGAGTCCTCTTACATTTGGGGACTTTACAGTCCTATTGATTAAACAACCATGAAAGGGTAGGCTCTCTCTCCCTCAGTTATGCACAACAACAACACGATCAACAACTAATGCTAGTCAGAGCAAGATAAGCTCAAATCTAATGAAGGAACAAACTTTTTCAGCTAGTTGGCCATCAAAATTGCACTGATAAACGATGAGGAACTGTAGCCTGAAATCGGAGTAGATAGCCGGAGTGAATTTGGAAACGCAAGAGATATGCTAACTTGAAAACAGTCGTTTAAGTTTTTGCTAGCTAACCAAATGACACCTGCATCTCTAGCTGTGTATAGCCACCGAAAAAGCGATATGTCACACACCCACTCCTCCAATGGCATGACTTGACAGCCTCCTAGCAGCTAGCTAGCTAGCTAACGTTAGGCTTCGTGTTTTTAGCTTGCTGCATAAATAGATACACTAGCCTATTAGCCATGTTATGACTGACTTGTGATCATTGCCCTTGCTAATTTGATTGTATTGATATTCCCAGCCGATAAACATGGCATCTCTGCTTCTAGCTCCTTAGCAACTTTTCAGCATTTTATTTTTTTACATTATTTGTCCTGAAAGTTTTTAGTGTTATTACATACAGCTGGAATATATCAGAGTGGCAGTAAATCACCAGCATTCCGACCAGAAATACAACTTTCCAGAATTGGATCCTTTATTAGTACCCCCCAAGGCAATTGAACTTATCCCAGAGGCTGTCCAAGACGCCGCCGGCGGAGAAGAGGTATTCGGAGAGGACTTCTGACTCAGGAACCTTGCACTCCATCCACCGCTTCTGAGTATATTACTCGCTAATGATCAGTCCCTGGACAATAAAGTAGATGAGCTCAGGGCGAGGATCTCCTTCCAGAGAGACATCAGGGACTGTAACATACTGTTTCACAGAATAGTGGCTCTCTCCAAATATACTGTCCCAGTCCATATAGCTAGCTAGGTTCTCAGTACATTGCGCAGAATTATACTAAGTATTGTATCCACATACTGTCCATAATGTTTATACATCCCCCCCCCACACACACACACACACCGACATTGCTCATCCTAATATTTATATATTTCTTAATTCCATTCTTTTACTTTTAGATTTGTGTGCATTGTTAGATATTACTGCACTGTTGTTGCTAGGAACCCGTGCATTTTGCTACACCTGCAATTACATCTGCTAAATATGTGTATGCGACCAATACCATTTGATTTGATTTGATTTACATTCAGTCTGTTTTGTCCAGAATACTGAGTCATTGAAACTGAAACAGTGCATCCTGAATGGAGGCAGCAAACAGTGTACCTGGCCAGCTGTGATCTACAACCTGATCGCAATATTTTTTGGGACTACCAAGAAAGTTTACGTCATAGAACTTCGAGTCAAATAGAATCTATTTTTAAAACCTCTTATGAAGTTGGTTTTATAGCATAAACTGGAAATGTGATATTTTGGAGTGGTATTATGATTGTCTGTTTCATATCTACAAAGTAGTTCAAATGCTATCAGTTCCAGTTTAAACTTTAGGTCACCGTTTACTTTGTGTGCTAAACGTGAAATGTTTTTTTGCAATGGGAAGTAATAGTGGCTCTCCACTGGGTGGGCCTGTGTCCATCCAGGCCCACCCATGTCTACGCCCCTGATGCAAACAGCACATGATCACAGTTGCACATAACAAATCGTCTACTCACCAACACTTCGGATTAAACTTTTTCAATGCCTGGTTTAAATACCCATTGTTGCCATAGTTAGAATAAATTGAAAGGTCTTTCCTACCCTACCAGCTAAATGCTCCATGCCAAAACCAGTTGAGAGCTGAACACTCTTGCTGCCTACAGATGATATTCCGCTGAAACTAGGCGTGTATATTTCACGTGCTTTGCGATTGTGTAGCCTACTTTGTGCATCATTTCTCTATTGTACTACATAATTGATGTCGTATACCTCCACTACACTACTTTGATATGCATTAGTAGGGATTAAGAAGTGAATATACGCAATATCCACTGAAGAAAAAAAAGTGGGCATACAGTTTAGACCTGCGTATACTCTCCACTACACCACTGGCTCTTTGTGTTTTACTAAAAGTGCACTCTCCTACATGATTGCGCTGGTATTACGGTTGCAGTCCTTTCAGAATCACCAACCTGCCACACACTGAGGTCCTATAGGTTCGCCACCACGCAAACATGTCTATAACTGACTGTTAAGGCTGTTAAGATATTAATGTTTCAAGAAAGGAGTGTATATATTTGGCCTGGCGAAGCCGTTTCATGCGCTGACCAAATG